>NW_027117622.1:2431356-2830657 GCF_038497785.1 Limtongia smithiae
ACAAAAGTATTTGTTTTTTGAATGAGAGTGTAAACGTGACAGGTGAATAGGTGGCCGGCTGATAGAAGGACCCGGAATATATGTGGCTCGAAGTCGCGTCGCGACTTGCGACTGGACACGTTTACACCGAAACTCCCAATAAGCCGCACCCTTGCATGTACATAATCAGACTGTCACATGCTGGAGCAAATGACGTCATGACTCTTCTGAATCGGACTGAGCGCGTTTGCGCACTGCTGTGACAATTGATGGCAAAGTCGTCGAGATCAATGGAGACTGTTGCATTCATAGAATATCTCAAATGTGAGAACAACAGTATATGATTGCTGGCCGGGGTCTGAAGGGCAAGCTGGTGCGCGGTACTTGTTGCCGGTTTGGATGCACAGGCGCAGCTCAACCGCTAACGCAAGAGGAAACACGTAAACAAATCAGAGTACTTTATGGCTACTACGAGAGTCACGTCGTGGAAAACATGCATTATGTAGCGGTAGCTCGCTCACTGAAGCACTGCAAAAGTCCACATTAAATAGAAACATGTCGGGGGGAATAAGCATTTCACTGTTGCTGAGTGACGCAACGTGTGCGAATTTTGTGGTGATGTTGCCGTACGCAGTCCGATTCCCAATATTTAGGATTACATTGGCCACCGCAGCATCGCCCGCTCATCCACTTTCTTCCTTCCGCTCGTTCTTTCTCTCCACGCTTGCATCACCGCTTTCCTTCTCAGTCTGCAAGTCTCTCAATTCGTCTCTCTTCCTTTAACTTGTCCTCAGGCACGTTTCCACGCTCTCACGCTCAGATGTTTCGCGATACCCGTATTAATTCTCCACAGGTCGCAGTGCAGAGCAACCCGCAATAGACGCTATGCATCAGCAACCAGATTCCCGGCATGTTATCCACTCCCACGCTCCCCGTACATCTCAACATACATGCAGAGTATCCATCATCCGTTTATAAGTCCATATTCACGCGTCTGCTACTCTAGAACAGAAGCAACAAGTAGTTATGTCTTCCGTTCTCTTCTTGATTGGATAACCACTAGCAAATGCCAGGATCGGCCATACCTTCACAACGGTATTACCACGAACGAATTCACACGTGTCCAGGAAGACGGCCCGCGTCTGTTGTATTGCTGTTTGCTTTGCGTTCTTGTCTTGTGCTGCGTTGTCGTTTGCTGTGTCTCGTTCCGTTTGCATTGTTGTCATGCTCTTATTCTGCTGCTTCCTTGTTGCCTCTAGCGCTGTTGCTCACTTTCTGTTACTCTCTGTTCTCGTTCTGTGTGCTTCGTCCTTCTGTTCTCGTTCTGTTTGCTATTTCGTTTACTGTCTTACCTCTCTTGTTCTGCTGCCTGTTGCTCTGTTGCTTCTCGTTCTGTTGATTTCTGTTACTGGTCTGTTTGCTCGTGTTGTTTACTTGTCATATTTTGTTCACGGTAGATTTAGTTACTGTCTTCGAGATCTTTGACACTGGAGCTCTGATTAGTCGAACAGATCTAAAATTATGAGCGAGGTATTATCAATGACTATTACCATTTGTGTAATATTCGGCAATTATCAATTGATATATGACTTCCCCGAACCTCAGCAACGTAAACAAACACATTTTCTTTCATTTGTATCCTCTACGTGAGGCAGAGCGAACAGAGGAGAGGATTCATTGGAATGCGCACTTGATATATGGTTAACTGTCCGGAAGTTGTATGTTAGTACTCTCTCGGTGTCTCCTGCTCTATTATTGTCGTAGGCGATCCGTGTTGTCTGTTTGATGCGGGAGATGCAGCTCGCTATGGAGATATTCCGGCGTCTGACAAAGGAGTTGCGATTGCAGTCATGAGCGCGCAAGTAGGGAACGAGGAGTGGCACGGACGGTGGGTAATGGCGCGCGTTGGGACTTGCGATGGCCATATGTTCACCTCTATTAGGACGAGCTACGCACGACTCTATTGATCCGCCAAACTAAGTTTTCAAAAGTGTCCAAAAATTGCCTGAGGCGTGTACGGTGCTTCCAAGTACTTGATCTCATCGTCCGTGAGTGTCTTGCCGTTGATCTCCACAGCCTCTTCGATCCTTGCGATGCTATTCACTCCAACAACCGGTGACACAATCTTTCCAGTCAGCCATACCAATGCCGTGACTGCCATGGACCAACCGCGCTTGGTCGCGATCTCCTCCAGTCGTTTGACGATCTCCGCGCCGCCGGCGTCTAACTCGTATTGTTTGAACACGCCAGCAGAGTTGCTCTTCCGCACGCTGTTGACGATTTGTCCGCATGATCGCGCGAGAATGCCTTGATGCAGAGGACTCCATGATATGAGTCCAACACCAGTGGTATTGCAGAAAGGAATGATCTCACGCTCTTCCTCCCGGTACACGAGATTGTAAATATTCTGCATTGAGACGAACTTCGTCCAGCCTCTAAGCTCGGCTATATGCTGCATCCGCGCGAATTCATACAGCCACATACTACTAGCTCCGATGTAGCGCACTTTACCTGAAATCACGACGTCATGCAATGCTTCCATAACCTCTTCAGGTTCAACAGCCTTGTCATATCGGTGGATCATGAGCAGATCGATGTAATCTGTGCCGAGTCTCTTCAAGCAAGCATCGACTTGCTTGAAAATTGCGCCGCGTGAGAGGCCGAACTGGTTCACAAACTTGGAGTTCTGACGGAAGTCAACGAGAAAAGAGTCACCCATTTTGACGTCAGGAACGGCGTAGTAAATTTTGGTCATGATTGTGAGCTCTTCGCGCGGGATGTTGTATTCCTTCATTGCGCGACCGATGAGCCGTTCAGATTCGCCGGAGGAGTATTCGTTGGCTGTGTCCCACTACTCATTGTTAGCTTCCAACGGATACAGCAACGTGAAGGTATGGGACCATACAGTTGTCACCCCGAGATCATATGCCCGCTTCAGAATTGGCAGTGACTCCTCGGCGTCCAGGACCCACGGCTCCCATTTCGATGCTGTTACGTGTAAGTGTTAACGGCCGATCTTTTCAGTAAATCGAACACAGCAAGAATACCAACATCCCATCGACATCATGCCCAAAATCGGCACGGACACGCGTAGTCCACATTTTCCGATTCTGTGAATCTCAGTTAGCACGCTTGATTAGTCGGACTTGAGGTCAACCGACGAGGAATTATAAATAGTAATGGGCTTCCCAGCGCCTAAACAGCTCAATTGACTCGGTACTCACTTTCGGTATTCTACTTTTGCCATTTCTTGCGATGTTATTGCAATTCAGAGTGTATCCGTTTCACGACGGCAAGGAGATGTTAATTTGGACCTTGGGAGTTTAGGGATGAATGGAGCCGACAGCATCGTTATAATCAACGGCCCTGCGGCTGCCGTTGCTTAGGTTTCAGCGCGGGAGATTTTGATTTCTAGACTGAACAGAGGAAGTAGACTTCTGGGCAGACAAAAGTGCCATCATAACGGAAACAGCAAATGGCATATGGTGGGCACAGACAAATCCGGATCCCTAAAGTCCGTCAGTAGCCTCATTCCCTACAGTCACGTGATTATGAAGCGAGGCGAGGATTGCAAGCCTCGTTGACTGCGGCTCAGTCCCCTCATCTCGTCGACTTGCGCTCGGATAGCAATTCAACTCCTCGCTTTCTTGACTGCCAGTTGCGAGGTTTGGTGCTAAAAAATTGCTTAGTGTGTGTAAAATTTGGTCGTATAGACCATACTTGCGTTAGCGTGACCATCCGTGATTATAACTACGGATGTACGCCGCAGTATATCCGCATCCGAAGTCATGGACCGTGCGCCGCTGCCAAACACTGGCTTATAAATGAATATCGCTGGGTTCCCAGGTGTCAGTATCCAACCTGATCCTCGTATACACACACTCTCTCTGTGATTGTCGTTTGATACCAGTTAATTACACCAAACAATGCCGGTGCAATACAAGAAGTAAATTGGCTCGAGTGTCCACTGTGGCTAGACGAAGACTAACGGGACGGGATGGGTGAAGACTAGGAAATACCGGGCTTAGAGTATCTGTTCCGATTTTGGGATGCATGACCTTTGGATGTATAAGCTTGTCTCTGATTAGGGAAATTGATAGTTGTCTAATGCTTGTACTATAGCGCCTGAATGGGCCGCGTGGGTGCTCAACGAGGAGGATTCGCTTCCTGTCCTGAAGAAGGCATATGACCTTGGAATCACCACTGTGAGTATGCACGTTAAATATCGGGCAAGTGCGTGGCTAAAAGGCGAACTAGTGGGACACCGCGAACATGTACTCAAACGGAATGTCCGAGAAAATCGTGGCAGCGGCTATTAAGAAGTACAACATCCCGCGCGACGAATTAGTCATCATGACAAAGTGCTTCAACCCCGTCGACAAGACCAGCGCAAACCGCGTTGACAGCAGCAATATCGGTCAATCGAAGCACTTCGTCAACCAACATGGTCTTTCCCGCGCCGCGATCTTCAACCAGGTCAACGACTCGCTCGCGCGACTTGAGGTTGATTACATCGACGTGCTCCAGATCCATCGCTATGACAAGAATGTCGAGCCCGAGGAGGTCATGGGCGCGCTGAACGATCTCGTCAAGTCCGGCAAGGTCCGCTATATCGGCGCGAGCAGCATGTGGACGTACGAGTTTGCGCGGCTGCAGCATGTGGCCGAGAAGAATGGCTGGACGAAGTTCGTGGCGATGCAGGACCACTACAACCTGCTGTACCGCGAAGAAGAGCGCGAGATGCATCCATACTGCAGATTGACTGGCGTCGGCATTATTCCCTGGAGTCCGCTCGGCCGCGGCCATCTCGCACATCCGTTGTCTGTCGCCACGGTTCGCAAGGAGTTTATCAAGGGCAGCCCGATCAACGAGCAAGCTACCGACCCTGTGAGCCAGGAGATCATCAACCGCGTCGAAAAGGTCGCAAAAGATAAGGACTGGACCATGGCGGAAGTCGCGCTCGTATGGATTTTGTCTAAGGTCACAAGCCCCATCGTCGGCATCAACAGCATCGCTCGTCTTGAGGATGCCATTAAGATCAACGGCAAGGAACTTACTGATGAGCAAATCCAGTTCCTTGAGGAGCCGTATGTGCCAAGGAAGATTATGGGCCACGTTTAAACGTGGATGACGCTGAGAAGAGAGTAGTTATGTGCCTCAAAGTGTAGACTCGCAATAAATTGATACACTAGTTTTGATTATGGAAGTGCTGTGAGGCGTTTAGAAGTGGCCAATGATAGGTCTGGGAAGGTAAGGCTCTTCGAGGTACTTGAGCTCGTCCTCAGCAAGTTCCTTGCCGTTGATCTTAATGGCATCCTCAAGACGAGCGATGCTGTTGATGCCAACGATGGGGCTTGTGACCTTAGACATGATCCAGACAAGCGCGACCTCGGTCATGGTCCAGCCCTTCTTCTTGGAGATCTCCTCGACGCGGTCGATGATCTCCTTCACCTCGGGCTTCACAGTGGGGGGAGGGGTCTTGAGCGCACCAGTGCCAGTGGTCATGCGAAGGGTGTCGGTGACAGAGGAGGGGCGGGCGAGGAGGCCCTTGAAGAGGGGACTCCAGGGGATGATGCCGACGCCGGTGATGTTGCAGTAGGGATGCATCTCGCGCTCCTCCTCGCGGTACAGCAGACTATAGTGGTCCTGCATGGAGATAAACTTTGTCCAGCCATTCTTCTCGGCCACATGCTGCAGCTGCGTGAACTGATACGCCCACATGCTACTCGCGCCGATATAGCGGACCTTGCCGGACTTGACGAGATCGTTCAGCGCGCCCATGACCTCCTCGGGCTCGACATTCTTGTCATAGCGATGGATCTGGAGCAGATCGATGTAATCGGTCTGCATGCGCTCGAGGCACGCATCGACCTGCTTGAAAATCGCGCCACGGGATAGACCGAGCTGGTTGACGTACTCCGGTCGCTTGGACAGGTCCGTGATAAAGGGCTCGATCTTCTCATTTGCGACCGGGTAGTATATCTTGGTCATGAGAACGAGCTCCTCACGAGGGATGTTGTACTCCTTCATAGCATAGCCGATAAGACGCTCGGACTCGCCCTCGGAGTAGGCATTGGCGGTGTCCCACTGCGCGCGTTAGTAGGACCGATAAACTAGAACATACGAGCGAAGGTGCTTACAGTGGTAACGCCGAGGTCGTAGGCGCGCTTGAGAATGGGCAGACTCTGCTCCTTGTTCAAGCACCAGCTTTGCCAGGTGGGGGCTATATCCAAAGTCAGCAAACCGTTTGCTCCGAGGAAAACACAGAGAGTAACATACAGCCCATGCCCATCATGCCGAGAATCGGCACGGACACACGGAGGCCCGACTTGCCCAGTCTGAAGATGTGAGTTAGTCTTGCAATCCGGTCCGGGTGAATGATGCATAACTGGACATTGACACATACCTTTTATATTCAACCTTAGCAGCGTTCATGATTATCGTAGGCTAGAAATTGCAGCGAAGAACAACACAACCGTGAAGACGAGAAAAGTCTCTGCATGCCGGGGAGGCCGGCTGATATCTATATCGCGTCGTGGCGCTCGAACCCTGCCACACGGACCATCTCTATCGTCGCGGTCCTGCTTATACCGCCCTCCTCCGACTCAGTCATCGCATCCTCGGCGTTCACATAGGCACCTTTGCGGTCGCACCGTAACTACGTCGCTACGACTGGGAGCTACATTACTACTCCATGGCGCGCGGGCGGTGGTGAGCATGTTCGCGATAATTCGCTGAGACAGTCACACTTGCTCCTTCGCAAACGAGCGCTCAGATCACCGCTTCTGGATACCAGAAGTGGTGCGCCGTCTTCTTCGCGGCCTCCACCGCAAGCCGTGCGGCACGACCTTCTCTTCTCAACCTCGGCGCTCGACCACGGCACCGACACATTCATTCTCAGTGCAATACACACTCGTCATTTTGGTTGGTTAACCGGCTCATAATTTTATTATACGCTCTCGCGATCGCAACGCCGAGCTACGTCGACGCAGTGAGGGTGGGTGACGACGTGCGCTGGAACCCTGATTTGCAACCTCTAAACCTTATTGCTGCGAACTGTCGGCGAGTCCACGTCGAGCGCGCTCACGCCGTCGCGTCGAAACTGTTCGCCGATACTCTACGGCATTCCCATCGCCCACGCGACGAGATCGCCATGACGTATTCTCGGGTTGCTGAGCCGCGAACGCGTCTTCCCACGCAACGTGCATGCACTGTAAACTTATATGTAGCCGATCGCCTCGACAGAGGCTGACTGACATATTCCAGCCTAGCCATGTCTCAGCTCATTCGGTACTCTGCAAAGATGCTGTTGATATTGCTATTCCCCGCGTTAATCGTGGTCGTCGCGACGCTGCTTCAAACCGCGACTGCACATCCAGTGGCGCTACCGCAGCTTGTGCCGCCAGGGCCGCCATCACCATTGCCACCTGCTCCGCCTCCGCCGCCTCCACCGCCTCCGCCGCCTCCGCCGACTGCATTGCCTCCGCCGCCTCCGCCGCCTCCTCCGCCTGCGCCACCTCCGCCGCCTGCATCGCCTGTGCCGCCTCCGCCTCCGCCTCCACCTCCAGGTCCGCCATTGAGACGGAGACAAAGTCCATCACCACCACCGCCTCCGCCGCCTGCGCCACCTCCGCCGCCTGCATCGCCTGTGCCGCCTCCGCCTCCGCCTCCAGGTCCGCCATTGAGACGAAGACAAAGTCCATCACCACCACCGCCTCCGCCGCCGCCTCCGCCACCGCCTCCGCCACCTGCGTCGCCTACGCCGCCTCCACCGCCTCCACCGCCTCCGCCGCCTCCGCCTCCAGGCCCTCCATTGAGACGGAGACAAAGTCCATCACCACCGTGGCCACCGCCTGGAGGTTCGCCGCCACTTCCGCCGCTGGAGCTGCCGCGACGCAGACAAACAGTACCAAGTTCAAGCGTCGCATTTCCGGACTGGCTCGCCGATTTGACCTCGCTAACCGCATGGCCGACTTCGAACCCGCCGTTTATAGAAGACGCTGGCGTCGATATCGACGATATCACCTATGGGCCACTATATGGTGCGATGAGGATTGGTGGGAATCGTTATACTGGTATCTAACAAGCGATCTAGATCAAGGCGAGTCGTGCAATTATATGGAAGAATGTCCGGCTGATTGCGGGTATGTGGAGTACAGAAGTAAAATATTCAGATCTGACGAAATCAGCTGCAACGGTCCAGCCGACGTCTTGCATTGCACAAGTAAGTCACTCCCACGTCTATCGGCACTCTTCTAATACACCCAGCTCTCGTGCAAACCTTTGATGACGGGCCCGGCGCATTCACACCGTCCCTCTTGGACCACTTCGCGAGCGTCAACAAGCGCACAAGTTTCTTCGTCGTCGGGGCACAGGTCCTTCAGAACCCCAGTACTCTGCAGCGCGAATATGGGGACGGCCACTTCGTAGGGACACATACGTACTCGCATCCGTACCTGCCGAGCTTATCCACCGAGGAGATAGCGGGGGAAATACAATGGTCCCTGTGGGCACTCAATGTTACTGCGGGTATCAAGCCGCGCTATTTCAGGCCTCCGTACGGGGGTATGGATAACCGCGTGCGCGCTGTGGTCGCCAAGTTCGGATTAACACCGGTGATGTGGGCGTGGGATTCTAACGACTGGGATATATCCAGTGGCAAAAGGACCCAGGCACAAGTGCTTGACGACGTCCGGGGCTGGAAGAACTCGAGCATGACCGGAGTCATACTGGAGCATGATCTTGAGCAGGTTGAGACGAACGTCGGCATCGAGATCGAGAAGATTCTGGGAGCGGGGGTTGTCGGTGCCGCGAACTGTAATCCCGATCGTGGGTCATGGTTCTATTGAGGCAATCGGGAGAGAGTATATCGTAAATAAAGAAGGGGGGTTCTGTTGGTAGTTGGGGAGACACAGCATACAAAGTCGCTTTCGCGGCGGCAGATCAATAGCGTGGCGATCCAAATCTGGAGTACAGCTTTTGGCGTGAAGCTCTAAAGCGGATAACGATTGTCTCTTTCTGCACCGAAACCAGGATATCTTCTGCGTGCTCGTACAACCGAGTTATTCGTTGTCGATCCCCAGTTCTCAGCCGTCGTCTTTTGCGAGCGCAAGTTCGTACGAGCACGTAACGTTCGTTCTCTTCCCAGCACTGTCGGTCGACACACGTTACGCGCCGAGCAACTCACTCTTCCACAACCCCTTCTACACCCCGCACCGCACCACAACCATTATGTCACGCGCACGTAGAATCGGCCGAGAGCTCCAGGATGTGACTGCGGACTCACAAGCTGGCGTCAAGCTCGAGCTGGTCAACGACTCGGACCTGTCGCATCTCAAGGGCTACTTCACCGGCCCGCCTGGCACGCCGTATGCGGGAGGGCAATATAAAGTCGATATCCAGATTCCTGTGCGTACCGAGGAGTATGAGAGGTTAAGATCATTGCTAACACCTGCAGGATGATTGTGAGGTTCACAGGGCGCACAGCGATGCGTGGGATTTGAGGGCTAACCGCTGCAGACCCCTTCAAGCCGCCGGTTATGAAGTTCGACACGAAAGTCTACCACCCCAACATTTCCTCGCAAACCGGCGCGATCTGCCTCGATATGTGCGTACCCCGATTACTCTAGCAAAGTTCTACAAGTTTACTCTATAATAGCCTGAAGGACAAGTGGTCGCCGGTGTTTACGCTGCGGTCGTCGCTGCTATCGCTGCAGTCTTTGCTTTCCACGCCGGAACCCAATGACCCGCAGGATGCGGAGGTTGCGAAGCATTATCTGACGGATCGGAAAGGGTTTGACAATACCGCGAGGTATGTGGTCGTGTGGTACGTGTGATGATCAAGGCTGATCAGTACGCAGATACTGGGCTAAGGTGTACGCAAACGCCGAGTCAGCAGGTACGCCGAGCTTACCCCGAAGGGTTTTGGTTGAGCGATGTATTAACAAATACAGATGGCAGCTTCGCGGCGCCAAAGAAGATCGATGTATTCGAACAGTACGGCATCGATCGGGACTCGGTCAAGTCCTTCGAGAACATGGGCTTCACGCAGGACAAGATTATTGAGGCCATGCGCCAGCTAGGAATTAAGAAGATTGGCGCGGGTGGCCCCGATGGCGCCGAGGACCAGCTGCTGGAACGCCTGCTGCGCTGAGAGATGCGGCGCTTGTACATTTGTTGAGTAGTGGTGGCGGCATATTGGATCGGACTGGACTGGATGGGATGGACTAGCATTTGATTCGTAGTCTACGTTTGACGGAGTCGATAGTGCGAATATTGTAATTTATGCGAATCTTGCTATGTGATGGGGGCACCGGCGGGTTGATCGTTCACAACCAGATCACGTGATCAATCCGTAGAATAGAGTTGGGCGGTTGGAAGACTATGGGTTGTTCGTTGCTACGGACAAGTCCATCGTCGAGTTTCCTCTGGATTCGAGCATACTACAGCGCGGATCCGATCGAGATACACGTACATTTAGAGGGCCTCACACAGAGCGAATAGTCACGATGGTGAGTTGATGGGATTCGAGAAAGAAAGGTGACGCCATGGAATTCTAACCAAGCGCAGGGTCAAGGACAGTCGATGCCCGGCAACAACGGGCCAGATGGCGACAAGAACAAAGATAAGGACAAGGTGCGTCGTGTATTTGACAGATCCTTCTCGGATGGTGCTAACATGATATAGAAGGCCGAGAGTGAGTACCACGGACACGATGTGCGCTGGCCTGGATCGCGTGCTGACACACAATAGAGCCCAAGTACGAGCCGCCACCATCGACGCGAATTGGCAAGAAGAAGCGCAAAGGCCCGGACAGCACGACAAAGCTGCCGACAGTGTATCCGACCACACGATGCAAGTTGAAGTTGTTGAAGATGGAGCGGATCAAAGACCACTTATTGCTAGAGGAGGAGTTCGTGCAGAACCAGGAGCGGCTGAAGCCTACGGACGAGAAGGTCGCTGAGGAGCGCAGCCGTGTTGACGATATGCGAGGCACGCCGATGGGAGTCGGGACGATGGAGGAGATCATCGACGACGACCACGCGATCGTGTCGTCTACGACCGGACCGGAATACTATGTGTCAATCATGAGTTTCGTGGATAAGGACTTGCTTGAGCCGGGTTGCTCCGTGCTACTACACCACAAGGGCGTGAACGTTGTTGGCGTTCTCCAGGACGACACTGATCCCATGGTGTCGGTGATGAAGCTCGACAAGGCGCCGACGGAGTCGTACGCAGATATTGGTGGTCTTGAGTCGCAGATCCAGGAGATCAAGGAGGCAGTCGAGCTGCCGCTTACGCATCCTGAGTTGTACGAGGAGATGGGAATCAAGCCGCCGAAGGGCGTAATTCTGTACGGCGCCCCTGGCACGGGCAAGACGCTGCTCGCCAAGGCGGTGGCGAACCAGACGAGCGCGACATTTTTGCGCATCGTGGGCAGTGAGCTTATCCAGAAGTACCTTGGCGACGGGCCGCGACTGTGCCGTCAGATTTTCCAGGTCGCGGCAGAGCACGCCCCGTCAATTGTTTTTATCGATGAGATCGACGCGATTGGCACCAAACGGTATGACTCTACGTCTGGCGGCGAGAGGGAGATCCAGCGCACTATGCTCGAGCTGCTGAACCAGCTCGATGGGTTTGATGACCGCGGCGACGTGAAAGTCATCATGGCGACAAACAAGATCGAGTCGCTTGACCCTGCGCTGATTCGGCCTGGTCGGATCGACCGGAAGATCCTCTTCGAGAACCCGGACCAGAACACGAAGCGCAAGATTTTCCAGATCCACACAGGGCGGATGTCACTGGGAGAGGACGTGGAACTGGAGGAGTTTGTAGGGGCGAAGGACGACCTGTCTGGGGCGGACATCAAGGCGATTTGCACGGAGGCAGGACTGCTTGCGCTGCGAGAGCGGCGCATGAAGGTGACGGCGCAGGACTTTCGCAGCGCGCGGGAACGCGTGATGAAGAATAAGCAGGAGGAGAACCTGGAGGGCTTGTACTTGTGAGAACGTAGCCTAGCAGTATGACGGCAGAATAGCATGAAGAGTCAGACGGGGAAAAGCCGGTGCGCTGGACGGACGGCGGGACCGGGACCGGGTCGGGCCGTTGCGTAGGAGAGAGCGCTGTGGGGTAGCGGGGGCGTGGGACTGCGGGGAAGCATGTTCGGCGTGAGTCCGGGGCGGGCTCCGGTCACGTGCGCGGCGCCGGGGGTGCGGGGCACGTGCGGCGCTCCGGGGCAGGGCCGAGGAAGAAGCGGGTTCGGCGGCGCAGGCAGCGTCGCCAGCGCTGGCCTCAGCAGCGTCCCCGTCGTCCGCGCTGCGGGGCACGCGCAAAGGCGCGTATATATAAGCAGCTGCTCCTGCTCCTGTTCCTGTCTTCTCGTCTCCGCACCGCGCCACAGTCTCTTCGCATACCGCCGCCATGTCCTCCGAACAAGTTGCCTCGTAAGTTCCTTATCAACCCCCACCGTCCTGTCGCCACTTCGCTGACCTCTGCAGTGTCGCGGTCCCCCGCAACACCCTCACTGTCACCGACAACCGCACCGGCAAGACCGTCGAGATCGATATCTCCCACAACTCTATCCCCGCCTCCGCCTTCGCACAGCTCAAGGCGCCTAAGACTACCGCCGACACCGATGAGGACGACACGCCCTACGGGCTGCGTGTGCTCGACCCGTCATTCTTTAACACCGCCATGATCACCTCGGAGATCACGTATATCGACGGCAACAAGGGCTTTCTCATGCATCGCGGCTATCCCATCGAACAGCTCGCCGAGAAGTCTACCTTCCTCGAGACCGCTTACCTGCTGATGTACGGAGAGCTCCCCTCCAAGTCGCAGTTTGACCTGTGGTCGTGGGAGGTCATGAACCACAACTTCGTCGCCGAGGACTTGCAGCAGATCATCCGCCAGATGCGATATGACACTCACCCTATGAGTGTCTTTATAACCGCCTTCGCCGCCATGTCCGCCTATGCGCCCGAAGCGAACCCCGCGCTGCAGGGCTCGGATCTGTACCTCAACGACAAGCAGCTCATGAACAAGCAGATTGTGCGCATCCTCGGCAAGGCGACAACCGTTGCCGCCATGGCGTATCGCATCCGTATCCACCGTCCCTTCAACCCGCCGCGCTCGGATCTGTCCTACACCGAGAACCTACTCTACATGATGGACCACAACTCCGAGCCTTACTCGTACCGTCCAGACCCGCGTCTCGCTAAGGCGCTCGACATCCTGTTCATCCTCCACGCCGACCACGAGATGAACTGCTCCACCGCTGCCATGGTCCACGTGGGTTCGTCGCTGGTCGACCCCTACTCATGCATTGCCGCGGCCGCGTCCGCGCTGTACGGTCCTCTGCACGGCGGCGCCAACGAGGCTGTCATCCGCATGCTTTCCAAGATTGGCACCGTCGACAACGTGCCCGCGTTCCTCGAAAAGGTCAAGCAGCGCAAAGAGCTACTGTTCGGCTTTGGCCACCGTGTCTACAAGGAGACCGACCCGCGTTCGCGCGTCATCCGCGAGGTCGCCGAGATGGTGTTCGACGTGTGCGGCCGTGAGCCGTTGATCGAGGTGGCCATCGCTCTCAAGGACGCCGCCCTGGCTGACGAGTTCTTCACCTCGCGCAAACTGTTTCCCAACGTCGACTACTGGTCTGGCCTGATCTACAAGTCAATGGGCTTCCCGCTGGATTTCTACCCCGTCTTGTTCGTCGTGCCTCGCGTGGCCGGCTACCTCGCGCACTGGAAGCAGCAGCTTGACTCGGGCAAGAACAAGATCTCGCGGCCACGGCAGGTGTACGTCGGCAAGACGCGCCGGGACTACGTCAATCTCGAGGACCGCGAGGAGCGGACGGTCACGGCCAAGACCGGCTTCACCGACATCCCGCACTACATCAGCCAGCGCCGGCTGACCAAGATCTAAGCACACCGGAGTTTTGTTTTGTTTTGTTTTGTTTTAACGTACATTGGGAGTTTAGCCGTCTGTTTTTGATTTGCCTCTTAGATCTCCAGAGGACTGCATATTTTTGTAGGAATAATTGTTAAGAAACGAGTTCATGTCCACAATTTCGCCTCCGAGGATCCGAGTTGCACAGGAGCGCGCTCCGCGCCGCGCTCCGCGCCGCGCCGTCAGGACGGCGAACAATGCGCTGTGACGTCAGCCCGGAGTTCCCCACTCGCCGCCGGAAGTGTTCGCAACGGGCGCCACATGATCACCGCCGCAGCTATCGCCGCTGTCAGACTGGCTCGCTTGCATATTATGTGTATTACTAATGAGCCCCACCAATCACGTTACAAGTGCAACGGAGCAGGTCCGGTCCGGTGGCGGGCGCGGGCGCTGCGCGACGCGTCCGCAGGACCGAGTCGCCACGTTCTGATCTGCAGTTCGTCGTCGTGCTGTCCCGTTCTGTCCTGCGCTGTGCCCCGCCGCCCCGCTCGTCCGCATCCATGCGTCACTCCTCCCCGCCCTTCTCCGCCATCGTTTCGTGTTCTGCTGCCTTCGTCTCGTCCTTCTTCTCCGCCTCCGAATACACGCACCTGGTAAAGTCCTTGTCGCTGAACAAGTCCCGGCGCACAGTGCCAAGATCGCCGTCGGGGAGGATGTACTCCATCTCCTCCTCCGCTTGCGCACTAGTCACCTGCACGCGCCCGCCTTTCAACGCTGCGATGGCGCCGCCGTCGCCGTCTCCGGTCGATGGCGTGGGGTACCCATCGTCCGTCCATGTTCGGGGGGTACCAACCGACGGCGACAAACGCCGGCGTTTCAGCGCGTTGCAGAAGGCGTCAGCCCACGTGTCGACCGCACGGCCTGTGACGTTGTAATACGCCACGATACACAGCGCTGCCAGACCAAATGCGCCCATGATACTAAGCGGCACGATAACTCGGGCGAGCGCGCTGCGTCGCGTGCGAGACTGGCTGTCGGTGGTCTGCGTGATCGGGAGCAACGCGCTGGTGGCTAGCGTGGCTGTGCTGTTTGCTGCGGTCGCGTTTGCAAAGATGCTGCTTGCATTGAGTGTGATGTTGAGTGGCTCCAA
Source organism: Limtongia smithiae (assembly GCF_038497785.1). NCBI lineage: Eukaryota > Fungi > Ascomycota > Lipomycetes > Lipomycetales > Lipomycetaceae > Limtongia > Limtongia smithiae. Next base: position 2,446,373 of record NW_027117622.1, read on the forward strand.
CACCGGGAGAGCTGCGATGGCGTGGTGTCCGTGGTCGGCGACGGGGATCCTGCCGGGCTCAATGCCCGTCGGTTCGCTGATGATGTATCGTTTCTCAACGAGCACGCCACCTGCGGAGGACGCGTAGCGTCTTGGTTCGTAGAGGGGGTAGTTCAGATTCACGTTGACGAGCGAAATTAGCAGTACTAGCACCGCGACGCGGCGACAGTGGCTGCGAGCGGTGCTCGCGCCTGCAGTGTCAGGCGGCATCGTAGAACTTGTTCGTAGCTGGACTGGTCGTCGTATGCTTGTTCTACAGTCAATGACGGAGTCGATGGTCTATCTGTCGTTATCTACGATAGGAACTTTGCCCGTTGGTGGCCGTCCGTCGCGATTCGGCCTGCGCGACATCGGACGCGTGTGTTTACTTATTTCCTAATGTGGTAACTATGTTCCACGCCTGCAGTTTGGTTTCACTATCCCGTCATCCGCACATCTATTCATCTCTCCATGCAAGTACTTACACCAAAAGCACGCTATCAATACTTCCAAATCCAGCCGCCACTCCGCCCTCCTCTGACTCGGCAAATTTCGTGCGCAACAACCACCCAGCCTCAAAATTCTCTTTCACCTCATGCGTGCTTGAGTCCCACAGCACACAGCCGAAGATGCCAAGCTCGGAAACAACCGGTCCTGATTTGACATCCCCCGCGCGCATGATGCTGTTCGTCACGTCCGCGGGCGGCTCAATGAGCTCCATGAGGATATATCCCTTCCAGTACGACTCGTCCGGGAGTGACTCGAGGAAGCCCGGGATTTTGTCTTTGTACACGTTGTTACCCCCACCCTCGCGCTGGGGCTTGAGTACATATTTCTGCGGCGCGGCCCGTATTAACTCGCGCGCGCGCACGCCGCCGGGCGAGTCCTTGTCCAACGGGAGTATCTCGGCAAACGTTGCCCGCAGCGCGGTGGCCGTCTCCGGGCTGCTCGTGTACCGTGCGAGCACGCTCTGATCCACAAGAACCTGCTGCACCTTCTTTGCACCCGCAAACTGTGTCGCAAGGGTCGGACACTTGACCGCGTCTGACAACTCCACAATCTTGCGCGCGCGCCATGGGGCGGGGTCGTTGGGCGGGTAGTCCGTCGGCGTGTAGCCTGAGCGGTAGTATGCGACTGATACCGGCGGGTGGTTTTTGTAGTGTAATTTCTTTGTCACCGGGTCCACGGTCGCGTCGGTGTCGATGTCGAACATAGTCGCGCGCACGCTACGGACGGCGTGTGCCTCCAAGAGGTAGTACTCGATCCAGCGCTGATCGAACGCATTACGTTCACCAGGCTGCACTATGAACAGCACAATCGCGTCTGTCCCCTTCACGCCCGCTGCTGCGCAATACGCCTCGTGTGCGCACGCGATACCGCGTGCAATTCCCCGTGCAGACGGATTCTCGGGCATATTGGCTTCTACCAGCACTTCACTTTCCGGATACAGCCCCGCCTTACGCGCGAAAATATGCGCATCTGCCACACGCGAGCTGAGACCGCCAAAAGAAGCGGAGATCGTGTTGAGTTCCACCTGGCGCAGACTCGGCGGCGTGGTCGGCGTCGGGACATGGAGGAGGTAGTCTGAGCGGAACACGCCGAGCGAGAGAGGTTGTGTAGGGATCCCGTTTGTTTCGGCTTGGACTTCTTTGTAGACTTTCCATAGTCCTTCGACGAAATCGTCAACGCCCGCGAGTCTGCATGCGCGCTGTTAGTACTCCATCTCACACGAACAAACAACATGGTACTCACTCTGCCGTGATCTCCTCAATGAACCCAGTATCGTCCGCAACACGTACGTAAAGTTCATTGAACGCTACCATAATTCCCCGTGCCTCGTCAAACAATCGCCGCGGGAATGGCGACGGAAACAGCGTGTGCGGCACGTACAGCGCGCTTTCGTCCGCCAGCGCACCTTGGGATACCGGCGCGCGGATAACCAGTCCGTGGGTCAACGCCCAGTCCCGCAGCGCGGTTGTCAGGGCTTCGCTCGCTTCCGCGTCAAGCGCGGGGGGGTATGGCGTGTCGTTTCCAATTAACGAGGCCATTTTTTATATCACTTGGTGTCGTGAGTGGTGGAGTATGAAATGGTGCTCTCGCGGAACCCCAACTGTCGCGATGTGTAATTAACTTCGCACGAGAACTCAATTCCTGGCGGTCAGTTGTTGCGCCGCTTACTCAACCCCATCCATGCTTTATAAGACATAGCTACTGTTCATTCCATTTCTTATTATGTCGTGTATATATCTCCCCGTTAAATAAACACCAAATCAAAAAGCAACCGTTTTAAATTATCATCGTTTCTGTCCTACTTCGAGCAGCAGCTGCTGCCCTCTGCCGCTGCGGTCTCGCCGAACGCAAGACGCGACACGTTGTCAGTCAACGAGGTCACGTCGTGCTCGCCTGCGACCATGGCCTGCGAGGTGGTCATGATGTAAGACGGCGGCACGTCCAGCGCGGGATTCTGCTGGAAGAAGTTGCGCGGGCGCAGCAGCAAGCTCATCGGCTCCGCGGGCATGATCGGGAAGTCCTCCGGTGCAGGGAAGTGGGTGATGCCGAACGTGTGCCACATAACAACGTCCGTATTCTCAATTGCGCCGCTGCCGTCACCGATCCACTCCGGCAGGCCGCGCGACGGCTCGCCAGAAGTCTGCGGGACATACATGCCCGCCGGGTAGAATTGCCGGTCAACGTACGGCGTGACGTGCATGGTGTGGCGCGCAAAGCCAGCGCGCTTCCACACCAGCGATCCCTCCTTGGGAAGTAGCTGGGGAGTCTCGCGGGAAACAAGCTTGTACGACACGGGCTTGCCGGAGTACGGGTGCTTCTTGTTCGGATTGATGATGTCCCACGTGCGCGAGGTCGCGCCGTTGTAGTCGGTGATCGACTCGCCCACAGTCTTGAACACGGTCGCCTTGGGGTAGAATGCATTCCCGTAGAAGTTCTCTTTCGAGCCGACGGGCGCCTCCGAGCGCATGGCATCCACCATCTGCACCGAGTTGCCCTCGCCATCGAGCATCGGGTGCACGCGCAGGCAGAACAAATGCTGATGGTTGTGCGCGTTTACACCGGGGTAAACGCGAGTACCAAATCCACGCGTGTCCTCACCGTCAGCGAGAATGTAGGTGTTCAGGATTCCAGTAAGCTTGATCTCGAGCTGGATCGTGCCGTCCATATGGAAAGTCCAGTAGATCATGTACTCGTAGTTGGCAGCAGTGAAGATCTGCGAGACGATAAGCTTGACGCCGCGGGCGAGCACAGACGTGGCGTAGTTGTCACGGAAATCGGAGTGCTTGAACAAAATTCCGTCGTCCTCCTCGTGGATGCAGATTGCATTCTTCAAAACAATGCCCTCACCAGAGCGGTCGGGGAACGCGGCGTCCATGTAGTGGATGACGCCCTTGCAGTCGCAGCCGAGTGCAAGCGAGTTGGTCATATAGCCACCGCCATACTCGCCGAGATCGAACGCGTGCTTACGCTGGTGCGGGTGGTCGGGATTGCCGTAGGGGACAACCATCTCCGCCAGCGACATGCGGTAGAACAGCGGACGCACGACACCTTTGTCGGTGTAGCTGATGTTGTTCAGAACGATACCCTCGCGGTAGTTAAATCCCACGTGAAACTTGAAGTTCTGCCACTCGATCTCGCGGCCGGTGATCTTGAACGACACTCCCTCTGGCTGCTCTACAAAGATCGGCTTAACGTTGTCACGGTACCCGCCCATGGCCTCGACGGCCTTGCCGTGGAAGTTAGAGTGAGGCGCCTTGGACAAGGGCCGACGAACGTCGGGTATGTCGATGGCGATGATCTCTGCTGTCTCAGTGTCAAAGATCGGGCAGAAGTCGAGCGGGTGCGAGTATTGAGAGTCGTCTATGTCTGCGCGGTAGAACATGATGGCCTGCTGGAGACGACGCTCGGTGCCGAAGCGCTCGTCATAGCCGATGGTCCACGGGTCGCAGTAGACCTTGTCCATCTCATCGGCGGGGATACCGGAGATGACACACTGCTCAATGACCTTGGGGTCAGTGCGGATGGCTTTCTCGACCTTGATGAGGTCGTCGACGGTCAAGATCGGCTGCACACCGTCGACCTTCTTCCACGAGGCGACGGTGCCAGTGGTGAGATTCACGATGCCCTCCCACACACCGGAGACACCAGCCTCAAGCGCAACGATGTCGACCTCACGTGCAGGCTTAGGCGTGGTCGCCGGCGCGGCCTCCCAGGCAAGGAACTCGGCCTTGCGGGGGTCGGCGAGAGAGATGACGTTAAAGGCCAGGACCTTATCGGGGTAAGTGGCCTTGACGATGGTAGACGCGGCCGCGATCTCCGAGGCAGAGAGCGGGTCAAGCGGGTGCTCGACAGCGGGCGCGGGAGCCGCGCGGGCGTGGGAGGAGATCTGGGAGAGCCGTTCGAGCATAACGGTAGTGGTAGTGGTGAAGAGTGCGGAGGAGAGGAAGGGCGGTGTGCGAGATATAAAGAAAGCGGAGCGGGAAACGCTTGTCCTCTCGCGCTAGCCACTTCGGGCAGCCATGTCCGCACGCTCCTTCACCTTCTTCGCGACCTCACCAAACCTCCAGATCCTCGATCGCACCCCATCCTGGCCTGTAGCGTCAATCGCGTAGAGCTTGTAATCTTTCTGTGTAGTTGTATAACAACCGCAGCCGCCAGCCCGGTCCTCCGCGTGCTTGCAGCGCAGGAGCTGCCAGACTTCCTCCTCGCTGCGAATGCCCCCTTTGGGCAGTCTTTACCAGACCATCCCTCTGTCCGCGCCGGGCGTCCTTTCTGGGACTGCGACGGCGCCCCGCTCATCTCGTGCGATCGTCGTCGCTGGATCGCTCTACTCGAACAGGGCATGCCCTAATGTCTTCTCGATCCGTCTAACAGTGTCTACAAGGCGCACTTCACTGCTGTTCGCTGCTCGCGGCAAAGAACCAGATCACAGAACCAGATCACGACCGGTGTTGGCACGTCAGAGACATGTCTGCCATTACCTGTATCACCATCTCTCGGCCGTCGTGTATTTTTAACCAGCTGAGAATCACTCCGATTTTGACAGAATAATTGCATCTTCTCGACTCCATCAAACAAGTGCAGATTGTGTGGAGAAGTTCCTTCACTCCAGCTCCGCTCGGGCTCGGAGTCAAGGCGATAAAGTCAGGGGTCGCATCGGTTAGCGAGATGTGGTGTTGTCACGAGTCAGGATACGTCTTCCCAATCAGGGCATCCATATCATCTTCCTCTTCTCTTCTTTCCGCGTCCAATAGTTACTTACAATTACATCAACCATTATGTCACATCATTAGCCATCTCACGACATTATTACCCAAAATATGACCGCTAATGCGGCAGATTCTGTTGGCACTGCCACTCCGCAAATATGCACCACGCCGTGCCGCGGTCCGCCATAATCAAACCCCGGTATACGCCCACCTCGTTCACCACGAGCAGTGCCTCCCACGAAATCTTTCCCGTCAAATTTACGTTGTCGCCCCCGTCATCCCGCGCCGTCAGCCTCGTAATCTTTCCCGAGGGCGACTGGATCGCGAACTTGGCTTGCTTGCTCGGCGAAAATACCGGCGACTCCACGTTGTTCGGAAACTGCTTCACGTCAAACATGATCGTGCTCCCCGCAATCAGATCCAAACACTGCGGCTGCACTACGTACACGTCGTACCGCTGGGCCTGTGGTGTCGGGTGCATCTGCACAAAGTTGAACGGCGCGTTCTTACCCTCGTGCGTGATCGGAAGTGCCACGGCGAGAGGGTACACCCTATCGTGCGCTGACTGCATCATGCCCCGTCGGCCCGCGTAGATCTTCAGCACACCAGACTTCTCCCCCGTCGGAAGCACCGCTTTTGTCCGGAACACACGCCGTCCGTGCACCCAGTATGGCTGCGCCAATGCGGGAAGCCGCTGTACCTCCCCTGACTCCATCAAGTCGCCGTCCGCATCAACGCAGTATCCGCGCACCTCCACTTCAGCCACGCAGTCAACGTCCGCCGGCACAAGCATCTCAACCTGCACCACGTCAGTTCCAATCATATGCAGCAGCGACGTGTCGAAGTTTGATAGGTACAGTTGCTGTCGGAACATGCCGGGGCATATCGATGGCAGGTCCAGCAGCACCTGGTGCGCCGCTGGCGGCACCACATGCTCCTGCTCCATGTACTTCGGGATATGCGTAAACAACAACTCGCTCGGCTTTGCCAAAAAGTAGAAGTCCTCCGCCATCATTCCCACAGCCCCGTCATTGGTGTACAGTGACCGCTTTGGATGTGTCGGACTCGCTAACGACGCATCAACCAGTCGCCACTCATTGTCCACGACAACCGCGTTCCATGTGTGGTTCATACGCGCTGACTTCCAATTCACAACTTCGCCCGGCGCACGTAGGTATCCTCGTACTATTTCGCACGGAATTTGCACTAAATTGCACATGGCCTGAAAGCATACCGCCATCTCGTCCGCGTTGGCCTCCTTGGTCTGAAATATCCGCGCTGCGTCATACACAACATCCTCGAACTCGTCATCGATCGCTGACCCATAATGCCAGATGATTCGCTCCGTGCAAAATATATATATTGCCCGCAGACGCTGTATGTCGGATTTGTATGGTCGACATAGAACTGTCTGTGTAAATGACGACAGTGTCGACAAAGACGGTATCGAAATCCCCCGTACTGACTTATCCAACGTCATGAAGTGAAATTCTAAATCTCGTTAGTAAATATACTGTCACGAATGTACGATGCACTTACTCGACACATCCATGCCATCACCAACCGGCTCCCCATCTGCGCCTTCGTCGCCGTCGACACTGTCATACAACACATTCAGCGGGTTTGACACTGTGTAGCCATTTAATTGATGTCTCCGCCGTCTCTCCTCCCGCTCGTTCTGACTCATCGACTTTGCGCGATGCAATCCGGTCTGGGCATGAATCCACGCCGCGCTCATAGGGTCCTTCACATTCGACTGAGCAGGCTGATAGCTGGCGGAGCTGTACGATGTCTGACTAGACAATCCTGCTGAATATCCCTTTGAAGCAGATGACATGGTTGACGCATTTGATAAATTACTTGAAATGTTGCCAAACGACGACTTTACTTTGCTGAAAAAGGCGCTCTTCTTCATCTTCAAGCTCGGTATGCTTGACTTGTAATCGCTAGTGCTGCGCGTTTCTGATGCCGCGTCCGATAGCACAATCGGCTTAGTTGAAGAAACTTCATAGCTTTTTGGAGAGGACACCGGTGCAGATGTTTCGTTGGAAAGTAGCTGATTGATCGCTCTCCGCCGAGCAAGACTGCCGGCAGAAGTGGCGCTGATATCTGTGAGGCCAGTGTTGTTTGTGCTATGACTTGTCACTGACACGCCATTCGAAGCCGTCGACGCGGTCTTCACTGTACTAGACCGCTTCAATGTCCGTAACAGCGCTACGCTCCTGGCTCCGTGCAGGCTATGCGAGTCTGTAGAGTCCGTCCGTAGTAGTTCGTCACGCCCGATGTGAATGCCAAGTGTGCTCTTCGGTCGCAGCAGCGATCTGCGCGTGCGAACACCCTCGGTATGGCTTCTCACAAACGGTGGACGTGGACTCTGATTTTCATCCTCGTCTGAGTCAAGTAGCATAGACCGGCGCGCCGTCTGCCTGCTGTTAGATTCGCGTTCTAACTGCTGTCGTCTGATAGTATGTGCGCTTGATGGCCTGATATGGTGACGTTCGACCGGCAAGTCTTCTGTCCCCATCTTCCGCAGCGCCTCAATGACGTCGTCCATCGCGAGATGAATCGGCGACACTGGGCGGCTCTTGGCGATGTCCTCGTCGTCGTCATACCCAGCTGTCGGCTCCCGCGTTGACCGCATCGAGAGGGACGATTTAGGCCGGTACGCAACTTTGTGTGGTGGCGGTAGCGGCGCCGACGCGTAGTTCCCGTCGTCTTCATGGTCGCTGGACCCATAGTCGAGATTTTGATACACGCCTGTTTTCGTGTCGTAATATCCACTAGACGTGTACGAATCGCGAATGACGTCGTGCTGCGGCGCGGGCGACGTGGATCTTGGCGATTTCTGGGAGGGAGCCGGGGAGACTGATCGCGAGAGTGCGGGTACAGTTGGGCTTGGATCGTCCCTATACGTGGTTAGCATTTGCCCTTGCACACTTGCTTGCGCGAGGTGCACGTACAACAAGGTGACAAAATTGCACGGAAAGTACCCGCGCACGTTGTTACGCCGCAGCTTTCCGAGCCACCATTGTCCATCTCCAAGGTTCAAGCAATCAATGATATCGCCTTCAATAAATCCGAGATCAGCTGTTCAAAACGCGTCCAAGTCAGTAAAGCAAGTGCGAGGGAAGCCTCGAAGAGCGACGTACTATCCTCCTCCCCGGACCATGAGTACAGCGCCTTGCATGGCCATGGGAATCGCTTCGGAGTCGGTTGCGGCGAGCTGGCCATTGCAGCATGCGGGTCAGCGGCGAGTGACGCGTGGGGGTATTATTATTATACGACGTTGGCGCGGAGGCGTAGCCGAGGAAACAGTGGCGCGAGGTGGACGGTGGAGCGCACACGTGCAGAATGAGACGAGCGTGACGACGTCGACGGCGGCGGTGTAGAGCACCACGGACGTGTGTATGTTGGAGTGTATCGTCGCGTCGGTTTTAGAGATCGTAGAGCAGTGGCGTGCAAGTACGAGTGGTGGAATACACAACGGTGTCAAAGAAGAGCTCTTCAAGCAGTAGAGACGACAAAGACACGAAGCCGCCGTTTGCGCTCGTTGCTTTTTGTCGCGCGCCGCCAGCGACGTCCCACGGGACCTGGTCCGGGTAACACCTACAAACAAACGCCAGAGCACGCGTCGCGCTGCCGTCGCGTTGTCAAGGTAACGCACCTTATCGCTCCATCTCGAGTCTGCGTCTCCCAGGGCTCCCCGGCCCACCCCGCTATCGCCACCAGTATGACAACCGTCAACTCTGTTTTCTGGTACGTGCTTGTTCATAATGTAACCCGCTACTATGACGAAATGGTAACCTCCACAGCTACGGCTCCCTTATGGCACCCCAGGTCATCGCGCGCGTGCTCTACGGCCTCGCCGACCTCCCCGCAGCTTCTTCCATTTCTCTCCAGCCCGCCATCCTCCCCAACTTCTCCCGCTCCCGCATTGTCGGTGAGGCATACCCCGCTGCGGTACCCTCTGCGTCGTCCTCGATAGCTGGTGTACTCGTCGAAAACGTATCCGACGTGCATCTAGCCCGGTTAGACGAATTCGAGGGTGATGAGTACGAGCGGCAGGAGGTCAAAGTAGTCGTCGCAGCCGACGGCAGCACCGTCGATGCGCACTGTTATATCTGGATTGACCGGCTTGATAGACTTGAGACCATTGACTGGGATTTCGATGACTTTGTTAAGTAAGTAGGCAATCATCTTCCCCAGAATCATCGTGCTGCAGCTTAATCTGGTTTAGAAACCGTCTGAAAGACTGGATCGAAGGCGAGATGGCCAGTCTGTAACACAAACTATACTAATTTTTATATACCCTAGTTAAGAAATACAGATAACACCCCTTCCGTTTCTACTCTTCACTAAATGTGTAGATTAACCATCGTAAACATGCGCAAGCTAACATTACTTTTGACTCTAATTATAAATAGCAACCCAGTCTGAACACCAGAATCTCATGTCTCGTTGGCAGCAGTGACGACAAGCGATATCTTTGAAATTATACCAACAGCATCGGCCACGTCACTAGCCATATCCGACGCCGTGTCTGCCAGGGAAATCTGTGAAATAGACGCCATGATCGCCTCGAGATTCTCATCCGTTGTGTTCTCAATTTCGTGGATGACAAATGACTTCTCCGAGACAAGTGAGCTCTCTTCAGCAGCATGCACTTCGGCAGCGAGCACTGGTACAGCTTCTTCTGTCTCTTGCTTCTCGCTGTCGGTGCCTTCCAGTAGGCTGAGGAAAGTGCAGTTGCTCGCACTTGCTGCTAGACGACTCTCGTTGCCACACTCTGTCTTCGGCTCTTCCTCTGTTGGCAGTGGAGATATTTCAACAGATTCGTTGTTGTCCATTGCCTGATCCGGCTCTTGGACATCAGCGATCATCAGTGCTTCGACCTCGTCTTTGCAGCTATTAATCTCCTTCGAAACCTCTTTCGACACGACCTCACGATGCTCTTTGTTGACGTTGAACTCCATTAATGCAGATTCCTCCTTGATCGCAGTTGTAATGACTGATTGCTCAGCCTCGATCCTCGCAGCCTCCGCCTTTCTGTGCTTTGAAGACTTCTTCGAGCTTTCCTTAATCGGCGTGCTATCAATAAACTTCTTCTCGCTGAGCTCCATCTGCGCTTCGGCGGTGCTCACCAATGCGTCAAACTTCCCGGATAAGCACACGGGCGGCATCGCTGTGATCCGCGGAATTCGTGCACGATGCGCTGCATCCTTCGCAAATCTCAGATGTCGCCCCTCGCGTTGTTCGGCGTGCGAAACATGGATTCTCTTCGTGCCGATCATCTTACCGTCCAATGACGTTCGCGCCTTTGCTGCACTATCCGCGAATCTGTATAGCACGAATCCGAATCCACGAGACAGCGACGAGTTTGGATACGTGATCAAATTAACCGACTCGATTTCCCCATATTCCTCAAATAGTGCGCGTAAATCGTCAGTCGAAGTAATATATCGTTCGTCAAGATTCTTGATGTAAAGATTTCTCAACTCGTCACCATTTTCCAGCAATGCCGACCGGCTCCGTGTGATAGGACTGGACTTTCCATAACTGTAGCTAAACGGCGTAGTCACGATCGGTCGTCCATCACTGTCAACATCCACTGTGTTTGACCGCATACGTGACAGTACCGGCGCCACGAACTCTTCCAGGGTAGGCGCTTCGTTCACACTGTATTGTTCGTTCAGGGCAAATTGCTCGTTGTTCATCGGAAACTGCTCAATAACCTGCCGCACGTCATTCTGGACTAAATGCTGCAGAGCTTCGCTGCGTGAGCTGTTCGCGTCCCGTAATTCTGCCATCAACATCTGCTGTTGTACGTCCAATGGCACAGATGTAACAGGCGGCAGAGATCCATAACCTGGCTGATCTCCGGCAAAAAATGATGGATCATAGGTCTGCGGCATAGCAGGTGGCGGCCCCTGATACGACACATAACTCCCCGTCGCTGCGTTCCACAGAAGCGGGTACGTTGGCATGTCATATTGCTGCATGGGTATCATAGGCATGGAGGATATCATTCCGTAGCGTTGCGGGCCTACAGCAAATGGTGGAAGAACACCGCCAGCCGACTCGTGAGGCCAGTAGATCATTGGTACATATTGAGCGGGTATCTGTGCCTTGATTCTCACGTCCAGTAGATGTCCCTGCATATCTTCGCCGTGAAAAATCTCACAAACCTGACATATGAATTCGTTAATAGGGTATTTATCAGAAACCGGTGCTCAATCAACATTACCTGACGAGCGCCTGCCATCGTACAAATTACAGCATCCGCATATCGTTTCCCATTTTCATCCGGTTGATCATGAATCAGAACACTAAAGACATTCGCATATTCAGACATAATCTTATACAGCCCCTCCGGCGTCACTTCAAAGGGCAAATTCGACAGCACAACAACAGTCTGCAGAACAGAATTGTTCTCGTATGAATGGTCCTCGTTCTGCGTCGTCGTCTCTGATGCTTGCTCGCTAACAATTGTTGTGTCTTGAACAGACATCTGTCGCGGCGACGGGTCACCACCAATTTGAGGCGACTGGTTTTGCTGCCGTGCAAACATCTGCTGTACAGTTGGTCGCGGGTTATGGTATGGATCCGAGTGGATGCTGTTAGCTGCTAGCCCAAACTGTCGTGTGCGTACGGCGCTATCATGACAAATTAGAACTGAAACACGCACACCGCCAGGATCGGCACACTTACATTCTTTTGCCCCCGAGAAAAGTACCGTCGAGTTCAGATATTGCGGCATATGCGGATTCCGGATCCGTGTAGCGGATGAAAGCGTAAATATTAGGATACATAGGTGATGATCCTGGAGGCATGGACCGACGGCGTGACAAGTCGACGATATTGCCTGAAAAGATGGTATATTAGTATGAAGTATCTTCTCGACAGCACCAAACCTAACAACCGTAAGGACTGAATAACCGATACAGATCGGAGTCTGTCGTGTTTGCACTTAGATGCCCAACGTAGATCACATCCGCCGAGTCTCCAAACAGATCGCCGTCTTTCTGAGATCCAAACGAATCATGCCGCGCATACATTTTGTGCTGCACAGTATTGAATCTGCCAAAATCTTTGCGTCGTGTGTAACTCTGCTTCCGGTAGCTGTTATTCCCACCAAAACTGCTGTTCGCTTGGTATTCCTGCGAAGCATTGTTGCATTTCGTGTCATGCCACGATCGGTGGATCGGTGGTGCATTCCGACCTGACACGCGGTTTCTCCGGATGCTACCATATTGATCGTACCCACCATCTCTGCTGCTATCGCACTGCAGCTGAGAAGCGTCGTCCATAGACTGAAGACTGTTGACTGTACTAGATCGTTGATGGTTCATAATTCCGTTGATCCACAGCTCGTTGAAACCGGAACAAGAAGAGCTGAAGGTCCGTTTGAAAATTGCACGTAAAAAGTACTTTCGTGCCCGTTTCCAACTAGTCCGTGGGATGTTTGGGACTTGCCGCGTTGAGCGGGATCAAGCCCTAGGTTTGTCAAGCTTGATGTATTGAGCAGAAGTGCGCGCCCTAACCCTGAACTGCACGGAGCAAGTTTGGAGCCGACGTCCGACTCGTATTTTTTAGGCGTTCTTCAGCGTGAAAGCTCAGATTCTCGCGCAGAGCATCTCTCGTTCTTTATTGCTTTTCTTCTGCTTTATGCTTATTCTGTTATCTGTTTCAAAAATAAAAAGCGAATTGAATAATAGAGCGAACCAATCCTACAAACTCGATCTCTAGATTACGTCATTCTGCCGCAGAAAATCAGTGAGTCAGGGGGCGTACTCGTTCAGTCTGCCGACGACATGCAAATACACACCATTTACTACGACGGTGAAATGTCTTTGGAGCATCTGAATAGTTAGACAACTACCGCCATTTCGACTGCAAGAGGAACCGATGAATGGACATTGCGGTTTGATTGTACGATTCTGAAGTTTGCAGTTTGGCGCAGCACGTGTCTCATCGCTCGGTTATCTGTTTGGCTCAGCGCACGAGCATTTCTCCGAACCTTGCGGAACCCTGCACCAAATTGAAGCAGCTCGGCGCCTGCAGGACAACCAGAGTGCGGGCATCTCGGGAAGGATTCGGATAACTCATCGTGAATTACGAGACCGTTGGGGTGGCGTATTCGTGATCGAAGAGCTGCTGAGCCCCCGAAGTGTTCTAGTCAAGCCGCATATGGGGAGAAGCGATGCGCGTGGCGTGTGACAGACGAAGAACGAAGACGGGAACGACGTACTTCAAAGATTGGTGACTTACGTTATCATACCGTGGAGATGGGCCGCAGAAAATTTCTTGTCAAGTCATGTCAATCAATGTTACTATTGCACAATTAACCCATAATACTACTATGGGAGCCATTGGTAGCTCATCACATTCCTTTCAAATCAAAGGTATCTCCTTGCAAGCAAGAGTAATCCTTCTTGTCACAGTTGAAATGATCAGCATTGCCATGATTATGCAGTGAATATTAAAAGCGTCATCTAATCCAAAAGTTTACAGGGTTCATAATCACACTAAGCGCTCAAGGTATTTTAGCGGCTTCTTCCGGAATTGGGCGGGAACGTGAGAATGCCTAAAAATCCGTCTCTATTCCCGCGGTCCACCGTCTATCATCTCAATTCGTCTTATCGGATCTTCATACGGCCCCATCACCAGAACCGCAAAACCAAGCACTTCTCCTCATTAACACCATATTTATAGTAATTGCAGAGCGAACTACAACTTGAACGAAAGAATACGCAATGTGATGGGCTTGCTGGGTCGCCCACCATGGTGCGCTGTCACAATAGGGATATAGGGTCGTTGGTCCAGCTGACTCGGTTGTCTCAGCCTTCGTACGGTTTCTCTTCACCGCCGTCACAAATATCTGCTACTGTTGACTTCGCTGAACTAGTCTTCACCTCTTTGCTCTTGCTTCCTCAAGAGCTACTTTCGCTGGCAATATCGGCCTCCGCTGTGGACTTGTTCACGTCTATACTTGCGGCCACTTCCTTTGACTTTCACGAGCTGGTAGTTGACTACTGATCTCGGGATCACTTCCCGTCACCGGTGTCCTTACATTGCTGTATCAGAGCGTCGCGTGGAACGGAATCCGAATCCCCGAATCAGTGCTAAAGACTTGCTACGAAGGCTGAACGTCGGCACGCCTACAACAGAATTAATTGCTACCGGCAATCATCGAAGTAAGGAAGCGGCTAGATAGCAAAATTTCGAAGTCAAACGCCTGATCTGAAATCCCTTACTGTCGAGGTCATTTTCAGTCAGTTGCAACCGTCAAGTGTCGTATCTACCATATCTAGCTACCTCTACTATTCATAGCACAATGAATTCAGCTCTACCATCGTCTCGCCATGAAAGCCACAGGTCCAGGAACGGGACGGGTGCCAGAGGCTTGTTACGCAGACAACGAGCCGGCGGCACGCTTAGTCGCGAGGAATTATCGATTATTTGCAGCTATCGAGATAGCGAGGCAATGCGGCAGCAACGCCGACGCAATCCGGATCGTGAGCCTACTTTGAGACGCACCAGGCGCCTCTCTGTCGTTGGAGCTTTCCGCAACCTTCATGCACGTGCTCCTCAGATGCCTTCCCCTGCTCTTACTCCTCGACAGCAGAGAAATGTACTGCACTCAGACTCTGAGCGGTCGACCTCGCCGTCCTGGAATGGCGCTACTGCGTCCGCCGTTTCTACTGTAATTGACTCTTCATGTTCTCTTGATTTGGACAGCCAATTTAGTTCTCTATCTCAGCCAATCGGATATTTTCCGGAGATCAATGCACTAGATACTCGGGAAAGCCCTCACTCGATTATTTCTGGTGCGGGCGATGATTTCATGCGTGCTCTCATGCAATCTTTAGCAGTGGAGCAGTTTTCGAGTGACAACCCTCCATTGATATTGGTCTCACAAGGTATGACAGCACAGGGGTCGTCCACCAATGCACTCGCGCTTCAATTGGTGATTTCAAATGCGATGAGAAATGCAAGACTACAGTACATCAATAACAACATCGTCCTCAGCAGGGAGGAGGTAGAATCATTGATTGGCAATTGCGTTCGTCAGATGCTTGTTACTGAGGTACATGATATGATCGTCTTACATGGTATGCTATTTGCTGTACTAGGATATTTGTGCTTGTTAGCTGCACCGCTTTGATGGAGTGCTGGAGTGTGGCGACGATTGCGAGTTGTGCAAGTCCTTCGTGACCACTTTAGTACTGGTTTATTGAACATTGTCGTATTCTTCGTAATACTTGGTCATAATTTGGAACATACAATACAATCATGTCCCTTCTGACATCTAATTCGTCTACAGAACTAAAGATGAGCTGCCTCCAAAAACCTGCTCTCAACACCAAGTTTAGACACATGAAGAACAACATCACAGCCATAACCCTCTAATGAGTTCACCGCAATCCTACCACCCCAAAATTCAGCGTACACTTTGCTCATAGGTAATCCCATACCTAGACGCAGATCTGGGGAACGAGTAGTCAGACTAGCAAGACTGCTAACTCGCATCCTATTTCTTAGATTCGCGTCAACTGCCGCTTCCAATTCCTCAATCACAGCCTCGAGAGCCGGGACGGTGGCAAAGTTCCGCAGCCGTGTCATGCTCCTTGGACCCTTCGCAAAACTCCATAGATCATGCATGATTTCGCTAGGAATACCGCCAGCGGTATCCGAGAATCTGAAAATGACATGCTGCGGCGCATTGCAGATCGTGACAAGGAGTGGTTTCGGCTCACTGCCATTGATTTCAAATCTCTCCACAGACGCCTCAAACGCGTTTCGCAAGATCTCTCCAATCATATAGCGAAGATGACTTTCGATGAACTCGAACTGCGTGCTCACATCACCCTCCAAGACTAAAGCAGGAAGTTCGACGTGCGAGTGACCGCTGGACACGAGTTTTCGAGCAAGGTCGTCACAGCGATGTACAACATCCGTAGCGTTGCACTGTAAAAACACCTGTCCAACTTGATCTCGCGAAATATCAGAATTCGGCGCTTTCCGAAACGCGTCTGTCATAGCGATATGCTGTTCCGTGAACACTCGTCTTGAGATTCTGCTAGACAGTAATAAATGCACAAATTCGTCTAACTTCTTATAATCCATGAGATCTGCACTTTCGATAATGCCCATAATTACATGCGGAATGACCGTAGTGTGATGAGTCAACATGTTGTGCATCAGGTCACAGAACCGATGATTGTCCTCCAAAGTCTTGATCACAGGAAACTTTCGCAATGCGTCAAATGACTGATAATAGAGCTCATAAACTCGAGAAATATGCGGATTTTGGACCACGGAATACGGTAGCACCTGCATAGAGTGAATGCGATGCGCAAGTCGTGTAGGCAGTTCCTGGCGCACGAAATTTGCGGACTGGATGATCTTCTCGGCGGTCAACTTCCGTCCAAAAAAAGCAAACTGCTTTAACGATATCGGTCGAGATGCACGCGACGAAAAGTTGAGCAATGCTTCATTTTGGTAGAAGTGTCGTGACGAAATCGTGGAGTTGTAAACTTCTGAATTATGCCGGCGACCGAATTCGCGAGCCGCCAGCAGAGACTGCTGTACTGCGCGAGTAACCAAAATATTGTTACGTCCCACTAATGTAGCCACAGTAATCATGCCGACTGATGATAACCCCCAAGCAAGCGGTGTCGAGTAGTCGTCGGCAAATTCGCGGGGATCAGCAGTGTGCCCACTCAGTTCACACCGAGCCCGGCGTCAGGTGGACTGTGTTGCGGGTTAGGGCACACGCTAGGTGCGGCGACAGTCTTCGCTGCGACTCACCGCGCTCTCAAGGCCGGCTTACGTGCTGTCGAAGGAGAATGCTATTCTCGAAATTCCTTGTTATAGTCTTACAATATAGGCATGGTTTGATTATATACAAAATCGGGCATGAAGCGGTAAAGTGATTAACCTTTTTGCGCGTCATTCTCGTCCGTCGCGTCAAACAACGGCGGATGCCGAGACGTCCGAATTTTCCATACATCCTCACTACTTCCGTGGGCAAGGTCACGAGCGACTTTCTCCTTGTAATATTGCTTTATCCGTTTAGACCGCACAGGCTCCTCGTCCATGGACACTGCCATGCAAAATTTGAACATGTCCCATCGGTCGTTGCAGTCGCGGATTGTGCCGTAGCGGTATATGTTTCGAGCTTGGCCAGCGACGCTGTGGCATTTAACGAGTTCGTCAAACTGTTGTCGGCATGACATTTCACTCTAATCTCATTAGTAGCTAGCTTCTTATATAGAACCAAGGCATGCTCACCGGGAACACATCCGCCGGTGAGAAGTCATCGACAGGCAGCTCCGGCGCAACTTCACCTTCGGGAGCGACAGTAGTCGCGACTTGAGGTGGTGGTGTCACTGGCGATCGTCTCTTGAAAATAGAGAACAATGATGATGCGGGATTGCTTTGGGGTATTGGCAATGTAGTTTGCGCAGTCGGCGGCGCGGTCGCCGACCCGCGGTCGTCATCGAACGAAATGGACCACTCCGCGATAGTTTTGTCAATGTCATCTTCTTCAATCGCCATGATAGGCTAGAACTGATAGGAGATTTGATATTCGGACCGTGCTTGTGGAATTATGACAAGTCCTCGACAACGATGATCACCGCGGGTTCGGAACGCGAGTGGATGGTATTGAACCTTATTTCTTAAACGCTCGCAGTCAAGCTGTAGGTGCTAGCAAGACCATACATGACATTTACGCAAACGAAAATGGAAGGCATGAATGGGTCAACTGATATCATTGATTGCTATATACACAGGTCAGCCCCATAACGATAGGCCGTTGCAAACCTCACAGCTGAGCGCCCAGTTTAGCAGCTCTATCTCTGGCGATCTCACACATTGCCTATTCACAGAAAGATCAGTACGATCGCGAGATATATTGACATGGACAGGTTTACTCACATTCAAAGCCTCCAAAGTCTCTTTTTCATAATCGCCACGTTCGATTCTCTGGCGCATGTTCTCCATAATAACTTCCCGCGGCCGGCCATTGACGAAAACAACATACCGTAGACCTGGAAACTTTTCTTCGTACTCAGTGTTGAGCACTCTCAGTGACTCAGCTTCTCCTTGAAGACTAGCTTGCTCTTGAACAGAGTAGACTGAATCGACCTTCCGAGCACCAAGACGGGGATGTGCTGCTAGGATCTCGAGTAAGTTGGCCTTCGCGGAGGTGTTTGCTCGTGATTCGGCGGTGAGGGTTAGAAGTGCTGTTCTCGCGTGCTCAATCAAATCGCCGTATGATACGGCATTTGCGAATTCTGGATACAGAAGACTCTCAAGCGCCTGCGACCGTTCGAACAGGTGCTCTAGAATCTCGGCGCGGTCCGCCACGGAGAGCGTACGGAACGAGTCGGGTTTGGGAAGAGCATAAGTCGACATTTTAGGGGCTGATAAAACATGAGAAGGGAATCATTTCAGAGCAGACCTTTGAGGGACGGGCGCAGTAGATATATGGCGAACATGACGCTTGCTGGAGATGCCCGACGCTATATGCGCGCCGCATCGGTCCTCTCCGCGTGAGCCGCATGAATCACGTGCACAAGATTCCTCCCAACAAACTGATCAATTCGACGTCTCAGAGCGTACCTGACTCCCCACACTCTGCATCGCGCCCACAATAATGGACTATACCCGTCACCATCTTCCGCCACCGACACGTCGGTTGTCGACAGAAGGTGGTCCTGTCATCGACAGAACTATTCCGTTGCTGCCACCGGCCCTCGAGATCGACGAGCATAATTTCTTTGATAACAGCGATCCGCCGGAGTACCTCGAGGATCTTATCAAGGAGACCGAAGAATTCGTCAAGTTCCACAACGGCCGAAGGATAGCTCTTGTTACGGTATGTGTACGTTAGTATAATGCTTGGACTATTAAACTAAGATACATAGTCTGGAGGCACTACTGTCCCCCTCGAGAATCAAACCGTCAGATTCATCGATAATTTCTCTGCCGGCACTCGAGGCGCCACTTCTGCTGAATACTTTCTCGAGAACAACTATGCCGTGATCTTTCTGCACCGGCAGTTCAGTTTGCAACCGTATTCTCGACATTACAGTCATGCTACGAATTGTTTTTTAGACTACATGGAGGAGCAGGATGGCAAAGTTGTCGGTGTGTTCTACTTTCACTGCGAGATACGGTGCCGAAACTAACACGTGCGCAGTTGGCCCAAAATATCAAGCGGAAATGATTTCAGTGTTGCGCAAGTATCAGGCGGCAAAAGATAAGAACTTACTTCTGTTACTTCCGTTTACGACAATTGTGCAGTACTTGCACACTCTGCGTGCCGTCAGTGAAGCGCTGCAACCTGCAGGCTGTCGCGCCTTGTTCTATCTCGCCGCTGCCGTTTCTGATTTCTTTGTTCCACCAAGTCGAATCTCAGAGCACAAGATCCAGTCAAAAGCCGGAGGAAACCAGCTTAAAATGGATCTAGACCCCGTACCAAAGTTTTTGACCAGATTAGTGGACAAATGGGCACCGAGCGCTATGATTATTTCGTTTAAACTCGAGACCGACTCAACTATACTGCTGTCTAAAGCACACCAGGCTCTGGAGCGGTATTCGCATCAACTTGTTATTGGAAATCTGTTACAGACTAGAAAGTACGAGGTCGTGTTTGTCGAGCCGAATTCTCCAGAGTTCTGGATCCGGTTATCGGATCGGCAAGCCAAGGATCAAGTTGAGGTCGAGAGTTTGATCATACCGGCTGTTATTGAGCGACACAACGCGTGGATTAAAAAGTCAGATGAGATGGCAAAAGACAGTTAGCACAGTGCGGGGGGGAAATTTCGTTGTAATTGCATGGAACACCGAATCCAACTAGACGTATACTTTGCATTAATAAGCTGATTTGAAGACATCAAGCGCCGATTTATTTACATTGATTATTATAGAGCTAAGATAAAGCCAAGCAACCCGAACTAAGCAAGACCAAATAATTATCGCCAGACAAATGCACACACGATAACATATAGACACGATATTACAACGACGGAAAACAGAAACCAAACACCTTGACTATGTCCACTTTGCAGCATCAGCTCGCTCCCCTGTTAGATACTTAGATGGTGAGTAGTTGTCAGATGACAGCGGATAAATTAGTGCGTTCGTGGAGATGCATGTGACAAAGTGCCAATAAACTCGTATAGCTTCATGCTGTTCTATCCCGTTTTAAAGAAGCAACACGTATATGGTCCGACAATGCTTGAATAAGTTAATCCGGGACCCACCAGTGTGACCAGCTCCATGCTGGTTAGATATTAACTAGACTTCTCGTTGACGTCCGAATCTTCTACCAAATCGGAACCTTCCCGGTCACCATCTTCATCCTCTTCGTCATCATCAAGATCTTCATCAAACACATCGTCGTCATCGGCGTCGTCGTACCAGAAGTTTTCATCATCGGCGATATCTTTCTTCTCGGGCGCAGGAACAGCATAGACCTCGGCGTCTGGTATCTTGAAGTCTTCGGGAATATCACTCTTGGAGGCCTCCACGATTCCTGCACAGTTAGGCACAGTTCAGCCGTTTTAATAGCAAGTCATACATCCACATACTCTTGGCGATCATGTTATATTGCTCTCTGTTTGACCTCCACGAGACTGCAGCGTCAACATTCGCTGGCGAATCAGGGTTCGGGTCTTCCAACAGAGACACAATCGAGACAAGCACCGACTCCACACTCTGAGCGGGACTCCAGCGTTCCTATATAACTGGTTTAAGTACGACAAGTTTTAACCTGACTTTGTCGGCGGTTATAGTTGCATACCGAAGGTGCCTCGCCGGATGACTCGTCTTCGCCTGGATGCAGGATTGATATGCAAAGTCGCCCATCCTTATATACATTTGGGTGATAGAACTGCCTCAAAAACCGAAAAGTGGGTGGGCTAAAGGGGTAATCGTGAGGGAACTTCATTTCAGCCTGCACCGAGTCAATGGTAAGTCTGCCGGACAACGCGCCTGTTTGTCATATAACCGTCCTCACCTTGAAATACCCGCCGTGGTAGATCGACTCCTTGTTGAGAACCATGACGGCCACATTCCTGAACTTGTGTTAGAATAGAGAATATCTATACAAGGAAGCAGTGGAGCCGTTCGCGTACCATACGTAGATATTGTCATTTTGCAACTAGACGTGGAATACCTATTAGACAAGCTCTCCCAAACACATAAACACACAAGCACGACATATTTACCTCGATTTGGAACGCAGACATGCCCTTGTTGGGGTCCGTGAGCTCCAGGAACTGCTTTGTGAGTAGCGAAGCGCTGGCCGACTTGGACATGCTGGAGGGGAATGCCGAGAGCGCGAACAGGGTCGGACAGAGGAGTGAAGTGGAGCAAGATGGTGATATCTATGTTTATGAAGAAGATGTGTGCAGTATATACAAGCCCGAACAAGGTGGCGAGGTGCGGGCGCGGAGAGAGCGGTGCGAGGAAGCGCAAGGAAGCGAGGTCCGAGAGCCGGTCCGGGGAGCCAGTCGCGTTCTTGTGACCGCGCAAGAGGCAGATGGACCGAAGCAGAGCGCCGCACGTCGCCACACCGCCAAACCCTGTTTGCGCTCACCAGTTTTTGGCCCTATCTCCTGTACATCTCCACGAGCCCGCGACGGTCCATACAATGCCCAAGATATGTCTCCTGATCTACCCTGCGCTTCGAACATTTTGTCCTGACATTTAGTGTTCTCTTATTTACTATTTCTGCGACTACTGTGATGGTATGTCCTGTCCGTCTCTGATCAGAAAAATCCTCAGCTAACATCTCTCCTGTCTTCCTCACACATGACTCCATCAGCGTCCGGCGCGCCCACAACAGCGGCCGCAACCACATAAAAAATGTTATCGACTACTACCAGCGTATGTCTTGTGCCTCTTTTCTATTTCTTTTTGAATCGGCCCTCTCACAGTGTTCGCAGAAATCAGCCAAGAGCAAGCCCAAGCCATCATCGATTCCATCACGAACCAGTACAACGCCGATGGCAAATTGATTTCAACACCGCGACCTCTACCGTATAAATTCCCCACGAACACAGTGCAATCGGGCTTGTCGGGCATGGCGATCCCACCACCGGCCGGCCTGCAGATGCCCGCTGGCGGCGCCTTTCCCATCCCCCCTCCCGGCATGCTTCCGATTCCACCTTTGCCAATAGGCCGTGGCGCTCCTGGCAGCCAATTTTCTAATCTGGGTTTTGCTATTCCACCGCCTGCTGGACTTCCACTACCTAACAGCATTCCTGGCTTACCCGGCATGCCTGCTGGCTTGCCAGTACTTCCTGGAATGCCGGGATTACCTGGAATGCCACCTATGCCGATGCCAGGTCTGCCTAACATGCTACCGATGAATGCTGGCAATTTCCCTATGCCGGCACCAATTGCGCCAAGTGGATCATTCCCTTCTCCAGCAACTGCGGCCCTTGGCGCGCCTGGAGCAACCGCTCAAGTTTCGGCCGCCCCAGGAGTGGGCCCTGGCGCACCCGGGTTTCCATCAAGGCAAGCGCCACCCGGCATGCCTAGTATGGGCAGCTTCGGAGGTGATCTTCCTGGTATCGGTATTCCCGGTGCTCCTGGCGCGCCGGGTGCCCCAGGATATCGACGATAATTTGTCATCTTCGCATTTTCAAAAAGCTGGCGTTCAGTGGTTTTTTGTACCTCCAGTTACTGTCTTGTACTTTGCGTTATGTTGTAACTATTCGATCATTTGATATTTACTGAATAGCTTGAATTAAATTATTGTGACATCCAAATCATTCCTTCGCCAACGTGAACGGCAATCATGCTAAATTACAGACCTGAGTATAGGACTCCCTCCTAAAAAATACATCTTTCTCTGACCCCCTTCCAACAAAATTTACCTTATATCTTCTACAGTACACACGCCAGCATTGGAAGAAGTCATTATGATGCCGATACATTCCTTGAGCCTTTGAACAGATTCAACAAGTTGACACTCGACTTCCGTATAACTTGGTGTCGTGTGTTCTTTGACTGCTTTGGTAGCATTGGGCTGTTAGTACCCACGACGAAGTTCGGTGCATCGCCGCTTATACCGGTCGCGGTGGGTGTGATATCGCGATCTAGATCACTCCTCGGAGATGAAATGAAGCCTTCCGGCAAAATCGGAGACATGCTAGCAGATCGTACAGACTTCTGATGTGGCGAATAGTTCGGAGCGCTTCCTCCGCTTGAAGATGGTCTAAGTACCGTCGCCAAGCTCGATTGGCTATTGCTCACCAGCTCCGGAGATTTCAGTAGCGTTGACATATTTTCCATAGATTCCTTCTTGTTAAGAGTCATTGGTGGCGACAACGTATCTGCTGGTGAAACATCGGAAGAAGTGGTGGTTGTCTCCGGGAATATGAATGAGGACACTGCCTCCTTCGGCGAGTCCTTGGCCGAATTCGCGCCAATGAGCGCTGCAAGTCCCATACGGCTCATAAAAGACGGTAACTTCCTCAGTTGTTTCGGCTCGTTGTTCGTATCTGTCCTCGATATATCCGACTTGCGTGGCGAAACCTTTCGAAATTTTTCTCCATTATCCCGGATCTGAGGACTTCGTCCTTTGCTCTGTTTCGACTTGAAGCTGTACTTAAAGTTCATACTCGGACTTTGTGCAATTTGTGCCGAGTCTGATGGCACGTCCACGTTCGAAATGGCAAGACCGCGAAACACAGAAGGAGAAGAGAGAAACACATTGCTTGGTGTCCTGGTGTGATTATGCGGCTTCTTACCGATCATATGATGAGGTTGCTGCTCCTGCTGCTGCTGCTGCTGCTGTAAACATGTCAGAACTCCTCCTGGAAGCTTCTCGCAGAGCCATAATACTGACCTTTGCTTTCATGTCGCGAAGTTTGTCCGGCGTCAACGTTAACTTATATGTAATGTCGCTGTTCAGAAGTGTTTCGAAAGTCACGCGTTCGTGTTCTGACTCTATTTTCATGCTCGTAGTGTCGCTAGCCTCGCTTGGTCCCGCTTCGCTCTCGCCCTCAGGCTTCTGATTATTCGATATCCAGACGTATTTCTGCACCCGCTCAATCGGTACGGTAGTCCCGAATCCCGGAATCGTGGTTTTTCCGCCTTTGTATTCCGTTGACGAGGTTGCAGTCGATGGTCGTCGAGTCCCAGAATCAATGCTAGAAGCATCACAAAACTCCGCTGAAATTAGCGGAGCAGATGCCATCAGCATAACAGAAGGCTCTCTACGAGTACTGCTGACAGGCGCCTGCGAGTCATCTGAATGTGAAATTACAGATATTGACCCACCTCGCGGTCTTGGCTCTTCAGCTGGACTCCGTGATGCGACTGTGTCCGCTTGAGCACTAGCTCGTCTTACCGGTTCGTATACGCCTGCTGGTATCATATCTTCCGCAATGTTATCCAGATTTGAAGTGCGAAGCGTCGACCTGGATGACGACAGTTGTGGAATCTCGGGCTCTTCAAACTCGGGCAGGCTTATCGGCTCCGGAGATATTATCGCAAACGTCTCAATTGTTTCCACTATTTTTTCAGTAGTGTCGTCGTCATTGTAAGGCTCGTCTGGAGCCGCCATGTCCGGAAACTTTGGCTGTATAGACTCTAACACGCTGAGTGATATCGGCCTGTCATTTGGTAGGTGCGACAATCGCCAGCGCGCAGCATGTGCAGCAATAGTAGACTCCTGATATTCCTGGTTATCCGAATATGACGTTCCACGTTTGGCTAACATTGCACTTTCGACAAACACAGGCTCCGGCATAGATGCGAAACTTTCGTATAACGACGACCTCTTGTAGCTGTGAATACTGCAGGTTCTAGACTGACGACGGTCTTGTATATGTGAGGGCGATAACGACGTAACTGATTCTCTGTTGGAGACTTGAGAGTGAGGTGTTCTGTTGATTGGGGCTCGGGGAATTGCAGGAGGTGTTCTAGGTTCTTCGAATGCTGGAGGAATTCTAGCTTGTTTCTCGGGTGTCTTCTTAGTAACAAGAATCGGTTGGACAGGTTGTGGTGACTCCTCTGAACTCGCGTTCACGGTAACCGGAGTCACAGGCATAACCGGAGCTCTCTTGGTTGGTGTGGTTGGAGGTAATGAAGGAGTTGGCAGATCCAACCTGCGCGCAAAAGGCTGCAGCTTTGGGCTATGCGCCGAACTCGGAGGTGTCTTAGGTGGTGGACTTAGCGGGCTCTGAGGGTACATCTGTCGGGGACTGCCGAGTTGTGACGGTCCCAGAGGGCTTGAACTGCCAGTTAGCTCTTTCCCGCGCTTCAGCCATTGTCGCCACATTTTTCCAATCTGCGGATCAACCGCCAGCTTGTCGACATCGGCTTCCTCTAGACATATTATTCCAGGGGTAACGAGCTGTCCAGCCGCTATGGCGACGATGTAGCGACTCAAGGCAGCACGACCTGAGACGAGCAGAATATGCTCCGCGACAACTTCCAAAATAGCCGTGAGAAAAATCGTGGTTATTGGCGAGACGTTTGATCTGCTGGTTGGCGAAGACGGGAAGAGACTGTTTTCACCAGGGGTATGTGCTAGAACATCGGACTCTTCGAGATTGCCGAGGGAGGAATAGACCATGCAACGCGCACGGGTAGTTTCCCATGCCGCATGAGCGTGAAATTCATCAGAACTGGATGGTGAAGATATCTGCGCTTCGTCTTCGGGTGTCTTGCCGAGATAAGTGCGCAGTTCGGCCTCGCCTTCATTCACGGCGTCGGTTCCAAGCTGGTTCTTGAACAAATGCAACACTGCTGATCTGAGCGAGCTAATTGTAGCCGAGCGAGCACGGCCAAATATGTGAAAGAGTAAATGATCGAGGAATGCGTTAAGTGCAGCCAAGGCAGCCGGTCGAGGCGGCAGCGCGGTCAAGGCGTGCGCACGAAGAAGGGGGTCGGAGCTGAGCACCGCGAGCGCTGCTGTCGGTGCCACATACAGTGGCACCAGAGCTCGACTGCCGGAGGCAAACATTAGGACCCGCGAATCACCTACTGTCGCGTGCCTGGAGGGCGACAGCGGTGGTGAGGAGGTGTATTTTTGCGAGCAGCTGCAGCGACGCTGGGACAGGTCTCTGGACTGCTGCTAAGATTGGATCTCGGCGGGGGACATGGATGTATGAGATCGAGGAAGGTGCCGTTTCATAGCGCGGGTTTAGATTTTGAACCGGCAGCTGATCTGCGTCGCATATTAACAAACTGAACCCGGGGTCAGTTCGGTTTGCAGTTCGCTGCACGAGCGACGTACGCAGAATGGGTTCGGGTTTTACTAAACTCCCAACGCCCAAACTCCCAACGCGCGGCGCGATCGAAACTCCCGCGGGACATGTACCGCGCGCGACCAGCTCATCAGGAGTATATTCGTTACCGCCTCATCCTCCACATCGCACCATTTGTCCTGTCTCTAGCTAGCACTTATACTGGGTTGCGAACAGCAAATACAAACTGCACTCACTGCTTCAGCCATGGCTTGGCGCTACGGTAGGGCTGCCTACACTGTCCTTCCCGCTCACGATCTGTCTCGCAAGGCTTGCTGACTGCTTAGATGCTCATATTGTTCTGACTCCTCTTCCCTTCGATGCGCTCACCACACCCGTGAATGTGAGCAACAAGCCAATTGCCAAGTCAATTCGCTTCACGCGTCACATCAAGCTGACGGACAACTCCGCGGACGAGTCGTACGTGCTGATCGGCCGATCTTCTCACAATGCTGGCAAAAACTTGAATCCTTCTCGCGAGAACGCATTATTTGATTTGCCAAACGTGTCACGTAATCATGCAACCATTTTTCTTGACTCGACCGAGAACAAGGTTCTCAAAATTCGCGACTGCGGCTCTCTGCATGGCACTTTTCGCAAGGGCGAGCGCGTGTCAAAAATCGGAGTCGAACTTGTGAATAATGATGTGATCACTCTAGGATCATGGATTGACTGTGGTGATGAAGTTGTCCCGGCACAGCGTGTTTCGGTTTTCTTCAAATGGGTTCCGGCTGAAAGGGCCAAGGATGATGAGCCAGTCATACCAATGATTCCAGTCACCACGATCCTACCTCCAGCTCCAGATTTTGAGCTTACAGATGATTCAGAAGACGCCGACGTAACTGTTGTTGGTACTGAGACACGCAAGCCGATCTTGCAAGTTGCCGATATCATTGGCGGTGACTGCTCTCCGAATCAAGCGTCGCCCAATGAATCCTCTATGCCTCAGCTGCGAGCCACAATAGTTCCTAGTCTTGAGATTAGTCCCGTCGCCACTTTGGCGTCTAGCCCCCCACTTTCTGAGTTGAAGACTGGGAGTAACTTGTTCAGGCGATTTAGTTATCCTTTCAAACTTCCCACTCCGCCGCACTCGTCGCCGATTAGTTCATTGTCTCGACGCAATGGAGCGGTGCTGACATCGACTCTCCGAGAAAGGGTTTCAACTGCAGCTCTGAAGCGTATTCCTCTCCTTTCGTTGAAGAGGAAGAGGGATAGTTCCGACGATAACGATCATTCTAATGTGAACAAGCAAGGCGATAATCAAGTGAATAAGTTTGCGACTGCATGCCACGACGCGCTGTCATCAGCTCAAGAGACTGTTGGCGAAAGTGCAGACTCTAACGATAGGATCGTCGCAGCTGCGATGTCTTTATTTGCGGAGTCTCAGAAGGCAACTATTACTTCCGAATCTGGGACTGCGAAACCGTCGATGTCGTTCTCTGCTGCCGAGCCTGTTCCCAAAAGATTTAAACTGTCAGAACACACGCCGCCGAAGCTTTTTATTAAGACAGATCTTGCCAAATCTGGCAAGGCTGGCAACCTTTCATCTGAATCGGACCGATCTTTAGGGTCGTCTCCGCCTACTTCATCTCGCAATGTAGGAGGCTATATCGCAGCAACTACTCTAGGTGTCGTACTTGGAAGTGTTGGAACTTTTGCTGCTCTTCTGTCCAGCGCGGCCGGCTCATTGGAGTAGTTTGGGGTATTGGGTTATTGATGTTCTTTGGCTCGTCGAACTAATAGTGCTGGGTATTTGGCGCGGGCGTGCTAGGTTTCAGGTAGGCGTATATGAGGCGGCATGGATGGATATGATCAATGTTTGACGATTTAGCTTGTGATGGTTCGACTGTTGTTATGTGATGTTTTGCCTTTAAACTCTCCTTTTTCGTCTTTGTAACTCAAGTTACTTGACTTGTAGTGCTAATTAGTTTTAGTGTGAATGAAATGTAATTAGATTAGATTCTCCCAAGATCCGACAGTTATGGAATTGCGATGATGAATGAACTAGTATATTCAAATGTGGCTGCTAGCGAGTCGGTATTTCATCAACAAAACTTGTAAATTCTTCTCCAGGTCTTCGTTTTCGCGCAACCCAAAACACAGAGTCATAAACCCAGCGTCCCAAAGCACGGTCATCCGCCGCGTATGTAGTCTTGATACCTGTCCGTAGTGCTTCAAACACAAAGCCAGAGTCTTCAATGACTTGTACCAATTTATCGAGCGGAAGTTCAATGCTCAGATTTTCCACATCGCTTGGTCCATTTAGCGTCGCCTCGCTTTGCTGATCTTCAAAGTGATACAGCAGTGGTCCAAAGTTGATCCAGTAGCTGGTAGAGTCCTCGCTCAGTGCGTATGATATGGTGTCGATGTAATCCAGCACGTTATGCGCTGTGTCGATGAAGAAAACTGTTGCTATCGCATCCCATTTTTCTTCCACTTCATCGTCCAACATCTCTTTCCGACCATAAACATCCGTGAAGGATCCAGCACAAAACGAGAAATTCTCCGTCGTAGAGATATCGTGTGTCGAAGGGCAAACGTCAGGAATAACAATAGGACGAACTTGATTTGCACCACGACTTGTGTGCGAGAAGTTATGCACGAACGGGTAGATGGTATATTCAGATGTTGTGGTTGTACTGCGGCCGGATTAGCACTCGTCGGCTGCGGTATCCAGAGAAGCGTGACTCACTGGTTGAGAAGAAAATTAGACATGACCAGCATGTGATACGAAAATTCGTTTCCTTGTGAGAAGTAGCCTTTCAAATATGAGCATTGAGCTAATGAGAGACTTAATTCAGATCAAGTGGTGATACCTTCGCATGCGATATCGTATGCCAACCGGCCGAGTCCAGCGCCAGGAACTAGAACGCGTTTGGATCTCCTATACAATTCCTATTAGCTTCAACCTTGCCTTTCTCCTTAATCGTATCCTCGCCTTATATCTGATGAAAACAAGCCATTCAGCGCCTCAATCACAGGGCCGTAGCACACCGCTCGCTCAGGTGCTCCCTCTCGACTCCAATCACGAAATATCTGCTTGATCGTACTTTTCACATGTTCAACCTGTATCCCAGTCGCTCCGTCCCATTCGCTCTTATCTTGTGGAGCTTCAAACTCGTTCGCAGCAATGGTGACGACCATGTTCAGGAACTCCGCGTTCGCATTAAGTGCATTATCTACTGCATTCAGATGATCTGTATAGAATGAAGACAGTAGGCTGCGGTGCCGATCAGAAAGATTTTGATATGCCCGTCGCCGTGACTCGGTAAGATTATATCTTCCCGCTTTGCAATACACAAGAAATGAGTTCCTGAGAGAAATTAGCTTTCAGCATGAATTCAAGTGAATGTACTCGGCAGCATACAGCGTTGAGGTCAGAGCCCGCTGCTCTAAAATACTTTCGTCCAATGGAGCCTCGTCCGCGCCATTTTCGTAGTTCAAGTTCACGTCCATTTAATGCTAGGTATTTCCGTTGGAAATCTTAGTATCTTATCAATTACCGGGTGCCGACGAGCGTGGGGCAGGTGGCAGTCGCGGTTGGTGAGTGGTTCAAGTCGGGGCGTTCAGCGAGACCATCGGGTTAGGGTAATCTATCAATTTTTGAAGAGTCGATCTACCTTACGAACGGCAGCGCCGAGCTTGGCAGTACTTCGTCCACGATCCTTCGTGCGAGGTTTTTGGAGACGATGGAAAATTCAACTGATATGTTTATCGATCAACAGCGTAAACGCCACAAGCACCAGCGTGAGGCGGAAACGACAAAGCGCAAAGTCGACAAGTCCCCAGACGGAGAACCGGCAGTACACTCAAAGAAGTTGGAAGATTCACCTGACAATATTGCGGACCACAAGCGCAAGCGCAGTAGGCACGAGCTAAGTGCGGAGAAGAAAAAGTTCAAAGTCGACAAGTCCGCAGAAGCAGACGAAGCAGAATATGAGAAGCACGTTAATCTTCTAGCGAAGTATCGAACATATGTTCCAGAAGTAGCTCCGGAAATCGAACAGAAAGATGGCACAGACGAGCATGAGATTACCATTAGGGACCAAAAGGCTGTGCAAACAGCTGGACTAGTGCCTTTTCCTCAGCCCCAACAACTCGCACCTATTTCGGCTGTCGTCGCGAAAGACGCATGGATTACGAAGCCGGTATATGTTAAGGCAACAACCACCAGGCCATTCAATACTCTCCATTTATCCAACCAAGTGCTTCAAAATATCCAAGAAATGGGTTTTCAAAAGGCCTTCGCGGTTCAATGTGCGGTCGTTCCTCTATTAATGGCCGATATGGCGCAAATTGGACCTGACCTTAAGCCGTCTCTACTTGTCAATTCGTCCACTGGCAGTGGAAAAACTTTGGCATACGGTATCCCCATAGTCGAGGTATGTGAGACCGGCTCCGAGATTCACCACGCAAATTCACTAATTTACTGTTAGGCACTATTCAAGAGAGTTGTTCCTCGGATACGAGCTGTGGTTGTACTACCGACGAGGCCATTAACTCAACAAGTTCGCAACGTTCTTGAGCTACTTGCACGCGGTACATCGCTCCGTATCATGTCTCTTCGCAGCGATCGAGCAATCAATGAGGAACGACAGCTACTGTGTGTATATCTTGAGTTCATTGCGTGCAGCTCAAACTAACAACTATCAGAGAGAGTTCTACTCCCGATATAATCGTGACCACGCCAGGTCGTTTAGTGGACCACATACAATCCACCAAAGGATTCACATTACAGCATTTGCGATATCTGGTTATCGATGAAGCGGATCGACTCTTGAATCAGTCCTTTCACGAATGGGTAGATTTAGTGATTGGTGCTCTAGATGAGCGCAAACTAGACTTTGATTCGTTGACAGCGTTTTCTTATACAAATCATGTGCAAAAGTTGATTTTCTCCGCGACTTTGACAAACGATGCAGGCAAATGGGCTAGCTTGTATATCAAACAACCGCGACTAATTATAGTTGGTGACAAGTCGAAGGATGTCTCCGACAAGGAAGACTTTGCGGTGCCGTTTACACTTTCTGTGAGTCATATGGGGCTGGTATTACGCGTGTACATAGCTAATTTCGAAACAGGAATATACTGTGGAATACGAGGATTCGGCGTCAAAACCACTTCTCTTACTGAATCTCTTGTGGCATGAAGAGATCTCGGGACAGTGCATTATATTTGCCCGAAGTAACGAGACCGCGGCCAGACTGGCTAAAGTTTTAACTATTCTAGAGAAAGAACTTCGCATTTCGTCGAATGGTGTACCGTACCGTATTGGAATCGCTACAGGCGAAGTGAAGCAAAATATACGACGCCGAACACTGCGTGAACTGGCTTTGGGAGATCTAGATCTGTAAGTGTCCTAATAACTTTCACAATAACTACAACTAACATTTGTAGGCTTATATGCACGGATATCATTGCTCGCGGTATTGACATCGAATCAATCACGCACGTCATTAACTATGACGTCCCAATTGGAGCCAGGGAATACGTTCACAGAGTTGGTCGAACCGCTCGCGCTGGAAAGCCAGGAACTGCACTGTCTCTGATATCGCGACAAGAAGCCAAGTGGTTTAAGCAGACCGTGGCACAAATAAAGCGCGGCAAAGATCAGAAATTGCGGAGACGGAAGGTCGAAGTGCCGGAAGAGCAGTTCTTAGTGTATGAAAGCGCGTTGAGAGAACTTGAAAGAGAAGTGAAGCACGTCCCGACATAGGTAGCAGCGAACATATATAAATTCATAGATTTACAGTACATATTATTCTAATGGTTTCGGCAGTTGCAATACTACGCCGAAGAGGACACAAAACGTGCGTGCCACACAGGCACGCGACGCGTAGAGCAACTTTACAGGGCAAGCATGCACAATCTTTGCACGACATGATACTCTTTACACCGCCTTCCATCGATTCCACTCAAATTAAAGTGACATATCCAAGGTAGAGCAATGACAGCTGTCACCTGCATATATAGCAGAGGTCGAACAGTGCGCGTTGGCGTTGTTCCTTGGATCGAACTGTGCATGACAGCCCAGCCCGCGTGACGTCCAAGTTGGGAGTTGGAGCTGGGAGTTCCCGAATCAATTAGGGCACCTCAGGGGTCAGGGTTGTGGTAGGGTTTACATAGAAAGCAGTCACGCTCGAGCGACTTGGGTTGTGTCCAGCGACCTCCCAACGCTCAGCGAACTTCAGAAGTCTGTCTTCAGCTGCGTGCTACACTACGACCTGTTCTCGTCACGTCCTCGTATCCTACCAACAATACAATGGCCGGAACGTAAGTGCGATATATTATCTAGTCCGTTGGCATACTGCGACGTTTACGGCGATCTGGAATCCTCGCACTTTGTTGGGCTCAACCCAGCAACGAATACTTGTTAGGACTTCCTTGGTGTCTTCGTGGTCGTAGCAAGATGTAACAGTCTACCGCTGCGGCCTATTTCGAAGGTTATGAGATCAAGACGGTCGGTCTCTTCGGACGCGTCTTCTTCTTCAAATGCAATACAGGAGTTATTATATGCAGTAGCTCATGTTTGATTACATGGAAATGTCTACTGTTATTGCTCCTTCTGCGCAGAGTTTTCTCTTGCAGGTTATGTCCTCACTGTTCTTTGTAACAGTCTGGATTAAATACATTTCCAGGCATCTCGATTGACCGCACACCGCATTGCCTGGACGTATCTTGTCTTTCAGAAGGAAGTATCTGACCTAGAATTCCTAGTACTGTCCCCACAGCCGATCAGGTTCTTATCCCCGAGACTCTCTTGAAGAAGAGAAAGGCCCAGGATAAG
Source organism: Limtongia smithiae (assembly GCF_038497785.1). NCBI lineage: Eukaryota > Fungi > Ascomycota > Lipomycetes > Lipomycetales > Lipomycetaceae > Limtongia > Limtongia smithiae. Next base: position 2,479,675 of record NW_027117622.1, read on the forward strand.
ATTCGCGCGGAGAAGATCGCCGCTGCTACCGCCAAGAAGGCTGTAAGTATAACCTTTCCTTTAGATCGTGAATTGGTGAATGATGATACTCTATCATTACGATGCTAGCCTATGGGCGATGTTGCTTTCGTTATACCATCTTTCGGGACTGATCATCGACTTTCACGATCAGCCATTTATTGTGATTTGATTATTAAGACATTTCTGCAGGCTAGCAAGGAGAAGCGCAAGGTCATCTTCGAGCGTGCTGAGAAGTACGTCAAGGAGTACCGTGAGGATGAGCGTGAGAAGATCCGTCTCGCCCGTCTGGCCAAGACTGAGGGGAACTTCTACGTCCCTGCTCAGGCTAAGCTCGTCTTTGTTATTCGTATCAAGGGTATCAATCACATCGCTCCTAAGCCACGAAAGATCCTCCAACTTCTGCGTCTTCTCCAGATCAACAACGGTGTTTTCGTTAAGTTGACCAAGGCTACCGCTGAGATGCTTCGCATCGTCGAACCCTACGTTGCTTACGGCTACCCCAATCTCGCCTCCGTCCGCTCTTTGATCTACAAGCGTGGATACGGCAAGGTTCTCCGCCAGCGCATCCCGTTATCCGATAATGCTGTCATCGAGGAGGCTCTAGGCAAGTTCGGCATCATCTGTATTGAGGATCTTATCCACGAGATCTACACCGTTGGACCTGCTTTCAAGCAGGCCTCTAATTTCTTGTGGCCGTTCAAGCTTTCCAACCCCTCCGGCGGTTGGGGTGTCCGAAGAAAGTTCAACCACTTCATTGAGGGTGGCTCCATTGGCGATCGGGAGGAGAAGATTAACCAGCTTATCAAGGCGCAGAACTAAGGAATAAATTCTTAGAATGCAATTTGTAAAAGTTTCTGTTGTAAAAAAGAGTAATGTATTTGGTTAGTTATGTGCGAATTCGCTTGATTTTGAGTGTAGAAGTGTATGACGTCTAGTGCGGCTTGCTTAGGTCCGTGTTAACCTTGGCTCGACCACTCCGACTACCCAGCGATTGGTAATTGCGAGCATCTGTACAAGATCTTTTGCTATTTGCGTGCCTTCTTGCTACTTGCTGCGGTTGCGGTTATTTGTGGAGTTGCTTAGATTCGGCTTATTACAATTGGCATTTATTATCGCGTCATGTCGGAAGCCATTGACGTTGCCGCCACGACTGGGGTGCCTATCTCGGCTACTATCGTCGACATGGCGGACGACTCGCCAGATAAGATCTGGGGCGAACCTGGCGTCAATGATGCATCAGCGGTCTCCGATATCACTGCTGATGTGTTTACGCTTGAGGAAAGCACGTCGGATATGGAGCCTATTGTGGACAAACCGTTAGTGGCCGCCGACGATAACGAGAGTGGAGCCGAGGAGAGCCAGGTTATTGAGCCAGAAATGACAATATCCGAACCAGCTGACCAAACGGCAAACGTGACGGCGGAGACTGCGGAATTGACTAGTAGTGAGATACCAGCAGATGATAGTACTCCTGTTGCTGACGTCGCGGAAAGTGCACTCACGGCTACGGAGACCCCGGCCAAGATCGAATCTGTCCAAGAAGTCGCAGCTCCAATATCAACCACGGAGGAAGTACCGGAGATGGTTTTAGAAATTTCTCCGGGAGAGGAGGTTTTAACGAGAGGACTTTCAGAATCCCCGTCTCCAGTTGAAGCAGTTAACGAAGAACCTAAGCCGACCGCCAAGCTCTTTGATGACGATATAGAGCCAGAATCCGAGGAGACTTCGTACGATCTTCTTGGAAGTGAGTCAGCGAAGCCTGTGTCTACGATGAAGGTCGTCACCGGCTGGTCAACGTCGCCGATTAAACCGAAACCTTCGCCTGTCGAGTCTCCAGCGCAGTTGTCGCCACTTCGGGGCTTCCAGCGTATACCCGACAGGACCATATCAACATCAACGACAGCGTCTTCAACCGGGGCAAGTGAGGATGGAAATAATCCACTGATTCCACGTGCTGCGGATACCAAGACTACAGTTGCTGAAAACAACGTGGTGGCTGCTAGCGAGCCGACGACGGATGCGTCGTCGGCCAGATATGCAGAGTTGCCGCCAGAGTTAATCGATATGGCAGACAGGTACGTATCTAGTTTGAGCTTAATTTTTATGTGCTATTCACTAACACATCAAAGATTTGTGGAAAGCGTACACCAATGGATGGTGTCTCGTAGCTTATCGCCAGAGGAATTATCTGAACAATACCAAGGCTTTTACACAACAGTACAAGACAAAACGGCTGCTATTTTGCGACGAAATAACCTTCGCCGGACGTACGAAGTTCAGATGCTTTCCTATGAAGAAATCGCCAAGAAGAAGCGCGAGCGTCGACACAAGGAGGCGCAGAAGCTTGTATTTGAAGAGCTCGTTGAGAAAAAAGTGTGCTATGAAACCTACGATGAAATTTTTGTGTGTCCTGGAAGTGATGATGAGGCCAAAGACGCAACTTTGTCGTCCAAGATTGCGGCGCTCAAGCTTATGAACGTCGGCATGCAGCATTTGGGAGTACCGGAGCTGAAGGACGCGGACATCGCGCCGCTGCTCCTGCCGGCTGAAACTGCTCTAAAGTCGATGGTAGAGAAACGATCGCCAAAGGAGAAACTTGCTTTGCTAATGGCCACGCATAAGCATATCGTTGGTATGTGTTGTTGAGTTTTGTGGGAACAGAGCAATGTCTAACTGCCGTTTCAGACATGCTGTCGCATATGAAGCAAACTACAGGGGCAAAGACGAGCTCATCAGCGGATTTTGTTCTTCCTGTTTTGATCTTCGCGGTGATTCAAGCAGATCCGCCTTGCATTTATTCGAACCTGTCATACATTCAACGGTTCCGGTCGCAGAAAACTAACCAAGGCGAGACGGCGTATTGCTTGACGAACTTTGTATGTTGTATTTGACACGTTGCAAAGTAACAAGAGCTAATATTCGAATTTCAGGCTGCGGTTGTTGCGTTTCTGGAGACCGTTGATCTGACAACACTCAAATTCGATCCCTCGGAACTCGCAAATGTCCCCACGCGCCCGGTGATCACGCAGCCAGTTGTCCCGAACCCCCTGTCTTCGCCACCACCAACTCCATCAGCGCCTTCCAACGCGCCTTCAGCGAATACTGCTACCCGTGGCCAGGTCACATCCTCTTTGTCGCCAGCCACGAGAGCACTGCCGCGCCCGCTCGCAGTGGACACCAGCATTCCGATACCCCCCAACATGGTACGCCCGTTAGGTTCAATGAACAAGCCTATTTTTGTGCAGGCAAGCCAACTGCAATCTCCCTTGTCTGCGACGACGCCCACATCGCAATCACAATTGATGCCGCCGCCTCAGCTATCACCTCCCCGCTCCAACTCCAGCCTCGGTGCCGGCGTATCACGGCGACTTTCGGCACTGTATCCCACTGAGATCGCCTCGTCCGCAGTGAACACGGCAGATCAGGGGTTCAAATCGCTAGGAGGCGCGTTCGAGAACTCGTATAAGTTCCTTTTCGGAGGGAAATCAAATGCCGCGCAAGCGCAGAAGTCTCTCGATCACAAGCCTGTGCAGATGAAGGGCACAGCTAATGCGGCGGATCTTGAGAAACGGACGCAACAGGTGCTGGAGTCAACGACGGCGGTGATCTCGACGTATGCCGAGGGAACAAAGAAGGAGAAATTACTTGCAAACTCGCCATCTCTGACTCCTACCACAAGGCCATCACTATCAAGAACCTCCTCGTCGGCATCCTCGTTGCCGTTCGCGGGCCTCTCCAGATCTCGAGCAACGTCTAATGCAGTATCTGTAGCTGCAGACACTAGCGACGCGTCAGTAACTGCTGCCGATGCTTTAGCAGCCGCGCAATCACCCCAGTTTGCCAAAATTCCTGTAGGACCGGCAGAAAAATTCATGGCTTTTCCAGACACGAAAGATATGAAGGACGAAGATGTCAGCGAGCTGTTGGGCGACTACAAGCGTTTGGTTGACTATCTAAAATCCATTTCAGCATTTGAGGAGTAGTGGGTTTTTTCTTTATTTCATTTCTATTTGCTGTTCGAGTTGTCATGTTTGAGTCTTGGTATGATAATTTCCCCCGATTGTCGGACTGCGTCTGCATATTCATCCCGAATGTATTGTATTGTACATACATTTCAATTAGTAATGTGCTGATACGAGAATTAATGAAACAAACTCGATTTTTCAAGGACGGCTTTCCGTTCTAGATGCGTGTGCAGGTTGCTTAGTTTGGAAGCGAGACATGGTTTCTGGATCATTAATCGTCGAGCACAAGCAGTTGGAATAGAACCTTCAAGCAGGAATGATTATCTAGTAGAGTCATGACAATTGAAAATGTCTTGTGTATACGAAGTTATAATGAATATGCCCTTGACCTCTTAGTGTAGCTGCTGAACGTGAAGATCGAATTGCGCGTCGCGACGCGCAAAAGCTCGGCACTGACGGCGTCCAGGTATCACACAAGATTTGACTTCCTGATCTTGTTTTTCGACCGCACTCTATCGTTGTCCTCGGCCCAAATATCAATCCGCTCGTGGCTAGGTTAACAAGTCATAGTTAATTCAAATACGGTGCTCGATCGCATCCGAGCTGCTTGTTAGACCCCTGTCGCACGTACTTCTTCATGCCGTCGGCGCCTTCTCACTCTCCTCATTTCTACGGCTCACAGTCTTTAGACAATTTGCCGTCATCTCCCTTAGCTCTTCCGCTATCCTCACGCCTATTCTCACCCTCTCGGCCTCAGACCTCCTCGGACGTAGACTTCTTTCAGTAACTCCCATCGGACACCGACTGTGCCCTGGCACTTTCAGAACCTACCAAGAAGAAGCGTCTTTGAAAGCTCGTGGGCCATTTCAAGATGGCACGCGGCGACGACCGCCGTGCCACGTGGGTGTGAGCGGGCGAGAGTGTGGTGGACTATAGGTTGTGTATTCTTTGTATGCAATTTGTTATTGTTTGGGATGGTGTTATTGGAACGACACAGATGGCGAGGTAGTGGCTTCTTGGACGAACGCCCTCATATGACGAGAAATTTGCGTATGGTTCGCGTCCTCAACGTGTCCATGCTGCGTAGAGATTAAGGTATGGAATCTATACGCTGTCGTAAACCGCCTCTAGATACTATGATAATCTTGACGTTACAAATCTGCCCTTGTCGTCACATTATGGGATAACGCACGAGCGATTTTTTTTTACACGAAGGGCCATGCCAACGAGAGAACACAGCTCCCCGTCCTATCAACACCCGTAAACCTTCTTTGAGCCTGTTCAATACTGCAAAGGTGAGCGTGCTGGAATCGTAGGTACTCTTTCTGTTTGGATGTTTTGCTGGGTGAGAGAACAGAAGGTGAAGTGGGGTGCACGCGACGTTTAGCAGGAGTTGTTTGACACGTGAAGTTACCCCGGATTTCAGCAGTTGGTCTACAGTCCCAACCTCAAAATCTTCACAATGCCAGACTGCTGAGCACCCGTGAAACAACAAGACGCTTGAACACCGGGTCCTTGCTGCACCACAGCCGCACACTTCGACAGTAGGCGTACAAAACGGGCGAGCAGGTCCGACAATGAACTATGCCGCGGACCCCGCAATCGCTGACACAAGCCTGTTCAGCGCGTTGTCGAAGTCGTTGCGCAAGGACTCGCGGAGTATACATAACCGACTGAACTCCATTGCGCAGGATTCGCAATTTGTGTGCGAAGTTGCTCAATCGTATGATTTGCCGCTAGTGGGTGTGTGAATGTGCGTGTTAATTCGGGAGGGATGAAAGATGCTGATATGTGATATAGCGAACGAGCGATGCGGCTTGTGGTATATACCCCCAGAACGACTCGCAGATTCGGTGTATTTCAAGAGTACGGACGGGCATACCTCGCAATGGGGATTCAGTCTACGGCGATTGAATCTACATATCCTTGACCTTGTTGTCAGCAGTGGTGGGTACGCTCCCCCCGCCCCCGCCCCCGAGCTCTCCCCTCTAGGGCAATATTGTGTCTAACATTGCAGCAATAGGATCATCATAGTGGACTCAACACGCCGCGGCAAGATAATGCCGGACGCATTATCAAAGACAATACCAATCTGGTGCGCTGTGATTAACCGTGCTGTGTTTGGCGAAGCCCCGACGACTGTGTTTGCGACGTCGCGGGCGGCTGTGCCGGAAAGCGAGCACGTGCAGATTGAGAGTCGGCTTGCGGGGTGGACTGAGGCATTCTGCGTACGTTGCATTCTCACATAGTGCCGAGCACGTACTGACTGGTATACCCCAGAACTCCGGCATCGACATCGACAAACTCAAGTCACTACTACAGAAACCTCTCCGTCCAGTCTGGATCACGCCAAATGACACCCATTGGCTACCGCACACACCGTTACAATACCCAAACTTCTTTCCCATCGTGCTGTGCACGGCGTCGAAGATGGTGCTCGACGGTGTTGAGCGCGGAAGCGGGTATAGCTACGTGCAGGGCGCGGCGGATGATCATGAGGAGTGGTCGCTGAGTATCACACCAGGGTTGTTTTGGGCGAATAAGGAGGTTTTGGTGCATGCGAGTGATGCGGAGATTGAGGAGATGTTGGAGAGAGGTGTGTTATTCGATGTTTCCAGCAGCAAGAAGAAAGAGAGCGGGAGTCTTGAAGTGGCGCAAATCGGAGACACTGGGATACACATCGGGAACAGTCTCAACGCGACTATCCCGCTGGCGGATATTGCAGCATACGGCATCATCGTGAACTTGTCAGCAGCACACGTATCGACTAACACAAGCCAGTATTTGAAAGGATATATGCACATGCCGCTGGCAGCTGGTAAAAAGGGCTCGCGCGAGTTCCGTGTTGAACTTCCTGCGATTCTATTATTTATCAAAACGGAAGGAGTAAGTAAGAAGACGTTGTTCCTGTGTGATACCGGATCCGACTTTGCGGTCGGTGCCGCGCTCGCGATGTTATCGCTATACTTTGACGAGAATGCGAATCTCAGCACCGAGGACGGAGTTCGGGTAGACAAAGACTTGATCCGACGCCGGCTCATCTTCATCATATCCAAGCTGAAAGTCAATCCCAGCCGCGCGACTTTACAAGCCGTCAACGCAGTTCTCATCAAGTAGACTGGCATGGCATCAATCAATTGGCTTTATCATCTATCACAATCAATTAAAAACCCAGTCTAAACCATGTTCACCCCGTGCATACAAAGAGACAGATAAAAATGTGAAAAGTACCCCCAAAATACACCTGCAAAAATGTAAAAATAAATAGAGAACAGCGACACTTGTATTTTCTCTCAATAATAATTTCATATGAAAGGCAAGACCAACAAAGTCGCAGCCTTGATTTCAATACATATCACACCGCTCCTTCTTTTCCCGACAAGTCTACAATGAAAAACAATTATGTAACAAATGAGAACCGACGGGAGTCGCGGTCATCACTCAGATGAGAGAAAAGAAAAGTGATTCGTCAAATGATGATTAGGAGATGGGAGAGGCAATTTATGACAGCTCGATGCGCGCCTGTCGTCGGTGGAGGACAATCTGGAGACCGCAGAAAGCAAGGAAGACCTGGCGACGGTTAGTGTACATTCGATGCCGCGTCGGGTGAATAAAACATACAGCGTAGATGATGGCACCACCAAACAAGTTGACCGCGACGCTGTTAAGATTGTCAGTTTCCATCTCTCTAACTAATTCGCAGTGGATCGTATGGCACTCACGGCTGGCCAGCAGGGGGGTCCTCGGTGCTACCAAGGAAGGCCTCGGCGCCGGACAGGAAGAAACCGGCGATGGCGCAAAGGATAATGATGCCGAAGACCGAGAGGACGGTGCAGCACCAGGCGTAGCCGAGCTAGAGGAGACGATTAGCCCATGGCGATCGACAGGAGACGGATGGACGGCGACGGCGATGACGACGACGACGACAACGACGACCGAATAAGAACGACGCTCATCGGCGACTGGTGGACGCGGTATCGTCGGTACGCCTCTAATGGATATATCGCTGAGGCTATCTTCTGTACTCGTCGCGTCGTGGGAGAATCATGGGAAGTGCGGGGACTTACAGAAACAACGGGCTTCATGATGATATGGGACGATAAGCGATGGAGGGGGAGGGAAGGGAAGGAGGGTACTGAGGCGTTGATGGTGGAAGAGATGGACGAAGGGGAATTTTCGACCAGCTCAGGCGTAGCGAGGCAAGGCCGGGCAGACCTCGCGGTTATCTCCTCTGCACCAACGGCGCGCGATGTGCGCGGTTGTGCCACATACACGGCGAGCATTCGAGATTTAAGCGAGCAGCGGGCGGTGCGGTTATGCCGGAGCCACTCCGTCGCGTTCTCTGCACCTACAGCGTCTGATCTGGGCAGTGCACAGTGACTACTGTGTCGACTGCTGCGTGCCAGAGCTGCAACCACGGCCATCTCTGCTTTGTAGAGGACTGTTGAGGCCTTGGATGCCCGTCGAGGGCGCTTTGCGTGACAGACTTGCGCGCACACAGCGAGCCCCGCCACAGGCACAGCGACACGGGGCGGTGCACCGCGCGATAAGCTGTCGTGTGGCGCAGAGCCAGAGCATGATTGGCTGGAGCCATGTCGCAGGTGCACGCCAGTTGCCGCGCAAGTGCGCAAGCGCTGTGCGCACAGCAACTCACATCTCACAGTGCAGCACGTGGAAGCGTGACCGAGCGTGATCCGCGGTTCAAGCCCCTCGCCGCGACTGCTGGCCCCGGCGCAGGCACTAACACCGCATGAAACTGCCCGCGAGAGAGCGTGTCAGCTGTCGCTGGTGGCTGACAGAGAGAATGGCACGCGCATATGCCGCCTCCCTTCCGGCGGCAGCGCTGGTTAGCCCGAAGGCAAAGCAGCCCGCTCTGGGCGGATCACGGGTCACATGCCAGTCACAGATCACAGCACAGCCGCGGGGAGCGCAGCAAGGAACAAGGTTTGCAGACGGCGCGTACCTGCAGTGCTAGTCAGGAACGCCTCACGCCAAAGCGTGCGGCCATGCCGCTTTGGGCGGCGCGGGCGCAGGCGCCGGGCAGATCCTTGTCGCGTCGTGTTTTGCTCCACTCATTATTTGTCCCTTCTGTGCTGCTAGAAGCGCTGCCTCGCGCTGCTCTGGATCCGGCTGCGCTCTGCAGTGTGTCCGGCCTCCTTTTCGCGCTCACTCCACCGCGATCGCTTCTCCCTTCTTCTTTTTCCTCTCCGCCATCGCCACTCTCTTCCTCGCTACCCACCACCCCATCGCGTCCATTGTCGCCCAATCCCCCTACCACCACGCCCGATCGTCCCACCCATCGCCACCGGCGCCTATGCTGAGAGCCCCTCATTCATCTCTCCCCCGACTCCCATCTACGCCCTCGTCCTCGCCCTCGCCCTCGCCCTCAGGCCCGGCGCCACCGCCCTGCGCCACCCCTATCAGCACCTAAACACCTCCGCCATCATCACCCCCCGCGTCGACCACCCGTGAGCTCGCGTGGCAGCGCAGTGCCCACTGTCGTCCCGCCTCCCTTGCCGCGTCGAACTTTGTTCCGCAAAGCGGCCGTCTGCGCCTTCGCCATCGCCAACCGCTGGCCGCAAACCGCCTCCTCCGCGCCCATCGCCACTACCGCGCGCTTCCCCCCGTCTCACATCCTCTTTCGGCTCGCGATCCTTTCCTAGAGCACCGCGTCTGAGCGTCGCATTAGCCACTGCACCCGCCGCAACCGCCACGCGCTCCCGCGTCCGCTGCCGTTCGCTGCCATCTCGCGTCCTCCGCGTCGCACAAAGCCGCATATCCAACCACACTCCGTGACCGCACCTTGCCGCCCTCTTATATCCGCCCGCCCCATCCTTGATCCCACGATGCTCGCTACTCCCGCCGTCCATCTCCCTGTTGTTGCTCCGTCCCTCGACGTGCTCGCCGCTGCTCCTGTCGCCGCCGTTCCTACTCTTCCAGACACGCGGCCAGAGACATTCATGATGTCTGCCGAAGCACAGGAACTGCTCTCGCCGGAGACCATCACGGCGCTCAAAGAGGTCGACAAGTGTATGTCATCGCGCCATTCTATCTCAGACTGACAAATGCTGACACCCTTCCAGTAAAAATCTTTCTGGCGAGCGCTCCGGCCCAAATGATGCCAAAGGAGGTCTTCAACAGATTCCAACTACCCACACAAGAATTCGTTACCTGCGTTTTGTGGTATGCCGTTATCCCGGGGTGTGTTGCGATGCGCCATCAGCCACGCTAACAATCTACAGGAAGGGCGTGTTCTATATCACCGGCACTGACATCGTCCGATGCCTTACCTTCAGATTCCAGGCTTTTGGACGACCTGTCAAGAATCCTAAAAAATTCGAAGAAGGCATCTTCTCCGATCTCCGTAACCTCAAACCCGGCAACGACGACGCACTACTGGAGGAGCCAAAGTCGCCGTTCTTGGAACTGCTATACAAGAACAACTGCATTCGGACACAAAAGAAGCAGAAGGTATTCAACTGGTTCAGTGTTCCTCATGATCGACTCTTCCTGGATGCTCTTGAGCGGGATTTGAAGCGCGAGAGCATGAACCAGGATACCACCACAGAGGCTGTTTCCGAGCCGGCTCTATCATTCCAGTACGATCCGAACCAGACGCTCTTTGAGCAGCTTATGAAGGCGCTGCAGCAATCTGCGTCATCGTCGATTATCGCAGAGCGGATGCTGGATTCCTACAATGCCGGCGCGTCCACTCCGGGAGGCCAGGTGTGGCAACAGAAGAGCATGATCCCTGTGATCGGTGACGGCCTTGGCACAGAAAGCCTTCTCCCGATGGCCTTGACGAGCAAGCTGAACGCTGATATAAACTCAGCGGCGCTCAAGAGCGATGTGAGTTCGCTTTACAACATCGACACCTCTGTGGCTCCGCAGCATATTCTTCTCAATCACCGCCAGCACTACGAAGCATCACCTGCGCCGTCGTTTGAGTCTTCTATCCTTGACGATTCAGGTGTCGGATTCAGCGCGACGGCTTTCGAACCGATGACCCCGGACACGCAGCACTCGATGTACTCGTCCAAGGATTTTTCCTACGTCGACCCGTATTTCCCGAACGGTGCATACCACGACGTGGACGATGTATCCGGCATCTCGAACTCCTACGCTACCGCTCAGCAAGGTTATAACCCTGCTCATCGCGCTTCCGGCGTTATGCAAGGCGGTCGACAGACCTTTTCCAGCCCGCTCTACCAGTCGAACTTGCTGCGCGGATCGCCGGTGTACAAGCAACGACGACGGAGGTCCTCTGGAAACCCGTATGCTGGACAGCCTGGTGCCAAGGTCCCATTCGACCAGCTGCAGGCGATGCGACGACCACAGATCGGCAGCTCGTCGCGACGGCCAGGTAGTCCTACAGTTTCTGTCACTTCAGAGCCGATGGGCCATCCTGCTGCAGCTTATATGCATCACCATCATCATCATCAGCGACGACCATACGAGCCGTCGGAGGACGAGGAGTACGAGAACGATACAGACTACTCGATGGGCGCATACAGTAGTCAATACATGGACTACAACGCGGCAGAGTTTTTGCAACACCAGTACATTACCCCGGCATCGCAACAGTTCCACTACGCAGCTAATGGCGCACCAATGCAACCTCCATACACTGGCGGCGCGCTGCGAAACAAGAAGTCACACGTCGATATGCGCACGCCGTACTCTGTCAGTCCAACATCTTCGTCCGCGAGCGCTGCCGGTACTCGGAAGACCCATACATGCCCGATCTCGTCGTGTGGGCGAATGTTTACACGGCTTGAGCACCTGAAGCGCCACGTGCGCACGCACACGAAGGAGCGGCCTTATAACTGCAAGATATGCGGCAAAGGATTTTCGCGTTCGGACAATCTTGCACAGCACAAACGGACGCATGAGAAGATGACGGTGCTGAGCGATGAGCAAGTTGCAGCTGCTACGGCAGCTGCCAACGCGCGACAGAGACAGCAGCAGCTTGCTGCACAGCAGCAGCAGCAACAACAGCAACAGCACTACTACCGCTCTGAATACCCCTCAGATCAGCAAGACGACGACCACGAGCTCACGGCGCTGGCGCACAGACGAGATCGTACAGAGGATGATAGAGAAGGTGGCCATCACTCGTCGCGTCTCGTGTCCTCTCGTCGTCCGCACCCGGCGCATCGTATTGCAAATCCGCAGCACCAGGACGCGCAGGCGTTGTATCACCAGCAAATGTATTATGGCACATTACAAGCTTCGCGCGGCGGAGCTCAAGAGTCTGCCAACGAAGACGAGGGCGACGAGGATGATGAGGAGGAGGAGGAGGAAGAGGAAGAAGAGGACGACGTGGACGAGGACGACGAGGGCGACGAGGATGCCGGTGCTGACGACGCCACCGAAGTCGCGTACGGTTCGTATCCCTCCAATGCGCTGTACTAGACTATCCTCGAGAAGCGGAGTTTTTTTTCCAGATTGTGTCATACTATTCAAAACACGGAAAGGATGGAGTTTTATTTTTTTGTGTTCGCGTATCTTGGTTTTCGCAACATTCAGCTCTTTGCTTGTAACTCTAACTTTTCAGAGCAGCTACTGAGGAGGTTTTTGTCAGAGGCAACTGCGAGGTTTTCTTGATTTTGTATCAGTATACATATATAGAAATTTACAAAGATATGACTTTACAAAGAGATGATTTTGCAGGAGTGGTCTTCGCTTATATACATATACAGGGTTGCTACTTTGCGCTGGTGTAGACCTCCTGGACGTCGTCGATCTCGTCCAGCGCGGCCATCAGTTTGCCCATGATCTCGCTCATTTCGGGATCAAGTTCGACGATGATGTCAGGTTTCGGGAGGTACTCGACGCCCATATCTTTGATGTCGTAGCCGTATTCTTCGCGCATCTTTTGAGCGACTTTGGCGGTGTCGGCTGCTTCGGTGGTGATCTGGTATAGTGGAAGTTTGGCAACAGCGGTTGTTCCGGCAGCGCTGACGACGACGTCATCGTCGTCGTTGAAGTCTTCGACAACCTCGATATCCTCCGCGCCGGCATCGATAGCGTGTTCGAAAATCTCATCAAAATCAATCGCCGCCGGTGTCTCGTCCGTCGCGCGTTTGGTAATGCGGATAACACCCTTCCGATCAAACAAATACAAACATGGCCCAACCGCGCATCCGTATTTCGTGAGAACGCTGCGCACCGCGGCAAACGTGCGATTTTTGTTGTCGGTGAGGGCTTCAACGACGAGCGCGGAGCCAGAGGGACCGGCGGCTTCGTATGTTACGCTTTCCAGGGTTTTGCCGTCGGTGGAGGATTGGCCAGCAGCGCGGCGGAGCGCATTTTCGATAGTCTTTTTTGTGACCTGGTTCCGTTTGGCAGACTCGATGGCGTTGAAGAGTGTCGCGTTGTTGTTCGGGTCAGGGCCGCCGACTGGAAGAAGGGTGTTAGAATTTCACACTGACGAGGACAGCGTGGGGAATATTGTGGGAGAGGGAACTAACGTTTAGCGGCGGCAACGATTTGCCGGGAAAACTTCATCGCGAGCGCGTTCTTGATGGAGTCGTTGGCGGCTTTAGTGTGTTTGATGGTTGACCATTTGTTGTGTCCGCTTCGGAGTGTGGTTGTTCCCGTGAAAGTGCGGACATGGTGAGGGACAATGAATGCATGTAGTCGCGTCGTAGATGAGGACGGTGCAAAATAAGGAGGTGTGCACCGGTGTTGTATGCGAATAGAGCACAATGGAAGGGAGAGGGACTTCATGATGTATGAGGGATAAATCTGGGGCATTTGTTAGTTTCTCCGTCGTCACCCTCGGAGTAACTCCACTCACACACTGATCAGTTATGTCATGCAATGGACAATTCGCCGCGTCGTCAGCAAGACGCCCATCAATTGCACTCGTCTCGTCGGCAACTGTAGCTTCGCGGGAGGAAGTCCGGGGTAGATTTTCGGCTGTGGCCTGACGTCGCGCTTCGGCGTCTCGACGTGGGTTAGAGTTTGGAGGTTTGGCGTATTGAGCCCTGAGCGGCGCGTCGGCGCGCTTGTCGCGTGTATTCGCGACATGTCACTTGACAGATGCTGTGTTTAGTCTGAAAGACGTCGCTGTGGCAAATCCGGTGTAGCTGGCTGTCCTTCCATATCTTCGGGATCGTGAAGCAGGAGGCCATATCGGCGCATGGGGACGCACTTACTTCCCGGAGCGGCATTGCATATGGCTACTGCCGCAACTCATGGTGCGTACCTTACTGTGAACTATGCACCTCTGCTGATGAACCTCACGCGCCACACGGCGCATATTATTACTCTCGTCCAGGTTCTTGGATTGTTAGGTTTGGGGCGGAGTACAGTTATACCCGCTGTGTACGCAGGCAGACATTTACGAGTGACTTGAGTCGGTGGCAAGCAGGGTCGCAAAAAGCCCCACCATGTGTCTTGATTCTCTGCAGTAGTGTACTATTTGAATAACCAGGCATCAGGATACATTCGCTATCATCTCGCAAACTAGCACTGAGTTTAACAGTACCAGCTCACGACGCCATCGTCGACGTCGCTTGCCGCAACGACGTCACCCTGCCACCTGCCATATCCGCCGCCATGACGTTGGCATTCCGCTCGTCAGCCACAGTCAACCCCAGCGCCGTGAGAAGCTCAGCGAGACCACATGTCTCGCTCTGGATGTACTTTGCATGAGCTAGAAGGACTAGCCTGCGAAGTGTACGGCCACCAAAGTCCTATGAGATGTTAGACTTTAACATAGAAGAATAAGGGAAATTAAACCTTGCAGTCCTCGCAGATGCGGATTAGAGTAGACGAGTAGCCGTTTGCTTCGGAGTACAGCGTTAACGTAGCCTGGTTGTATGGGGGCAGAAATATGTCTGCTTCAGGCACAGACAGAAACGACTGATGCTCATCATGCGTCGTGGCTGATTCGTGGATATAATCTTCCGACGACGCATGCCCTGAATTATCGTCAGACGATGAGCTCAGAGTGTGTCGGGAATACGCCAGACGAGGACTACTCGCAAGGTTCGCGATAGGGCTATCGGAGGACACCATGTGTAGTGTGTCGACTTCGAGGTCGTCCATGCTAGCGCGTGAAGCGGTGGATGTAATCATGCCGCAACGAACGACTTCGAGAATGCAGGTGCGTAGTATTTCGTAGATGGCTGGGAGGGAAGGTGGCCCGACAAATTGTTTCATGTCTACTCTGTCGAGAAATGCCTGCAAATCACAACGTTAGCGAGATTCACATACAAATCAGAAGGTTGCTCAGGGAAGTACAGAGTCCATCGTATCGACTAAATTCGACGTCGTCAGAATTAAGAGATTCTAAAACACAAATGAGTAACTCGGTCGCCCAACGAGCAAGAACGGCGTGACAAACCGGTGCTGCGCTAAGTTTATCGAGTTCAGTCAACAACACGTTCACGGCACGAAGCGAATCGGTCGGTTCATTCGCAGTGTGTGAACTCTGCCGCGCCGCCGCGAGAGACTCGACCTCATCTGCAAGAAGAAGTTCAGCAATATTTCAGATGGCATGCATAATGTGTTTACAAACCAATCAGTGCGCATATAAATACATTCGGATCGTCCAGCTGGGTTCTAATTTCGTCAAACAGCTTGGCCACGAGCTTGCCACTCTCGCTGAACCATTTGGAAAATAGCGACTGTGCGGATATTTCAATCAACTTGCCGCCGCCATCAAAGCGTTGAGAGAGACGGATTGATATTTTCTGCGCAAGAGCTTTGCAAAGACTTGTTTTGCCCACCCCAGGTGGCCCATGTAGAAGGATAATTCTAGCTTGTCAGCATTTGCAGTAACGTCAGCAGAGAGAGAGGCAAAAACCTATTGAAGGATATGATTTTGGAATTGACATTGTTTTGGGAGAAGAGCATGACTGAGGATATGAAGTGCAGAAGCCGGTGTTTAATGCTGTCTTCAAATACAAGAGACTCCCACAGTCCGTCAAATTGTCGGCATGGCAATGGCGTAATGGTAGCAGCCACTGTCCCGTGCTCGTCAATAGTCAAGAATCGCGCGCTGTCGTCCAGAAGTAAGTTTGACCTCTCCGTTAAGAGATGGTACACAAACATCTCGAGCACACATCCCTCGTTGATTGGGATCACATCGGGACTGAGTCCTAGTCCCCAGACTTGGACAACTGAGATCTTTTCGACAAACTCGGCAAGGTCACTGTCGTCCGCAGCAAGTGGCACGATCGTCCAGTTGAGACGCAACGCAGCGAAGTTGTCCCGAATGTAGCGGGCGACACTGGACTTGATTTGCATGCGACGCCGTGCATTGCAGCTGCGGTTCACCAGAACTTCAAGATACACGGTCGTGGGTTGTGGTGTATTCGCGGGCAGGGGGAGTTTTGGCCGCATTGTTGCGGGCGGGACACACGGAAGACGAGAGTCGCGCGGTTGTTGCCTCTTCGAGGCGATGTGAGTTGCGTGCTGCGGGTCTTGCTGAGGCCGGGTAATCGCGGGATGTCCGTCGCTAGGGTCGCGTATACCCTAGCCCCGAGTGGCCGGGAGACCCGTCTTGAAGTCCCTGAAGCTGTGATTCGTCGTTATCGCAACGCAACCTGCGCGTCTGAACAACCTATGACTGCACGGTCTGCCAGAAGAGAATTGCAAACACCCTTGTAGAGACGACCTGTAAGCAAAAGACTTGACACGCTGTGCGAAGTTCGCTGGCGGTTCCCGAGATATGCTCCAGAGCTGTGATCGGATGTAATCGAGATGTGACCCAGTGGCACGCGAGCGCAGCAGCCATCTGCTCGCGACTTCCAAAATATCATCCACGACATCTAGACCTCCCTGCTCCACGCTGGTCTTCGTCACCACTTCTCCCACTCACTCGGCCCCGGAGTTTGCTCGAACTAGCTTATATTTGCACTTGCCTATAACCACTCTACATCTACTTTTGCAGTTGGCTGCCTTGGCGCGTAAGAAGTCTCAACGATGGATCCTAGCGACCCTAGCACCAACGACCCCAGACGCCGGGCGCCGCTCGTCCTTACGACGCAGCTCGTCATTGCGGCGTCTTTTGGTATTCCCGCGTTTCTTTCATTCTGCTTTCTGCGGACACAATGGGCGGATTTGTATGCAGCGCGCACGCTGCACCACCCGAACCTACCGCCACTTCCGAAATCATTTTTTGGGTGGATACCGGCGCTATATAAAATTACAGAAGATCAGGTTTTAGAACACGCAGGTCTTGATGCGTTTGTGTTTCTTGGATTTTTTAGCATGGCTATCAAGCTGCTTGCCGTGTGCACCTTTTTCGCGGTCACCGTCATCAGCCCAATCCGATGGCACTACACTGGTCTCTACGACGGCGACGGCTCGCTCTCCGTCATCCACCGTACTCGCCTGACCATCATCGGTCATGCCTCGGTCGATGGTGATATGAACTCAAATGACGAGTCGGTTGTGACAGATCCGGAGCAGTACGATACTTATTTGTGGTGCTATGTGATCTTTGCGTGGGTTTTCACCGCCGTTACGGGCTACTTTTTGCTCCGCCAGACTCACCACATTGTTCGCGTTCGTCAGGCGTATCTCGGTAGCCAGAGCTCGATCACGGATCGTACCATCCGACTTTCAGGTGTTCCTGTGGAACTACGATCCGAGGAGGCCTTGAAGGAGCATATTGAGACACTGGGAATCGGCGAAGTTCGGTCAATCACCATCTGCAGGCAGTGGAAGGAGCTTGATAATCTCATGGACCGCCGACGCAAGATGCTTCGCAAGGTAGAGCTTGCGTGGACAGAATACTTCGGCGACGATGGTGTCAAGCGTTCGCCGCGGGCATCTCTCCCTGTGAGCTCCCTGCCGCCATCATCTGCCTTTCAAATGACCGACGACAGCGCGACGCCTCTTCTCAACGGCGAAAATACACACGTTGAACTACCCAATGTTATCAGCGGTACCCCGCCGGTCGGACGACGCCGTCCTCTACTCCGTGCTGGCTTTCTCGGCATATTTGGCAACATCGTCGATAAGATCGATTACTACACAGCGAAGCTTGAGAAGCTTGACCAGCAGATCAAGCTGTCTCGTCACAAGGAGTACAAGGCTACTCCTGTCGCGTTCGTGACTATGGATTCCGTGGCGAGTGCTCAGATGGCCGCCCAAGCTGTGCTTGATCCCCAGGCCTACCACCTCATCGCGCACAATGCACCCGCGCCTCACGACGTTATTTGGCCAAACCTCTACAAGTCCAAGTTTGAGCGTCTTGTCCGACAGTGGTTCGTTACCATCATCATTGCGATCGCGACAGTGCCCTTGGCTTTGTGCGTTAGTTTCCTCGCCGCGTTCCTCGAGAAGGATTCTATTGCAAAGTTTTGGCCAGCACTCTCTAACGTGTTGGAGAAGTCTGATCTTCTTAACGCATTGGTTACTGGTTTCCTGCCAACTTTCTTGTTCACGCTTCTTAACATCCTGGTTCCGTTTATCTTCAACGGTCTTTCAACTATCCAAGGTTATATTTCTCATGGCGATGTTGAACTGTCCGTGGTCGGCAAGAATTTTTTCTACATTTTTGTCAACTTGTTCCTTCTCTTCACGGTTGCCGGTACCGCAAGCAAGCTTTGGGCTATTCTGAAGGACACGACGAGTATTGCGGCCACTCTAGCACAGTCGTTGAAGTCGATGTCGCTGTTCTACGTTGATCTCATCATTCTCCAGGGAATGGGCATGATCCCGTTTCGTCTTCTGGAATTCGGTGTTGTGTTTAAATACCCGTTCAAGAAGTTCTTCTCAAAGACGCCACGAGATTTTTATAACCTCTCGAAGCCGCCGAATTTTAACTACGGTTTCTTCCTTCCTCAGCCGCTGTTAATTTTGATTGTGTGCCTTTCATACAGTTGCATGTCCACGAAGATTCTGACTTTTGGACTCATCTATTTCATTTTGGGATATTTCACGTTCAAGTACCAGCTCCTCTATTCGATGGCGCACACTCAGCACTCGACTGGAAAGTCGTGGCCGATGATCTTCTTCCGTGTTTGCATTGGTTTGATAATCTTCCAAATTACGACAGCGGGCACGCTGGCATTGCAGAAAGCATTTTATCTTTCTCTTCTGCTTGTGCCTTTGCCGATTTTTACGTTGATAATGATGTACAACTTTTACGAGCACTATCTTCCTTTGTCTTACTTCATCGCTCTGCGCTCTATACTGAGCAATGAGATCCGACGACAGGGATCTCGAACCCTCGACGAGGAGCGGGAGCGCAACCAGGTCTACATCAACCCGAATCTCGTCTCTCCGTTAGAAGACCCGTGGATTGCGGACGAGAACGGACGACCTATCAATGTACATTACGACTAAAGGATACATGGACAGATGATTTGTTGAATTTGCTGTTTTTTTTTTTCGAAGGAGGGCGGGGTTGCCCGAGAGAACATATTTGGGCGTTCGCGTACGTCATAATGCGGTTTTGTAAATTTGTTTTGGTGTAGGAAGTGTTTTGTTTATAGAACACTGGAGTTTCTGTCTTGAATTATCATCAGTCTTTGATAGTTTCATTTATAATTACTTTTGAATAACTTATAACATATGGTGTAGTCTTAGGTGGTGCTCGTCTGCATTGCTGCTGGACTGAAAATCGTGTAGTCATGTCGCCCACATATGGATGAGTTCCCATATCGCGTGTTGCATACGAGGGCTCCCATATCTGAGGCAAAGAAATGCATTGCTAGACAGAAGCGGGTAGCACTGTCCAGCAATTGTTCCACTTGCATCAGACTAATTCGAAGGTCGGCACTCATCTGTAGTTTGCTCATAGAAGGCTGCATTTCAGCCCGGATCAAAATCACGAGTCCTATGGAGATCATCACTAACGTGATCTACAAATAGAATCGAAAATTTGAATGAAATGTACGACACCACCAGCTCTCCTGACTTCCCAACGTACAGAAAGGAAGATCCAAACCGCACGGTGTTTGCTGAAGCAGAAATGAGCATTGAGACGGTCGCTGGAGTCGGTTCCAATAGAGCTAACCCCTCTGAAGAAAGGAAAACCCCAAGGACGACGAGAAAATTTTACTCTGACCTGGATATGACATTCACCAGACAGTAAGCATATATAAAAGAAAGATGAACAACACGAAAAAACCAGGTCGCCGCACGAAGAAAAAAAGAAGAAATGAGGCAAAGAAAAGTTGCTTTAAGTACTAGCCCTCCGATGCCATCTACTGCATGCGCGATTATGGTATTAATGTGCGGACATGTACACGTTTACGCCATATTGTAAGCAGAGCATACAAACCCCTCAGGCAGATCAAGCTCCAGCGCTAGTGTGAGTTTGTCTGCGAGAGGGCGGGGTTTCTAAACTTTCAGCGCATTTTATCAACAGTTTCGATCTACGCGGATTACGGAACAGCACGATGATTGTTGCTCATTCCTGTATAAACTCATGAGGAATATTCCTTACTTTGAATATAACGCGTAGACACATGAATAAGTTTGTCCTAGTAGACCCTCCAGTCTGGGCAGAAGAGCGTGGAAAGCCAAGGAGCCAGCTTGCCATGCAAAAAATTCGAGAACCTTGAAGTTGGATTTGTTCTTCGCGTGGCGACAGCGAGCACCAAAAATTTCGAAATCCTCAGTTGTTCGTTGGTACCAGGAAGTACACGACGAGGGACAAACCTCGAACGCAAAAATATCCACCGTCGGACATAGCCAAGCTTTGATTCGTTCGTCCGTACCGCCCAGTTCCTTCGCTCCGCGATTGCCATCTCTCTCGATCTGCCTAGGCTTTGTAATCGTGATCTCTTCGCACAACTGAGAAAGACACAGCGTCTTTTTTCTTCGGCATTCATGCATCGACTACGACCTCAAAGCTAGTTTGATTTCAGTCTCTGAGAGGCTCTATTGGACTTATTTAGTGTTTGCGACGCCACCGATATATTTTGAGGGCGCGTGGGAACAGACAGAGTTCTTTCCCATTCCCCGGTTTGCGCACACAGCTAGCGTGTTAACGGGACACTCTTATTCGCATAATCGATCGTTTTGGTGACGAGTAGTATGTCTGTTGTACAAGAGCCGGCAAAGAAGCCGAAGTCGTCGGCGTCGTCGAAGAAAAAACTGTTGATGCTTCGGCGAAGAAGGTCATCAGCGATCCAACATGATGACGAGAAGACTGACGAGTCTGCCGGTGCTACTTCGTCAGATCTTTCGAGTCCGAGCATATACGCGTCTGAGGAAGAAGATGACGACGACGAAGTCGTCACACCTAATCAGTCTGATCGTGTTGCTACAGCTGAGCAGGCAAGCTCTACCGACTCATCAAGTATCGCTTCACCGCCCGATCAGCCTGAGCGACCACCTGTTATCGTCCAAGGTCACTTAACGCTCGAGAGCCAGTGGGATTCACGTCACGGCAAGAGCGTGCCGGACTATGCCGGCGTCTCGCGTCCGTTATTCCAAGACGCGAGACTATCTGGAAGTCCCCAGTACACTAGTTACGGCCAGGACAGCCATTATGGCCATGACTTTCGTCACACCCAGGACTTTCGCTATAACTCCGACATGCATTACCCCTCGCGACATGCTGGCCAGAGGTACTGGAACAACGAACGCCCGCAGGACCCGCGACGACCTGGGCAATCGCCTCTTTACGGCTATCAAGACCACCGCCACCGAGAACGATGGAACAACGAGAGTCCCAATTATCATGAGTCGAGTTATCATGCATCACGAGGAGCTTATCGACTTTTGCCTAGAAAGGCTGATGGGTTTTTCGAGCGTATATTATTCGACGGGCCGTTATACGTGAAGCTTCCGGGATCTGTGAATTCGACGATTATCAGAGGCTATACGTGCAAAGTTTCGATGGAACCGATGAAGCATAAGCCGTTGCACAAACCGATCAAACTTCATTTACCGTATTCGAGAGCAAAGGTGCTATACCCCCCAAAGCGTGAGACTTCAGAACCTTTATCGGAACCTTTATCGGAGACTCCTGCAGACTCAGAAGAGCCTGCGCTGATTATCCCTGAAATTCACGAGACCGTTAGTGATCCAGTTCTGAGTAAGCCAGAGGTTGTCATCCCAAGGCCACCGTCTGTCCCTGAGCAGTACGATGCTAGTCGGCGACAGAGCAGCTCGCGACGCCCGTTAGCTTCTAATGGGTGGAGCAGGCAGGAGCCGAATTCATTCAACGAGCTCGACATGAAGTATCGGGATGTCCGGCTTATAAATGCAGAGCAGTCACCAGGACCCATAGCAGCCGAGCGAGGCCAGCATGATATCGAGACGCGCTATTCGAGTCCAGAAATGCAGCCGGCAAAGATCCAAGTGCGTTTTCCTGGACAGGTTGAAAACGCTCCGGCTTTCATTCCGGAGGATATTCCCGAGGAATCGGACAGCGCAGAATCAGCACGTTTGTTGTTTGAAGAGCCGAAAGGCGTGACTGCGCCAAAGGTCAATCTTCCTCCGTTATCGGTTTATAAAGTCACGAGGTCGAAGCCTATGGATATCCCGGTGCTTCCATCGCCTCCTGTTGTGTCGTCGCCCATTGGGCCGCAGTCTGACAATGGTTCCGTGCATGGTATACACTCCTATGACCATCAACCGGTCGGATATGTCGGCATCCCAACGGAATACCGGCTTACACCAGAGGTCATGCACCAGCCGCGGCCGACGAAGGTGCTGAGTCTCGCTGACATCGAACCTCCCATACCGATGCACAGCCCTGTCGACGGCATCATGGCGCAGCAAGCACAGTCTCAACCGCAGTACCGGTATGGATTCATGCAGCGACCGAGAGGTAGCTCGACCGGATACCATGGTTCACGACATGATCGTTCCGACAGCATGCACCAGATGCCGCCTTCGCAGTACTACTTCGCATCGCAGCCAATGGACAAGAACATGGCGCGCAACATGGTTCCGCGTGCGTACGCGCAGCAGGGCGGTATGTACTCCAATGGCCTGGAACCCATCGCAACAGGTCCCGCGCCATACGGCGGTGTTCCCGCGATGGTGATGCCAGGCGCGCAGGCAATGCTACCCGTCGCCGTGCCATCGCCAGGTCCGGTCAACAGCATGATCGCGCAGGAGACAAACGGTATGGTGTACTTCTACGACCCATCGCAGTATTATCAGCAGTATTACAGCGAGAACACGCCAACGCCGCCGATTCCAGCACAGGTGGTCATGCCGTCGCCGCTGCCGCATGCGGGACAGCAGGTCGATGGAAATATGTATTATTATCCACCGGTGCCAGCGCCGCCGCCGCAGTCGCAGGCACAGCACCAGCAGGCACAGCCTGTGTCGGGACAGCAACAGCGGGCACAGCCTGCGTATTACAGATAGGCCATTCAATGGCACAACAACAAAATCTATGCTTTCCTATTTTCTCTAAGTTTTGCATATCAACTTAGCCCGTACTAGTTGTATCTCTTATTTTACTCACTCACACATGCTCACAAACGAACAAGAATTGAACGGCTTGAACATAATGACAAACGAATTTGGACAATGCGACATAACTGATCTTTGCGCGATCTTACTACTTACTATCTACCCAGCGAGCTTGCAATATGGTTTTCCAACGCCCTTTGTTTGTCTTTTGTTTGAGTATCCAAGTTTATATGTGAAAACAATAAAACAAGACGCAAATTGCGTTGCATTTATATCTCTGGTTTGGAGGCAAACACGACGGAGGAGCAGACAAATTTTCAATCATCACACTGCCGATAACAGGCCGGCCATTTGCGCCTGGTTGCACGCAGCTCTCCGTCGTAACTGTGGAACATACCAGAACCGGGATGCGCTGATAAGTAATCCATCTGTTACTAGCACGCAACTTAAGCTGTCTGGGATTTTGCGTACAAGCCACGTTAGTTTTGACATGGGGGCACGCGGGGATAAAGTTCGCCAATATGTCACGTGCGTAACTTAGGAACTTTCTTCGCGTCGGAGTTTAGGCTTGATATGATTTAGTTCCGTTGCACCGCAGCCTGCAGTGATATATGCAGTCCTGTGAGTCGTTTGTGAAAATTGGATTTTACAGCTCGCTAGCTGTGGGAAGGATGACAACATGCAGAGATTGATGGTGGATGAGTAATCAGCTGTAGTTGTATGTGCTACTGCTGACTACAAATTCCGTGTTCTCGGTGTTCTTGCAAAACAGGTGCGGATATTGACTGTACAGACGAAGTTAATAAAACAAGCTCAAGTAGCTAGAGCGCACACATTCAATAAAAAGGGATGCACGCAGGGCGGGAGTCCAGAATAATGATTATTATCGCCTCTGCAGGACCCTTAGAGATGGATGTAATAGTCTGGACAGCAGGAACATGAGCCCGCTTGTGACATAACTAAAGGTCTCTGAGGCGATAACCACTGGAAATAATAAAGAAATCGGTTGAGGACTGAGAGAGCAAGTAACTGCGGATATCATTCGCACGAAACTCGAGCATCAGTGGTCGCGTGCCTGGTCAGCCGTGCTTGGTTGGAACAATCGTGGTTTACATTCAATCGATAAGTATTTTGGACACAGCACACGATACTGGACTAAGCATTCAAAACACGAGACTACTCCTGGAATTCAGCATGGGTGTAGTGGAGACTAGAATGGCGTATACCGGGAAGCTGAACTGCATGCTCGGATATGCGCAGTACAGTTCTTAATGTGTAGGTAAGGATTAGTTACAGCAGTCATGGAAGTTCATCGCACAAGCATGATGTCAGCAAGAATCGCAAGAGCCATACCGCATCATACGGCGGCTGATCAGAACTCGAGCGGTGTACTTGTACCCCAGAGAGGCTAATCGAAGGTGTATAGATCGCAGTGGACCATTGGGAGTTCGGGGAGCGGTACGTCACGTACGCGTACGCGGCCTGCGATGTGCGCGCGTAATGGCGTGCGCTATATACTGCGACCCGCTCGCTCGCTCGTCTGTCGCTCTCCTCCCGCCGTCGCTCTCTTGCGCTGTGTCATCAACCACAGCGCACCCCTTATCATCAACTCCATACTGAGAATCCCATCGATTCCATGTCGGACATCACCGCTTTCCCTGTCGCAGCCACAGTTGCCGGCCCCAGCGCGGCCGCCGCGAACGGCCCGGAGCTCGCAAAGCCGAACCGCGATCCTGCACGCCTTATCCTCGTGAAAGTCGTGTACAACGGCGCGACGCGCAGAATTAAACTGCCGCTGTCAGACTTCTATCCAACTGTACTTCCTGCGAAGGTCAAGGCCTCGCTAGGATTGGCAGAGGAGCAGGCGATCACGATGACACGCTACTCGTCAACTATGACAGACTTCGTGGCGCTCGACTCACCTCTGTCGTACCATCGCTGCCGCCACTCGATTTATGCGCGGGATAAGGCGAAGATTGAAGTTTTCGATGCGCCTGCATCTGCTGCTACTACTGAGTCTGCAGTGACGGCGACGGCGTCGGTGTCGTCGGAAGAGTTAGACTCGATGATCGAGCAGAAGATCCAGCGATCGGTGAGCGAGCTCGAGCAGCGTCTCTTTACTGCACTGCGTACCACTGTCGCCCGGGACGTGTCGACTGCTACCGCCGCGCACGATGCCGCTGCTGCACGCTGCACCCCGGAGAAGGTGCACGCGATCTTTGGCATACGCTGTGACATTTGTTCTGCGGACATCGAGAACGCGACGTCATACCACTGTGAGACTTGCAGTGAGGGCGACTTTGACATTTGTGCGACCTGCGTGCGCAGCGGATACCATTGCTTGGACGACAAGCATAAGCTTGTGGAGCGGGTCGTGCGCAACATGGAGCTTCCAGTCGGCGAAGCTGTGTGCCGACGCCGTGGGGTGCGACGGGCGTTCTGCAAGGGCGCTGCTGCTTCTACTGCTGCTGCTACTCCTGTCACTGCAAAGAGCGAGACTGTGCGGGAGGCGGTGCATAATGCGACGTGCGACGGGTGCGAACAGACGATCCGTGGGATGCGGTTCAAGTGCGTGGACTGCCCCGACTTTGACTTCTGTGGTACGTGTTTCGCAAAGGTAGAGACGACGCACCCTGGCCACGCGTTTGTGAAGATCGCGACGCAGGAGGATTATCTGACGCCGATGCGCGCGCCGCTTGCGCGCCACTACGGTATTGTTTGCGACGGCGACGGATGTGTGAACTCGAAGAGATGCATTGTTGGCACGCGCTACAAGTGTGCGATCTGCGAGAACTATGATTTGTGCGAGCGATGCGAGGCGATGCCGCACAACGGGCATGACCAATCGCACCCGATGATCAAGTTGAAGACGCCGGTGAGCCGCTTGAGAGTGACGGCGATGCAGGAGCCGGAGTCGATCAGCTCACGGGATGTCGCGCCAGAGCCGAAGGTCGAGGCTGCTGGGAAGGCGATTGTCGGCGACGTGTTGAGTGCTGTTGTGGTGGAACAGGTTGTGAAGGACAGCCAGGTGTACCGTCCCGAGCAGCTGTTTTTCCAGTCGTGGGTGATCAAGAACGACGGCACGAGCCCATGGCCCGCTGGTGTTACCCCGGTGTTTGTAGGCGGCGAGAAGATGTACGCGGGTAACGCTGGGTCGGCGAACGTGTCAACGAGCGTGTTCAAGGTGGGCGCGGGCGAGACGGCGAGTTTTGCAGTTATGTTGAAGGCGCCGGCCGCGCCGGGCAAGTACACGTCGTTCTGGAAGATGGTGACGGAGGGTGGCGAGCGTTTCGGAGAGAATATGTGGTGCGAGATCACAGTTGAAGAGAAGCCTGCTGCCGCTCCGGTGGCGGCTGCGGAGGAGGAGGACGAGGAGGTTACGAAGAGCCAGTACATGGATGCTACAGAGGCGGTCTCGCCCTCGCCGTCGGCTAGGGTGAGCGCAACGAGCAGCATCTCTGCGGCATCGCAGGCGGACGACGAGACGGAGGCGGACAATGTGTCCGTTGCCGCGTCGGACGCGACTGCGGTGGACGTTTCGGAGGCAGGCGCCGTGGCTGCGATAAGCGACTACGAGAGCAGCCTGGAGGAGGCGTACGCGAGTGAGGACGACTTTGAGCTGGTAGATGAGTCGGAGTAGAGGGCAAAGCGGGGACCGGAGTACAGTGCAGGGTGGTAATTGTGTTCTTTTGATTTGCTGCGTTCGCTGCGAGAAGCTGTTTGCAGGAGAAATATAAGGCAAGATGTATGGTTATGACGTCATGGACCGGGTCGGGATGAGATGCGAGCCGGGTACGGCGGCACAGGCGGGGAAGCTGTGTACCTGGCGGTGTCGCGTGCGGGAGGCAGGAGCCGAGTCGCCGGGACGCCGCGTGGGGCGCAGGCCACGCAGGGGTCGATGGGGCTGGCGCGTCAGGCGACGCGTCGCTCGAGGAGGAGAGGGGGAGAAGGAGAAGGGCAGGACTAGGAGTGAGGGCAGAGCAGAGTGCAGATGACGATGGACGATGGAGGCCGTGGCGCCGCTGAGTCCGCTCTCGTACGCGCTGTGGCGAGGCGGAGCAGGGTCTTTGTTAGACCGTTCGTGCTCATCGTGAGCCCGTGTCCGCGCGACGCGGATCCCCGGAGCCGGCGTCAGCCTATTTTCTTCTGTGCTGCTGCTCCTCTTCCTCTGTCATCCTCGCCGTCGCAGCTTCCCCTCCTCACTCCGCAGACCCCCAGCCAGCGCACCAGGCTACAGCTGCGCTAGCATGACCGCGCCATCCTCGCTCGCCGTGCGTACGCCCGTCTGATCTCTCTCGAGCTGACACCGTGCTGACAACTCCACAGTACCGCGACGTCGAGTCCTGGTCCCGCCAGGTCGTCTCCCCCGTGCCCTCCCTTCCACTCCGGCGCACCGCCACTGCCTCCTCCACATGCTCCGCCTCCTCGGCCGCGGTGGCACTGCACCCGCTCTCCACATCCCGTGGCGGCTGTGCCGACATCGACGGCGTGCCGTCCTCAACACATAGCAGCGCGGTGCCCACGCCGGTCACCGCGACGTCGTCGACGGCAACGCCGTGTTCGCCGCTAACGAGCAACAACACCGGTGGCTCCTCACGATCCTCGCGTTCCTCGCGCTCCCGCTGCGGCGCGGCGACGGAGTACAGCGGGATGACCAGTGTCTCGTCGCCGCGCGGCTCGCTCGATGGGTTGGGCATCAAGTCGCGCGCTGCCGCGGCGGCAGCGCCGGTGTATCCTCGCGGGGAGGGCGACAAGCAGGCCGGGTCGGTGTCGGTTGCGGCGGCCGCGATTTCTGCAATCGCGGCCTACTCGGTAGACGGCAGTGCTGCAGGCCGACGCGGGAGCGACGAGGACACCCCGCCGGTGTCGGCGTATTTCAAGTCGTACCAGCGGCCGTCGCAGCCGCCGGCATCACAAGTGCAGTTGTCGAACGGGCGGCGGTGGCACGGCTACGACGAGCATATGCCGCAGCAACTGTTTCTAGCAAACGTGGAAGAGAACGAGGATGTGTCGAACAGCGACGGAAAGCGGCATAAGCACGAATACTCCGTTCACAGCATGCACTCACGGAGCGGCAGTACTCCTCTAGCGACTCCGATGGCACGCGTGAGTAGTGCTTCACCACAGCGGTCGCCACGCGTGGCAGACGATGCGAACAGCGACGATGATAATACGCAGATAGTGCGCACGTCGCCGATGAATCAGTCGGCAGGCTCGATAATACACGTGCAAATGAACTCATCCGAGTCGTCGCCGTCACGGGGCAACTCGCGCAGGTCGAACGAGAGGGCGACTGCGTCCGCGCAAGAGAAGTCGGAGAAGACGCCGGTGTGCTGCGTGATATGCTGACACATGCACACACGCGGTTGTTTCTATCATATAATGGGCGAGTTGTACATAGTGGCTTGTTCGCGGCAGCTGGATTTTACTTTGCATCGGCAGGGGATATTTTAGTTTTTGGGTAGTTTGGTCGATCGGTTGTTGCATGCTAGTGTTTCATTACTGCGTTGTGCTCTCTTTTGTGTATACTAACTCTGGCTGACAGAGAATAAATCTGGACTGCGCGGTGCCGTAGTCATGCAATGAGATTGATATCATGTTCATCAGATATGGGCGTGCGGCGCGTAAGCAGGAAGAGAGGGCGTAGTCTGGGGAAGATGACAAATTGCGATGCGCGACTCGGACTCGTGCGCACGGTCCGGTGCCCTGCGCTCAGGGTCGGGGGAGTATCGCAGAGCGTGCGCTCGGGCGGGGGGAAGGGGGGATGTTAGTCAGGTCCGAGCTGGAACGCGAACGCGAAGTGTGTGTGCATGCGGCGCCGGCGTTGCGGCGGTCGTGTCGTTAGCGACTCGGCATCGCGTAGTCACGACTCGCGGCGCAGCCATGATTACGATTGATGAGTCGATTCCGCTCATTTGCGAGACGCCGTAGTGCCGGCGGCATTTAATACGCGTGCGTCATCGCAGCGCCGGCGGCGGGTAGGTTCTCGGATTACATGAAGAACCTTCGCTGGTGGCGTATCGCTCTCGGGTTGTATGTCCCAAGACGGCAGGTAGGCGGTATTACGACTCACGACTCCTTGCCCACCGACGCCGCCACCACTGACCGGTCTGCGCGGGCGCCGAGTCCGAGTCCGAGTCCGACGCACAGAAGCGCGTGCACACACACACACGCGCGCGCAGGGACAATGGTATCATCGAGCGCTTGCGAAGACGCGACGCGAAGCGCAAACGGCGCTCGGGTGCAGTTGCCAGATTAGAGTCTGCTGCACTGTCGCCGTGCGCTTTGTTCTCCACAGGCCTCTGCGCAAGCACACTTTGCGTCCTCTTGTCCCGTGTGTATATCTGCAGTCGGCTCCCCGTAACCTTTGATCTGTAGACACTAGACACCTCCATCCCGCACGTCTTTGCTGGGTACGGTTCGCTTTATACTACGCACTACCTCCGCAATGCTCGCCAACGCGTGGTCTACCTTCAAGTGGCTGTTTTACGCCGACTCCGGACGCAAACCATGGATGCTTGAGACGCGTGCGTCCGACGTGTGCATCATATGCACCGTGTCCCTCGCAGTCTTCACTGACATGTTGCTCTACGGGTGAGTTGTGTCCAGTCACAGTTGCGCGAGTGAAGGAGGGGGGGGCCTAACGCTGTGTAGTGTGATTATTCCTGTGATTCCTTACGCACTTGTGTCGCACTTTGGCGTCGCTGAGTCCGACGGTATGTGTTCGTGTTGTGTGATTGTTGCAACTGTACGCTAAAACGGTGTCGCAGTCCAACGATGGAATAGTATCTCCGTCTTTGTCTACGCCGCTGGTCTTCTCTGTACGTCTTCCTTGGTTACATGTAGTGGATCACACGTCTAATATACACACAGTCGCCGGCCCCGTCTTTGGCATTCTCGCCGACCACTACCGCTCCCGGCGCATGTTCATGCTGGTTGGCCTCATCTCGCTCACTATTGCGACCCTCATCATCTGCCTTGCCCACTCTGTCGGCGTCTTCATCTTCGGTCGCCTCATCCAAGGTATCTCCGGTGGCTCGGTGTGGACCGTCGGCCTCGCGCTGCTGAGCGACTCGTTTCCCGATGAGCACATCGGCAAGGTTATGGGCGTGCTCGGCGGCGCGCTCAGCTTGGGCGTATGTCTCGGCCCGTTGCTGGGCGGCGTTGTGTATTCGCGTGCTGGGTACTACGCCGTCTTCGAACTCGTGTTTGGCGTTGTCGGATTTGATATCCTCATGCGTTTGTTCATGCTTGAGAAGAAGGATTTGAGACGTTACCAAGTCGCCGAGGCTACTGATGCAGCGGCGTTGGAGGAAGTTGAGCGAAACGTTGTCGCGGACGAAGAGAAGAACATTGCGGGCCCTGGCGTTATTGCGGAGGAGCCTCCCGTGCCCGAGAAGAAGTTCGAATTGCCAGGAATGTTCCGTCTGCTGTCCAATTGGCGTCTACTGAACGTTCTCTTTCTGACTGTCATCATGGCCTGGATCATGGCCGCGCTCGAGTCCACACTGCCGTACCATGCCGAGCAACTTTTCAATTACTCCAGTCTTGGCGCCGGTCTTTTATTCCTTCCGCTCTCCATCACCTCCCTGACCGGCCCTCTCATCGGGTACTGGATCGACAAGACCAGCCCGCGTTGGCCGCTCTGCGCGGGCTTCATCGTTATGTGCCCGTTCGTCACGCTCATGCGCCTGCCAAACTCAGACGACATTCACCAGATCGTGCTCATGTTCGCACTCCTTGCACTCGTCGGCCTCGCCATCGCCGCGCTGAGTACCGCCACTATGGCGGAGATCTCTGCATGCGTCACTGCCGCCGAGGCTAAGAGGCCGGGCCTGTTTGGCGCTGGCGGCGGTTATGCGCAGGCGTTTGGCTTGTTTAACTTTGCGTACTCCGCCGGCAGTGTAATCGGCCCGCTTGAGGGTGGCTTTGTTGTGGATAGCAGCGGGTGGAACACCATGACCTGGTCGCTCGGCGTGATCGCCGGTGTCACCGCGGTTCCGGCATTGCTGTTTACAAGCGGTTACCTGTTCGGCAAGAAGGGTGCCGTCGACGAGACGGTCGAAGGCGCGGAGAGTAGTGAGACGGCTGATGGCCAGACTAATGAGGCGATTGCGACTGTGGAGACGGTGGAGCTGGCGCCGGTGTCTAGCGCACATGTTATCAAAGCATAGATGGATGGTAGTCGTTCGGGTGCGAGGCGTTTTGTTTGATAATGCGTGGTTGTAGTTAGCATACGGAGTGGCAGTATCTCTGTTTAGTATTCTTCTGTTAATGCATAGGATTGTAAATATGAGACGTGATATTCCGAGACAGCGATTGTCCGCGCGAAGTTGACTTGGTTGCTGTTCGTGCGCAGGCGCGGGGATGCGATTTGAGTTTGGGAGTAGAGTCGGCGCTGGGAGTTCAGCGGCCCCTGAAAAATAAAAAATTCAGGTGCATCAAGCGCCGCGCACGGAAAATTTGTACTCAATCCACACCACGACCGCATCACAGCATGTCCGGCCAAGAACTAGCCGCGCCAATGGTGCTTGACGAGAAGGTGGACGTCAAGAACACTTTGATGTCGCGTGAGTCACCTGTGGCGCTGAAATACATCGCCGCGGGCCGAATAGCCGACGGCGTGCTCAAGTACCTTGTGCGCGAGATCGCGGAGCGACGGATGAGCAATGTGTACGATATCTGTCGGACGGGCGATGCGTTGATTGAACAGGAATGTGCGAAGGTGTTTAAGAATGTGCAGGAGAAGGGGGTTGCGGGACCGACGTGTGTGGATGTGAATAACTGCGTGTGGGGATATGCGCCGAACGAGCGGGAGGGCGCGTATGTGCTTGTGGACGGCGATGTTGCGAAGATGTGAGTACCGAGGGAAGGTTTTCAGAGCGTGGATGGTGTGCTGACGTGCGGTAGTTCTTTTGGAGTGCATATCGATGGGTACACTGTGCTGGTCTCACACACGGTGATTGCATTACCCAATATCATGCCAGTCGACCAACTTGGTCCCAGCATCGGCGGCATCGCGGACGTCATCTGCGCAAGCTACGTTGCCAACCGCGCAGTAACCGGTCTCCTCGGTACGATTCTCTACTCCACCACTTCTGCCACCCCTGTGAACGGGCTGCGGATCAAGGCGCTTGTCGAGTCCGTCGCGAACACGTTCCACGTGAAGATCGTGCCTGGCTCGCAAGTGCGAAGAGTGAAGCGGTTCTTGGTGGGTCAGGATACGGTGTCTGAAGTGGACGTGAAAGGGTATGCGTGGGGGTCGCTGAGCATAGCGGAGGCGACGGACGATCCTGACGAAGGAAACTTGCGGAAACGTATCGATGTCGAGGCGGTCGCCGAGGTGGGCGAAACATGGATTGTTGACATCGCAATGTGCTCTTACGATGCCACGACCGCGTCGGAGGAGATTCTGAACCGAGCAAACGCCGCGCAGATCAGCCGGCGCGCGCTGAAACCGCACAAGGAACTCCGTCCCACGATTTTCACACGCGATTACTCCCTCAACTTGAACATGAAGTCGCGTACGGCACGGGCGGTGCTTTCCGAAATCGACACCGCAAAGTCGGTCTTCCCGTTCCACGTCTCCGCGTTGACCACCCGCGGCGCTGGAATCGGTCTGCTCCCTCTTGTGGACCGCGGCCTTATGTCCGCGACCAACGTGATGATGATCGCCGGTGCGGGTTCACCCCTTGTCGCGCGCGAGCGTTCGACAGTTGCGTTGGTGCCGTCGGTGAAGCATGTGGGTGAGGCTGTTGTGCTGGCGGGAGGGGACGCGAAGTTGTCGTGGGTGCATAGCGAGTTCGAGGTCACGGACGAGGATGTGAAGGGGTTGTTGGGCGAGAAGCCCGCGGGCGTGGTGAGGGTGCATATTGTACATGGACAGGACGTCGTGCCGACGGTTGAGGCGGGGGAGATGGATGTTGAAGAGAGTTAGATGGATCTGTAAGAACAAAAGTTTGATTAATGGATTTACGAATTGGAGAGGGCAACAGAACCATTGCTTAATTTACGGGGTAGAAGATCGAAGACAAGGCAATAGCGTCATGACATCATAACAATTAAACGAACGGCAGTATATTGTACGCTGGACAGGCACAACTTGTCAATTCCGGTATGATCGCATGAAGAAAAGATTATGCAAGACGAGTAGAAGGTGAGGAGGGAAAAAGGATCGTGAGATGTCGTATTTATAGGTTAACTAAGTAAATGCGAAGTGCAGTTTGTGCGCATTAATTTACTTGGTTCCATCCAGGGAGTCGCTGACAAGAGGTTAGTGAAGATCGCGCACGAGATCCGTAAGTTAAATAACGTACAGGTGGGTGGCAAGCTCGTCAAGATGCTCGCGCTGTTTCTTGATGGCCTCCCGCAGGGCCTCGATCTTCTGCTTCTCGACCTGTCGGACCTGGATGGGGATTAGCATTTGGAACTGTGCTGATTGCGACTTGAATCGTGCACGGCGCTGGCTGTACTCACGTAAAAGTCTTCCTGGGCCTTCTCGCGCTTCTGCAGCAATAGAAAAAGTGGTGTCAGTCAGTGTTGCGATGGGTGTGCGCCGGGTCGGAATCACGCGCAGGGCGCAAAGGAGAGCAACTGACTTGGAACGAGTCCGAGGACTTCTCGCCGCCGGGGCGGACCGAGCCAACGGAGCCAGCCTCGGAGTAGAATCGGGAGGCGACGCGGGCGACAGAGACGCGAGCAAGGGAGACACGGGCGATGGAGGAGATCATTGTGAGATTGTGGAGTAAGGGTGGGTGTGGATGGTGCAGACGATGATGTGGTGAGAAGACGGAGTTCGGGACGCGGGAAGGCGCGGTGGTGGTTGGCTGCTCTGAGCTGCGGGGTCACAATGTGATTGTGTGATCCGGTGTGTGATCCGGCACGTGTGGCGTGGGATAAGGCGTAAGTGCGGCATGAAGGTGAGACTTAATGCATACATGCTGCATGTCGTGCCTGACGAGTGCGCCGTCGTCATGCCAAATGCGCTCTGCTCTGCGTGTTCCGTCAAACGCCTCCGCCATCGTCGCACACTCTCTCTCGCTCTCTCCAAAGCCATCGCGATCCCTCCGCTGATCTACCCCAACACAGGTGCGTTCTCCTTCCTCTTTGCTCCTCCCCATCGCGTCTGCTCTTCCTCCCACTCTGGCTGTTCCGTGTCCTCCGCTTCGCCCCCCGTCGCCGCCGCCGTCGCCTCCCCCGCCCGCGCCGCGCAATCGTCGCGCGCTCGTGTATGCAGCGCGTGTCCACCGCCCCACACCGCTCCCCGCTTCCCGCAAGCCGCGTCGCTTCCTCTGCCTCCATCCCTCAGCCATCCTATCGCGAGGGTTCTCACTGCCCCTCCTCCTGCGCCCTACTGCGCGAATTGTCCGCATCCACCGTTGCCGATCCACGCCGTACGTGGGAGCCGTCTGACGCGCCGCTGCTGTGCGCTCACTTTTGTCGTTCGCCGACGGCACGCGATTTCTGCACCGCGCGTCGCCACAACGCGCCACCAACAACGCCTTATTTGCATTTCTATTTTCTGCGCATGCATATGTGTGGTGTGCTTGTTTGGCAATGGTGGACAACTGGACGATCGGAATTTGGGCGGACGTGGATCTAAAAAATTATGGTACGCTCGGCGACGGCCGGCATGGCGCTGCAGATCACGGCGGCAGTCGCCACAACCACTGGCGCTGCCACGGCGCATGCGCGAAATACCCCTTATTCAGAAATGCGGACGGGACGGGACGCGACGGATCGGATGGGAGGAGGATGCAGACATGTGTGTAAATCGGCGGCAGTCGAGCTAACGTGTTGCTTTCAGTATAGGCAGCAATATGACGTCCCGAGAAGATTCCGTGTATCTCGCCAAGCTCGCCGAGCAGGCAGAGCGCTACGAAGGTGCGTTGCAGATTCGATCGCACTGCGGTGCCGAGCTAACAGTCTTGGTGCAGAGATGGTCGACAACATGAAGAAGGTCGCATCCGCGGACGAGGAGCTCAGCGTCGAGGAGCGGAACCTTCTGTCTGTTGCGTTCAAGAACGTGATCGGCGCACGACGTGCGTCCTGGCGGATCGTCTCCTCCATTGAGCAGAAGGAGGAGAGCAAGGGCAACGAGGCCCAGGTCGCACTCATCAAGGAGTATCGCCAGCGGATCGAGGAGGAGCTCGCCAAGATCTGCGAGGACATCCTTGACGTTCTCGACAAGCACCTCATTGCATCTGCCAAGACCGGCGAGTCCAAGGTCTTCTACTACAAGATGAAGGGCGACTACCACCGCTACCTTGCCGAGTTCGCCGTTGGTGACAAGCGAAAGGGCGCGGCCGACGCCTCGCTGGAGGCGTACAAAGCTGCGTCCGAGATTGCGATCGCGGAGCTGCCACCGACCCACCCTATCCGTCTCGGCCTCGCGCTCAACTTCTCTGTTTTCTACTACGAGATCTTAAATTCGCCAGACCGCGCTTGCCACCTCGCCAAGCAGGCGTTCGACGACGCCATCGCCGAGCTCGACACCCTCAGCGAGGAGTCATACAAGGACTCGACGCTCATAATGCAGCTGCTCCGAGATAACCTGACGCTCTGGACTTCCGACATGTCCGAGGTTGCGCCCGCCGAGCCCGAGCCGGAGGCTGCGGCTGCGGCCGCCGCGCCTGCCTCGGAGGAAGCAAAGTAAGAAACGCGCCAACTGCGAAAAAAATGAGGCTGTTGACTACCTTGGCGGAGGAAAGAATTAAGGAAAGAGGAGGACCAGATTCTTAGAGCGGTGCGAGCGCGGGCTATGTAGAATAGTCTTCTTTTCGGCGTTTTTCTTTTTTTTCTTCCTCTCGGAGAGGGGGAGGACCAGTCGTCCTTATTAGTGAGTTTGCTCCTCGAGCTCTTCTTTTGTGTGTGCTTTGTGTTTCTCTTTCTCTTCTCTATAACTTTGTTCTCTTTTCAAAAATATGGAACGTGTTCTCTTGCACCGTTGTCACATATATCTGCGGTTGTGCTCTTGGTAACAATGTATTCGAACTCAAGCTTCCTCTACAATGGTGAGTACATGTGTGTATTTGTGAGTCTTTTGCGCGTTGCGTGTGTAAGAGTTTGTAAGTAGTGCGTGCAGTGTTTTTATTGTCAGGACTCGCCCCCCTCGTCTGTCTATTTGCAAATATTATTAGTAGTCTGTGCTTTTGCTTAGGGTTAGTTATATATATTTGATTAGTACAGAACTGGTGGAGAGAGAGATGAGGCCAGGATGGAAGGGAGAGGTTGGCGGTGAGGTCATCGTTGGGTCTTGGGTGTTAAGCTATAATTTGAGATGCGCAGCTTCATGACTCCGTCGAGAGACCAACGTCACCCTGCGAACACCAACCACGATGTCGACAGACCACAAGCACTACCTGTAAGCACATGCTGGGATACCCTCTCCAATTGCCATTGCTAATACCGGGCACGGTACAGAACACTGACAATACCATTCCCGTCGTGCCGGGAAGCAGAAATCGCGTACAAAGCGATTTCGCCAGATCCGGAGTTGAAGCCGGACCAGTTTACGCAACAGCTGCGGCACGGTCCGGCGGCGGGGGAGGGCGGACGAAGCGGGGAGCTGGTTGCAGAGTTTGCAGCGGCATCGGATCGGGTGTTGCGGGTCGGGGTGAATGGGTTTATGGCGAGTCTTGGAGTGGTGGTTGGGTGTCTTGCCGAGCTTGATGAGATATAGATGCACAGGAAGAGATACCTGGCGAGAGAGCTGCTGAGATGAGGAAAGGAGATGTGGAGCGCGACGTGAGCAGGAACGAGCAACATAAGGCAACGGATCGTGTATGGACGGGATGGCGGACGGATCATATGAGCGCAGCACACGACATGGCATACTGCGCCGTACACAAGCGCGCGAGGCATAGCGTCACGGAGCATGTACATGTTCCCAGCATGAGTTTCTTCGCGCCTTTGTTCGTGGTGCTTCAACAAGTACCATCTGTCTCGTCCCGATATACCTCGCACTACCCGTTATCACCGGACGAACTCCATTCCTGACACGTACGTCAACCACAGGGCGGCACACACAGCGTACATATGCGCCTGCGCACGACGGTTACCCGAGGATTCATAGAAATGGTATACACATATACCCGCCGGAGAGCCAGAGGGCGATGGGTGCTATTTGAAGGTGGCCCCGGTGGTATTTGCGCTTGGGCTGGCTGTGTTTGAAGAGGAATAGAATCCTGCTACATGAAGAAGTAGATCTCGAGAAGAAATGTACTGTCTGGGACGCGACAAGGAGTCAACTTATATCACGACGATGTCAAGGTGTGCGCGAAGTGAAATCTTAAGGCGCAATGACGCTGGTTAATTCGCAATGAGTCGTAGTTACACTGCAATCGGATTACGATTCTGCTGATTTGCTATAGCTGGCACACTACTATACACGGGCCGTATGGTAGATCAAGAACTATTCCCGAGATGCGCTCAGGGGACTTGCTATCCGTTGTCCAAGAATCGAGCTATGCTCGGGCGCACAACCCTCTAGACTGGCCCGCCGGCAACAGGTCATCTGCAAGAGCCTATCCGGACCCGCTGGCGTGGAAGCCGTATCCGCAGGGCACCTCTTCTGGTCTGCGGGACGGTCGCGGCGGGGCAATTCAGGGATGCCGATCGAGGAGAACGGGAGGGGGCGTTTTTCATGGTCACACGGGTCACGTACGGCCTGGCCGGTTTCGCGGCCGGCGGCAAGGCGTTGGTTGCGTCCGGAAGAGGGAATTCCGGTACGGATCGACTTGAGCAGGCGCCATCGACATATCATATGGGGAGCGCTATTAGCAGCAGTACATGTCTGGATGGCATTGGCCCCCAGCGCAGAACTGGTCGAAGTGGTGGTGGCGCTGGATTCGAACTGCGCGATTGCACGCTTACAATTCGTGCGGCTTATGGTCACAGTACATTTCCAATCAGGGGAGGGCGAACGCGTCCAGGACACGCGAAGCGCGACGCATGTTTACAAAACACAGAACACTCCTTTATGCAAGAAGATATAGCTGCGCTTGCACTTGTGCGCGCTCAGCCTCCGAGAGGCCGCACGTGGACATACACGCGATTGCCAGGCGACACGGAGGCGCCAACCGGCGGTAGTAGTTCAAGGCACAGAGTCGGGCGAGCGCCTGGGCGGGATTAATCGGCGCCGCCGCTCGAAACCGGTTGCGGTCGGCATCTCCGACTTTGGAGGCGTGTGTGAGCGGAGGAGGAGGCCGAGGAAGAGGCAGCCGGAGCGGAGGTGAGAGGAGAACGGAGTTGAAGAGCGGCCGGGTTCGTGAGATGGCATTATCTCTCCCGGCGGGTTCAGCTGCGCCGGTTCGAGTCGTATGGCGATTGTCGACTGCGGCCCGTCCGGTTCGCGGATTCCGCCACGACGCGACGCGACGCGACGTGACAACGACGACATAGACTCTCCCGCCAGCGCCCAGCCTCTCTTATTCCGCTGGCATCCAGCGGGCTCGCGGACGTCGAGAACAGCGCCCAAGACCACTCACCCGCCGCTCTTAATAATATGGTCCCGCCCAACGACCGCCGTGCCGCGTGTGCGCGCCCAGGGCTCTCTTATCGCGGTGTGACGAGTCGAGTTTGAACGCTCCGCTTTCGCACCGAGCAGAGTTCTCGCTTGACGCGCTATCCCAACGCAGCTCTGCTTTATGGTTTTGGGTGCTGATGATGATCGCCGCCGCGCGTGAGAAATGGGGCGGCGCGCCGGGAAGTCTAAGCCTAAAAGCGTGCGAGCAGCGGCGGCGTCCTGCTCTTGGTCTATGTGTTTATTTTGCGCCATGCAGCCATACATCGCTGCAGACAGAACAGAGGGTGTGTGGGCAGCGGTTCAAGCTGGTCGGCAGGTTGGAGTCTCGACGATGCTGCGTGCGGTAGTGGTGGAGCTATATAGCGACGCGGTGATCATCATGCCACTTATTTTGTGCCCAGTTATCACGGAGAGAAATGATCGCGGAGCTTCTGGCACGCGCGGCGGCTCGGTCTATCTCGATCGGTGTTCTTAAGGGTCCTGTTTCGCTTGCGGAACGCTATTTGTTTGATGCCGGAGGCCTGCTGCGGCGGTGTGCTCCTGCGCCCGGCTATCTAATTACGCACGCAGTCCGCTCCCCCTTCAGATCTGTTGGCAACAACAAGGGCTTCTGCAGACTGTCGCGGCCTGTCACTGTATCTTCTGGGTCCGAGTCACAGCCCCACCCAGGCAGTGCGCGAGAGCGGCGCGGCGGATCGAGTTAGGCAGGGCACTAACTAATCCGACGATTTAGGTAGCGTTTTAGTTAGTTGCTCGGGCATTTTAGTTAACTAACTGGCCGGTGGCCGCGTTGCTGCCTCGGTGCTGCCCTGTGCCTCTCCAATCAGTCGCGTGCCCTGACGGTGTTAGATACGGCGTTCTGCCGGGGCCGGGCCGCGCGGTCGCGAAGGCTTCTGGAAGAGCTCAGGCTCTTGCAGCCACGCGGTAGTCGAGATGAGCGGGCGAGCCAGAGGGCCGGCGGAGTGGTTGCATGCTGCACGCTGCCAGTTTTGCAAACCGCGGCCGTTCTCTCAGCGACGCCTGCAGATCCGCATAGCTCACTCAGCTGCATGCCGCGGTGTAGCTATGTCCGTATTTCGTCCGCGCATCTCGTTTGCCGAGGTTGACAGGACGTCGCCGCGGACTGGGCCCGCGGACAGGCGAATAATGGAGAAGCATGCATTGGTACGCTCCAGAGACACTGAAAAAAAGTTGACGTTAGATCGTTGGTAAACTAGTGCTGCTTGTCAGTGATTTAGTGCTGACCGGTACAGTTGTGCCCTGCGTTTCGCCCGCGATGCTGCGGTTGGAGGAACCATAATATGCGATATCGTTATCGGCTTGACAGGAACCGGTTGCAGCAGAGCAGATCAGGGACACTGACAGTTTTGAAACCGGGGCCACAACTCCCGGCAATCGGCGGGCTCGTGCGCGCGCGGGCGAGGAGAGAGCGCGAGATGTCTGCGCGTGCACGACAATTATCGCGACGGCGAAGCCGCTGCTTGTTTCTGCTACCGCGGACGGTTGCTGGAGAGACGCCACTGGCCGACGCGTACGCGTGTCGGAGACGCTCGCGCTGCTGCGCGCTACTGGCGTTGTTGTTTCGCGACGGGCGCGTGTCGGTGTCTGCCTTGGACCCTGGGCTCCTCGCCGCCGTCAATATTCGTGCCGTGTGAACAGCGCAGTCTGTGCGTCCCGTCGTTTCGCAAACCTATTCACGGCCAGTTCAGGCTGCGACTCGCCTGCTGCACGAGCCTCATATGGCTGTTCTGTGTCGCTCTCTCGCTCACTTTCCCTTCCGTGCTCCTGTGACCTCTTCTCTGCTCGCTCCGTGATTGTGACATTTCAGACTTTTGTGACAACCCACACGCGACACAAACAAGGCCTTGTGCGCGCGACTCGGCGGCAGCGCCGCCAGCTGGCTTTCGCGCATGCGACCGTAAGCAGGCACTTATGGCATTTCTCTCACATATCTGTGGTTCGCGCTCACACACTCTGCACACAAGCACATGCGCGCCGCGCCGCGCCGCCGCCGCCGCTCGCTCGCACCGTGCGTGCGCGCACGCGACGGTCGACGACGCGAACGGAAAGTGAGAGTAAGGGCGGACGTGCGCCCTGTGGCCGCGTCTCAAATGGCGAACACATATGCTCGTCGTTCGCTATCTTCATCGTCCCGCGCTCCGACGCTTCCTTTCTCTCTTATGGTAGCTTTCTGCTCGTCTCTCTCTCCTTTCCCTCTGTTCCCTCGTGCACCGTTCTGATTCCTGCCGTCGCCTGCTCCCGACTCCCCGACCTCCGCCTGCCCATCGACCCGTCCCACAGGTCCTGCATATCACACATATCGCCCTTCCCCTTGCTTCTCTCCTCGCCGCCCTATCTCACTCGCCGCCTTCGACGTCTTCGCTATCACTAGACTAGACCCCCTCGGCGTCGCCCTCAACACACGCTTCCCCAACGCCATTCGGTACACTTTTCGTCGTGCTTAGCAACCTCTCCATACCGACCGACAATGTCTTCCCTTTCCAAGCGCGCTTGCTACAAGTACGCTTCCCCGCAGTTGCAACAGGCCTTGCTCGTGCGATAAGACTTACGAGCATGTTCTAGGTGCGGCAACATCGGCCACTTCGCCGAGGTGTGCAGCTCACCGGAGCGGCTCTGCTATAACTGCAAGCAGCCAGGTATGTAAATGGCATGCAATTGCCGTGCAAATGGTACTGACGAGAGCTACAGGCCATGAATCCAACGCATGCCCACACCCACGCACAACCGAAAGTGAGTACGCCGTCTTCGCGGGCTGTTTACGAAACTAACCTCCCCTCAAGCCAAGCAATGCTACCACTGCCAGGGCCTCGGCCACGTGCAAGCCGATTGCCCGACGCTACGCATGACCGGCGCACTCATTACGGGCCGCTGCTACTCGTGCGGCCAGCCTGGTCACGTCGCCCGCAACTGCATCAACCTCTCCGCCAACAGCACTTCGCCGGTCGCCAGCGCGGCGTCTAACTTTGCGGCCGCGTACTTGAGCATGCAGAACTCGGCCGCCGCGGCCGCGGCACAGGCCGCCGCGTTTAGAGGCATCCCCGCTATGCGGACAGGGCTCATGCCAATGGCGCGATACATCCCGACAAATACCACCGTGGCGGCTTCCGGGGTCGGCGCGCCCACACAGCGTGCGGCGACCTGCTACAAATGCGGTGGACCGAACCACTACGCGCGGGATTGCCAGGCGCAGGCGATGAAGTGCTACGCATGCGGCAAGCTGGGACATATCGTACGTTCACATCACCGTGCTATCGCGAGGGTTGGGGTTAGATAGAGCTAACGCGCTTGGCCAGAGCCGAGACTGCACTGCACCGAACGGCGGGCCACTCAGCACGGCGGGCAAGACGTGCTACCGATGCGGCGAACAGGGACACATTGTACGTTTTGCTTCTCCTGCTCCTCTTCCCACAGTTATGACTAACCGAGTCCTCCTAGAGCCGAGAATGCCCACAAAACACCACCGCGAGCACGCCGAGCTCGGAGGTCCCTTCGACCGCTGAATCCACGCTCAGCTCGCTCACCGACGCGTCTACGATCTCGGACGACCTGATCGGCACCTCTCCGCCAGTCGTGAGCTCGATCTCGATCATCGATATCCCAGTTTAAGCGAGAAAAACTTACGGATAAATATCACAGTTTCTTTTCTTGGTACGGCGCAAATTCTATCTACCATTATATCTTGCGAATGATCTTTGTCTCTTTTATTCTCTCGATTCTAATGTCCTCATGACTGCGACGTTCAGGCTGCGCTTTTGACTTCATTTCTCAACCTTCTAATATTTCTCCCGACTTCCCTTATCACACTGGTATTTAGGAACAAAAAAGTTATCCATCATTCGCGCGCTCGCCGGCAGGTTTTCATGTTTTACGATTGCGCTTTTCTTCTCCTTATCTCTAGATGCCTCTCTTCATATTGTAAATCACTGGCTCTGTTTCTCTTCTTAACCTATCAACAAGTATTCCATCCATTGGCACTTACGACGGTCCGGGCGTATTGTTATTTCTTCCGTGATACTCATTTTTCTGTCTAATGCTACTAATCTTTGGGTCTCTGTCTCTCTTTGTTTGTGTTTATTGTTAATCTGCTATGTATGCCCAGACGGTTTTTCTTGTAGACGGCCGTGTCTAATATATGATAAATACTCGCAATATTGAGATAAGGAGAGAGTTTTCGTCTGCTATGGTCAAAATCGTCGTAACATTAGCTCTATGTATGATACAAGTACAAAGTGTAGACCGTCTACTTCTCCTTGTCGGAGCTGTCGTCACCTTCGCTTTCATCCTCATCCATGGACGATCCAGACTCATCCTCGTCGTCCTCGTCACTGTCATCATCTTCATTATCCTCGCTCTCCTCACCGTCATCACTCTCAGCCGCTTCCTCCCCGCCAGCCTTATCAAGTGAATGAAACGGGTCCACGACGACCGCATACCCGAACTTTTCAAACCCGCCGCTCAAAACCTCGATCTTGGAAGGATTACACGCAACAAACAAACTGGCAGACTCTGCAGAGAACACCGGCATCAGCAAACGCTGCGTGACCTCCTGCATGTGCGCGGGCGTGACGTCGCGCACACCGGCGAGAAACCGCTCCTGCGCACGCGCGCCGAGCCCGCGGAGCACCTCATGTGCGAACTTGCGCGACGCAGCCGCGTAGGCGTCCGACCCAGCCTCCGCGAGCTCACACACGATCGAACTTACTGCCGATGCGACAAGAAGAGGTTCAAACGGTGTTGTGCCGGCAGCGTAACCAGTGACGATCTCGCGCGCGCGCTGGATGCCGATGACGGCATCTGCAGCGCGGTAGAGCGAGAAGGCGAGCGTGCCATCTTCCGTCGAGCGCGTCATGTGCGCGCCGTACGCAAGACCCGATCCGCGAATACCGCGCCAGAACGGGCCCTCGACAGCTTCGAGGTACGCCGAGACTACGGCCAGAGGGAAGAGGTCCGCGGAGGTAAAGTCAGCGGGACCGTGCGTGATCATGGTCGCATAGCACGACTCAGTCGCAGCCACCGGGAGGATATATGCGTTGCCGCCGAGAGAGGAGCCTTCGGCGCTGTGGTTTGAGATTGTGCGTGGGATAGTGGGCGGCGCGGCGGTCGCCGGGGTCGGTGCTTTCGCGAGGAAAGGAATCCAGCTCTGCACCGGGGCGGCAAGCTGCTTGACATCGGCGCAAACAAACACGCGCATGTTGTCGGGCCGGAAAAAGGTCTTCCTGAACTCCTCGAACCGGGCGATAACAGACTCAGGATCAGTCTTTAGATCCTGAGCAAGTTCAAGCAAAAACACTTCGCTCTCTAGCAGGTCAATCGCGCGCTTGACCGATCGCTTCGTGTACAAAATCCTGTTCATCGCGGATTTCGCAACCATTGACGCCGCGCGTTTCCGCTCCGGTAACGCCATGATCAACTTCTCCAGCACAATCTGCAAGCGCTGCTTGTCAAACTTGCTCTTCCACATCAGCTTTGCAAACCACTCGATCGCCTTTGTGTACTTGTCCGGCGTGATCTGCAGTTCAAACGTCACGGTCTCATGGAACTCGCCGTGGAAACCGATGACATTGCTGGTCGTGATGGTGTCCTGTTGCAGGTCACGGACCACGGTCTCAAAGTCGATTTCGGTGCCGTCGCTGAGGACGAGAGGCACGGCGAAGAAACCCTCGAGGATGACGAGTAAGAGCGGGAGGGATTCGACGGGTACGACGGAAGTTGAGAGGTTGATATTGATGCCGACAAAGTTCGATTGGACGTGCTCAAAATGGAGATAAAGTGGCACCACTGCTCCCGCAGCATCAGCATCGATAAGCGCTTGCGCTTCGCTCTCCTGCACGTCGCCGCCGTTTGCAAACCCGGCGACCGCAGAGACGGTGTTGATGAATTTCACCTTTGCAGGATCCGGCGCAGGAAACTGGGAAATCAAGTCATCAGGAATTTTCTGCTCGTTCGCGTCGTTTGCCATTTTCAGCCGCTTTGACAACTTTTCCAGGCCCTCCTTGCCAAGATCGTGACGTGTCTTGCGCAGACGCTT
Organism: Limtongia smithiae; assembly: GCF_038497785.1. Lineage (NCBI taxonomy): Eukaryota > Fungi > Ascomycota > Lipomycetes > Lipomycetales > Lipomycetaceae > Limtongia > Limtongia smithiae. Next base: position 2,524,586 of record NW_027117622.1, read on the forward strand.
CTTGGCGTCCTGGTGGATCTTCTTTGCAAGCTCTGCCGACGGCTTCGCGAGTACGGCGATGTACGGTGCGGCGACGAGGACATTGCGCAGAAGTGCGACCCAGTCAGCCTTTGTGAATGCAGCGGCGGCATCGTAATCCGCAAAGGAGCCAAGAGCGGCTTCAAGATTCGTGCCGTCGAGTGGGGCATACTGAAAGTCTGCGATGATGGCGGAGGCGAACGTCGACGGATCGCGCTCGGCGTTGAGCTGATATTGCAGCCGCTCGCGTTGGATGACGTCCGCCATGCGCGCCATGTCGAACTCGTCGTTGTCTATGTGCTGTCGCAGTATCGCAAACACCTTGTCGACGAAGGAAGCGTGCTCGGACATTGGCACATTACGGAAGAGCAGTGCAAAGTCCTCGCGGATGAAGTTCTCGGTGCTGACCTCGACGTCGTTGCAGAGCGGGGTCTCGATCTCGACGAGCGCCTTGCGCAGTAACGAGACATCGCCATCGGTGAGGTATGTCGTGAGCAGCGTGACGAGCGTGCATTTGAGGATGTCAGTAGCTGCGGGGCCCTGGAAGAACAACCACACACTGCCAGCAGACTCGTCCTTGTCGGGGAAAACTACCTCACTGACGACGGTCTCAGAGAGCGCGGGCACCGCGATGGAGTCTACGAATGGCCGGGGGTTGGGTGTCGATGGAAGCGAGGGTAGAGTCTTGTCCAATTCGGCGACGGTGTCGAGCAGCTCAGTCTCGTCCACAGTGCCGATGATGATCAGACACAGGTTGTCAGGCCGGTACATCTGCTTATGAAACTCCCTAATCTGGTCATTCGTGAGCACGCGCAGTGCGCCCATCAGACCGCCGGTCTCGCTGGAGTAGCCCGAGTCGGCAGGGTATAAGATCTTGCGAGCTGCGAGCCGCGCAATCTCGTCAGCTTCGTTCTCAATAGCCTGCATCTCAGAAAACACGACACCCTTCTCGTTGCCCTTGCCGTCCACATGGTAGACCTCTGTGTAGCAGGCCTCGTCGGTGAGCGTGGGGTTGAGCACGTGGTCGAGGTATACCGGGAGCAGCGAGCGGAAGCCCTGCCAACCCGCAGTGGATAGTGTGTAGACAGTCGAATCGGTGTCAGTCCAGGCATTTGTGAAGGAAAAGGCGCGGTTGCCGAGGGTGTCGAGCAAGCCCTTGAACGGGTAGTGCGTCGAGCCCATGAAGATCAAGTGCTCGAGAGTGTGCGGGGCGCCCGAGTCGTCGGGGCACTCTGTCGCGACGGCAAAGAAGCCTTGAACGGTCGGACGCTCGTGGGAGACGAGAACGAGCTGCAGCCCGGTACGGTCAGAGCGCCATTTGGCAATGGAGGCCGGACAGTACGAGGGCGCGAAGCGAACAACCGGGCGGATCATGGTGGTGGAAGACGGGATGTGAAGTATGTGAGAAGTAGATCTTCACCTCCTGCAACAATGACAACAGCTCGCGTATGACAAATCCCAGCAATTGAGCGATCTTAACACTGCTCGCGCGTCCGGCGCTTAAACCGCTGAGCTGGTCGCGATGGCGACAGCGTAGAAGAAGTACCAGTCCCACGCACGTGATCACTGACACGACACGACTCGACTTTGTCGCTTCTGCGACGTGGAGTCGATCCCATCCCGACTCAAGTCGCGTCGCGTCGACCCCGACGCGTCCTCCTCCGCCAGATACCCCAGTACCCCAATATCCTCCTCTCCCCCGCGCCATGCCGCGCGCTGGCGACATGCCGCGCTGGGGCGAAGACCGTATCCTTAACGACCCCGCACCGCCCTCCACTGTGCCCGGCACCATCATCAATGACGACCAGGTGCGCGGCATCCTCTCCGACATACGCGCGGCGATGCAGAGCACCGCAAACATGACCTCCAACGTGATTCTCACTCGCTTTGCCGAGGAGATGCAGTATATCTCCGACAACACGCGTGCCGAGCGCCAGGAGGTGTCTGAGTCTATTAATGCTGTCAATGCGAAGCTCGACGACCTTCTCGGCCAGGTCGCTGTTCTCGCCGACGACATGAAAGCACTAAAGCGCGAGTTTGCAGCCGACGCGGAGCGCACGCGGCACCAGATGCGCGCAGACTACTCAGCCGTCGTCGACGCGATGCATCACGCCGGCAGCGCGCCCGGCAGCGGCAGGTCCATCGGCGAGCTCGACCGCGACCTCGAGCTAATAGACTCCGCGACACGGCGCATGCACGAGCACTTTGCCCGGCTTCGCGAGCCCCCCGCCCGCCAGCAGCAGCAGCAACAGCAACAGCCGTCGCCGCAACGTCTGCCGGCGCCGATTCAGCCGCCACAGATGCATCCACAGCTTGCGCGGCCATCTTCACTTGCGGCACAGCAGCAGCAACCACCACAACCGCAGCCACCGCAGCAACAACAACCGCCGCCGCCACCTCCACAGCAGGTTCACCAACCACTCATGCAGCAACAACCGATTCCTCAATCGCAATCTGTTCACGCACACCAGCAAGCTCAAGCTCAAGCCCAGGCACAGGCTCAAGCACAGGCTCAAGCGCAAGCTCAAGCACAAGCAGCAGCTGCTGCGGCCGCGCAACAACAGGCAACAGCTGTGCAGCTCCAGCAAGTACAGCAACAACAGCGTATGCCACTAGTCAACGTGACCTCCCCTTCTATCCAATCCCACCGCATGGGAGTCCCCATGTCCACCGGCCTGCGCCCACTCTCACAGCAACAACAACAACCGCCGCCTCCACAACCACCGCAGCAACAGCAACAGCCCCCTCCACAACCCCCACAGCCTCCACAACAGCCTCCACAGCATATGCTCGCTGACCGCCGCAGCGAAAGCACTGGACTGCTCTACGTGATGGCCGTCAACGTGCGCAGCGTCAAAGACATGTGGATAGAGTATGCTGTTGGTGTTGCGGGCGGACCATCCATCCGCTCTCTAGAGAACCAGCACGGCACAGCCTGGCGTGGTGGCGCGCGCTCTGCCCAGAGCAGGAAGTTCCAGCGCCAGCGCGCCGTCTACGACGCCGTCGAGAAAGGCATGTCCACCGGTAGATCCGCGGACGAGTGCTGTCACGAGCTTGAGCAGCTTCGTATTCGCCCTGATGGAAAGTGGCATTCCCTCACCTGGTTGCTTCACAACATACCCACCAACATGTTCGAGTAACTTCTTATGATTTTTTGTGTGTAAAATTTGTACTTTAGTCTAATAGACCTGGCCGGCCTTCTTCTTTCTTTTTAAGTGTTGTACATTAGTCTGTATTTGTATTTCGAGAGTCAGTTAAATTCATATTTGATGGCGAGAGTTGTGCGTTTACGCGTTGTGTCTGAACCGACGGTCACGTCGCGCTACCGTATCTCCTCCCGCCAGGCTTGCAATTCCTACAGCACGTCGTAACCGATATTTTAGCATATATACTGTCAGATATCTTATCATCATATTCTATACATTTAGAGCCATATTCACTCTCCCCTCTAATACTGATTCCACCCACCGCTCGCACCTCTCCCCGACGTCTGCGCCGGCGGCTGATACGTTCCATACTGTGGCGTTACCGTCGTCAACGACGCCGTCTGATACCGCCCCGGTTTCGCTGCTGACGGTATATACAACTCATAACCCCGCTGCTGGTCACGGGTATACCCGTCCTCCACGATCACCGGAGCCTGTGATCCGCCGCCCTGTTGTGAATTCTGATGCTGCGATTGCTGTCCGGAGGGCTGCGGGGGTGGCGGCGGTGGCGGCACAACCGAGTGCGGTTGCTGCGACGGTCGTTGGTCGTAGTATTGCGGAATCGGTTGCTGCTGTTGCTGCTGCGGCGGCGGAGGGGGGTACGGACCTTGCGGGTACTGCGGCAGCGGCGGCGGTGGATATCGCGGATCCTGAGGCTGGGGATACGGATACGGACGGCCATACTCATCATAGCGCAGCTGCTGTGGCGGCGGTTGCGGCGGGTAGCCGTAATATGCTGCATACGCGTCTGGCGGTGGTGGAGGCTGTTGTGGTGCGTAAGGGTTTTGGTAGTACGCGGCAGCGGCGGCGGCGGCAGCAGCTGCAGCAGCCGCCGCCGCTGCATGTGGGTCGTATGGCATATCTGCGCGCGGGGGTACCGGGTTTTGTTGAGACGGTCCTGAGAGTTGCGGTGGTTGCTGCGGTGGAGGTGGCTGCTGTTGCTGAGGCGGCGGCCCCTGCACACGAGGATCATCCTGCACGCGTCTCTTCATCCGCTCGTCCTCCTGCTGCTCCCACTCAAACCGTTTCCTCTTCAACTCGTCCGGTGAGTCATACTGCCCGTCCTCCGCCCGAGGCGGATATGGGCCCGGCGTCTGCGTACGTGGAGGAGGGGGTGGCGGAGGAGCACCACCATATGCACGGTAGTATTCTGAGTCGTAGTACGCTTGTAGCGGAGGCTGTTGTGACTGAGATGGAGGCGGTGGTGGGCGCGCTGCGTCTGCAGTGGCCGGAGGAGCAGCCGGTGCCGGGGCTGAGGAGGATGCTGACCATGTAGGCAGCCGCGGCGACACTGACGTCTCCGCAGCAGGCGCAGCAGTGATGATCGATTGAGTCATTTCCGTCGTAGTCTGTGCAGGTGGCGCGGATGCGTTCGGAGCTGGCGGTGGTGCTTGTATTGTGGGTGCAGCCGATTCTGTCATCGAGATCGGAGGTGGCGGAGGCAGCGGGGCCGCGATTGGCGCTGGAACTTGAGCTTGCACAATCGGTATCTCGACTGGTGTGGACACGACCGGCATCGCAGGCGCAACAACTGGTGCTTGCGCTGACGCAATCGTTTGGTTCTCCGCAGTCGGCAGCGGCCACACCGGCTCTGGCGCTGACGGGAGTGACGGAGGCGGTGGCGCCAGTGTTTCCTCACTCAGCTTCAGCTTAATAAACTTCTCATCCTTATTCGTCTCCGGTAACTTCTCAAGCTTCTGTTGTTGCTGCTGCGACTTGCGCTGCTGTGTCTGAGCACCCTGAGAAGGCAACGCAAACTGCGCAAACTCGCCAGCGATCACGCGCTCGCGGAGGTCAAACAGTTTCTGGCACTCCACGACAGGGTCAAAGAGAGCGTGTACATCTCCTGTCGATGCGTCTGTCGACATTGCGCGTTGATCGGTGGTGAGAGGAAGGGGGGGTGTTGAAGAGGAGAAGAGGGTGGAGTTAAAAGCGCGTTTGACGCGACGTGCGGCGCGCAACGACATCAGCTTCGCGAACGTACATGTTCGTCGGTCACTCACCTACACTAAACATCATGGCCGCCATGGAAGAGAAAGCCGTGTTCTTCTTCGATATTGACAACTGTATATCAGCTCCGTTTTAGTGCCCGTTGTCGAATTCTCACACCTCACAGGCCTGTACCCGCGCTCATTGAAGATTCTCGACTTGATGTCGAGCAAGATTGACGACTACTTCAAGTTGAAACTTGACGTATCTGAGGAGGAGGCATTGAGGATCCATACACAGTACATGATGGTATGTTGCTTTGAGGAAGGACGTGTAGCGCCCGGAGTGTTGACGCAAGTTGTATAGGACTACGGACTCGCTATCGAAGGCCTCGGTAAGTGACCACCCGCCATACCCACACGCAATACTAACTTACGCGCTTAGTACGCCACCACAGTATCGGTACGCACCAGATCACCACCTTACACTAAACCATGCTTCTAATACCGTATCCGTCCCCTAGATCCGCTGGACTACAACAGCAAAGTCGACGACTCGATCCCCATCTTCGACATCATCAAGCCAGGTACTACTCAGCTCCCTACACCCGTTCACCGGTCTGACACAATACAGACCCTAAACTACGGAGCTTTCTTGAATCTTTCAATAGATCAAAGGTCAAGCTATGGCTCCTTACTAACGCCTACAAGACGCACGCATCGTGAGTTGTCCTTCTCGGTTCAGACGACTGATTCACCACTAATCATCTACAGACGTGTTATCAAGGCCCTAGATGTCGAGGACTTATTTGAAGGTGCGCATGCTACTTCTAATTTGACAGAGAGTCAGAAGCTCACCTCACAGGCTGCACGTTCTGCGACTACACTGAGCCCGTGCTTGTATGCAAGCCCAAGCCGGAGATGTTCACAAGAGGTAACAACGTCTACTCTCTGTTCTCATCATACACTCACACCTGCAGCCATGCAACAGGCCGGAGTCACAGACAAGAACAAGTGCTACTTCGTGGATGACAGTGCAAGTACGTGTACACCTCACCATGAAATGCACAATGACTCACACCAGCAGAAAACGTCAGAGGTGCAAAGGCTTTTGGGTGGAAACTTGCGGCCCACTTTCTCGAGCCCGAAGACCCTTCTCCGGCGGTCCCAGTCGGCGACTGCGAGGTCCGCGACCTGGCAGAGCTCAAGACAATCGTGCCCGAGTTGTTTGTGTAGAAGGTAGAAAAATGACATTACTTTTTCCATATTGAACAAACAAGTATATAGACACAGAAACACACAAAAACAAAGGTTTAATCCTTGGTCTTCTGCGTACCTCTGAGCAGACCAGTCCGTCTGGCAGCAATGAGACCAGCCTTCTGTCCAGGAACAGCACCTCTGCTGATAGTAGAGGCCTTACCGATGTGCTGGTGGTTACCACCACCGTGGGGATGGTCGACGGGGTTCATAGCCACACCACGAGTCTTGGGCCAAGAGTTGCGCTTGACCTTGTACTTGTGGAAGGCACGACCGGCCTTGAGCAGGGGCTTGTCGACACGGCCACCACCAGCGACGACACCGATGACACCACGGGCGTCGGAGGAGACAATCTTCTTAGCACCCGAAGGCAGCTTTAGGCGGGTCTTGTTCTCGTCGGGGTTGTGTCCAATGACAATGGCGTAGTTGCCGGAAGTTCGCGCGAGTGCACCACGGTCGCCAACCTTCTCCTCAACGTTGCTAACGATAGTACCCTCAGGCATAGAACCAAGGGGGAGGACGTTGCCCACGGTGAGGGCTGCCTTCTTGCCGGCGTAGATGAACTGACCAGTGTAGATGCCCTCATTGGCGATGAAGGTCTCCTCGCGGAGCTTGAACTTGTAAGGGTCGCGGAAGACGACCTTGGCAAGAGGCGCGCCGCGACCAGGGTCGTGGACGATTTCCTTGACGACGCCGCGGATGTAGCCGTGACGCTCCGAGTAGTCGAGTGTGCGGAGCTTGGCTGCGCCCTTACGGAGGCGGGTGTGCGACGTGAAGATCGAGCCCGCGCCCTTTCTCTGATTTCTAATAACGCGACCTGGAGATGTTAGCGTGGGATGGAGACGTGAATGCCGCAGTGGCGGACATACCCATTGCTGCGGTGATGCGGTCAAGGCGGATGGGGATAGAGCGTGGGTGCAAACGACAAGCAGGACGAAGATGACGATGGGCGCAGAGTCTGCGGTATCCCAGATGCGCACTGGGTAGACCTATTTAGGGCTAAACGCAGTCACGCTCCAGTCTGAAGTGTCAGCATCAGGGTTTAACACCGCATCACGTGGCATTCACGTGACGCTACAAACCCCGTGTCTCGGAACTGTGCTGTACGCACTCTGCTCGGCCGTTTTACGCAGACCGACGCCCCGCCCCCGCACTCTTGTACTCTTCGACAGAGCGCCGACTGAAGACGACCTCCACGCCGTAGTCGCGGAGTCTAGCATAGACATAGAGCGATTAAATATGCAGGAGCTACCGTAGACATCGAGCGCTGCTTGGTTGTGAGGCCGCTGCTCCGGTGCTCCGGCGGAAGCCATCCGGCGGCGACCGTTCCCCGCACTGCGCGTTCTCCACCAAGTCTATTGCGATCCTCCACCGGCGTCTTCCACGCATCCCCGCCACAGCGCCCGACTCAGCGCCCCCAACAGCATGTCTTCCCGCAGAATCCTGGCGCGCTCTTTTGCCGCGCAACGCGTCTCCGCGGCCCCACTCTCTTCCCCCCCGCCTGCACGCATCCTCCTTGCTCCGTTTGCCTCTCCTAGTCTCCACCGCTCCTTCTCAGCATCCTCTTCCATTGGCGCTGTTACCGCGGCTCAAATCTCCCCCACAAGCGCTGGCTCAGCCCCTCCACCGCCACCCCCCCCACCAAACTCCTCAAAACCCCGCAAATCTCTCCTCCACGGCGTCCTCCGCATCTCCCTCCTCGCTCTCAAGTATCTCGTCGCCCCGGTCCTCCTCGTAATCGCAGGGTACGCCTCCACCCGCTACGCCATGGCTGCCGTCTCTGCCCCCGCGGCGCTTCACCCCGCCGCTCCCGCTTCTCCGGCCTCCACCGATCCCGCCACACCTCCCGCCCTAGACGTTGACACAGCCCTTCTCGACATCCCCCTCGTCCGCCAGCTCCGCGCTGACCCCGCCTGGATCGAGACCCGCCCGCACGACCGCATCCCCGACGCCTTTCGCGAACATAACCTTACTGCCGGTCCCCTCGCTGGACCCCGCAGGCTCACGGTCGTGCCCATCATGTTCTCGAACGAGACCACAAACGAGACGGTCGGCGTCTTCCACCTCGGCCGCGATCTCTGCGGACACCCGGGAATTGTGCACGGCGGCATGCTCGCGACCATCCTTGATGAGTCTCTCGTCTTCACCGCATTTCCTGTGCTGCCCTCGCATGTCGGCGTCACCGCCTCCCTCTCTATCAACTACAGAGCCCCTGCCTACGCTGACAACTTCTATGCGCTCAAGGGCCACGTCGAGAAGCACGAGGGTCGCAAGGCCTGGGTCCACGGCCATATTGAGACCATTCCTACCGACGGCAAGCCGCCCGTCACCGTCGCCGAGGCGGAACTTCTCGTCGTCGAGCCAAAGTGGGCAAAGTCCCTCCCAAACTTCTTCACCACTTGATCGTCATATACATTGCTACACTAAATTTACAATAGACTCAATCAATGCCAAACTTTTGTACCTTCCCATGCATCATATCATACAGATTACTCGTCATCAGACAGAAGATGTGCGTAGTCGTCCGCTGACGCAAACATCGGCAGCGCCTTCAACTTTCGTCGCTTGCTCGTCTTGCTCTTCTCCGTGCCCGCCCCGTCTTCCGCCGGTGCGTCTTCCTCCTCAACCTTCCGCTTCGCCTTCTTCCCCTTGGCCGCCGGCTCGTTCAGCTCCATGTTCTCGCGCTCAAACATCACGTCGAGATCTTCTTCGTCCTCGTCCTCGTCCTCGTCATCTTCGTCGTCATCGTCACTGCTCTCAAACGCAGCCGCCAGCGCAGCCTCATCAATCGAGTCGTCATCGTCGTCCTCGTGCTCCACCTCAACTTCGCCGCCGCCCTCAGACTCGTCGTCCGCGTCAAGTCCCTCATCTTCCACGTCATCATCCAAACTCTCCTCATCGTCATCGTCGTCGCTGTCGTCGTCATCCTCACTCTCCTCCAAGTCCTTGCGACTCTTCACCATCGCATCCCACACCTCCTCATCGTCCAACTCATCCCCGTCATCATCAATATCCGCCGCGATATCGCCATCGCTATCAATTTCGATCTCCTCAGCGCCTTTCTTGCTCCGGGCTGCCTTTGAACGCACGCCCTTGTTCACAAAGTACTGCGCAAAAAACTGCTCGTCCGGCGCCTGTTTGTTCTGCGTCTGCGCCTTCACCGCAGCCGCAGCCTCCCTGACAACCTTGTTCCAATCCACAAGATTTGCAGTCGGCACGCCTTGTCGCGCGGCCTTGGTAGACAGCAACAACACGCTTTTGTTCATATACGCACTACTGTCCGCCATCGGCTGCATGATACTCCCAGCACCGCTGCCAGCAGTAATGCCGCTCTTGTCCTTGTTCTTCGATTTCGGAACTTTGTAGACAAAGCGGTCCAAAAAATGCGTAAGCGTGTGCAATGCCAGGTCAGGTCGCGTAAGCTCAGACTTTGATCCCGCAAGATAATTCGTCGCGAAATGCGTCACCGTAGGATGGAAATGTCGCGTCAGCGGCAGCAGTTCCCACAAGCACGTCGTTGACGCTTGCGCCTTCAACGGATCTTGCGCCTTCCCGTCGTATAGCTGTGTCGTCGGTGCTTTCGTCTCCACCGCAGCGCTCGTCTTTGTGTCCTCCTCATCTGGCGCGTCCTTGAATATCTCCTCCTCGTCATCCGCGTCCGCCGGTTCCGTGATCAACTTCCGCAGATACGGCGCCGAGTTCTCGGCCTCGCTCAGCAAAAACAGCACACCGGCCGCAAACCCCACGTTCAGTGTCTCCGTAGCGATCTGCATCAACCGCTTCGCGAATGCGCGCACCCGCTCACCATTGGTATCGCTCTTGACCGCTTTGAACACGAGGTTCAGGTATAGCGCCTGCTTCGACGAATTGATCGCGCGCGGATCGAGCAAGCTTTCGTACAGCGTGCGGTAGAACCTGTCCGTCTGCACCTGTCCCGCCGAGGCGATCTGGTACAGAAACATGAGCGCCTGCAGTCGCGTGTTGAAGTTACCAGAGTACGCCACGTCGTAGAGCACCTGTAAGTGTGGCTTAAACTTGTCCTCCTCGAGCGACGTAAACGGGAACGCGCGGTTCAGGCCAGTCAAAATAGCCGACATCAAGCGCATGTTGGCTTCCTCCCGCGCTTCGGACGAGAGGTTGATTGCCTTTTGTTGGTTGCTGGTCTGCTTCTCTTTCTCCTTATTCTTCCACCTTCCCTTTTTTACTGTCTTCTCCGCAAGCTTTTCGTCCTTTTCGTGCTTCGCCTCGGCGATCAAACGCTGGAATATGCTGAAATATATCTCGATCAACACGTTTGCAAGATCCTTATTCTGGTTCGTAACAATAGTCTGGTTGAGCGTGATCATCGAGTAATACCGCGCATGGTAGTCCGCATTTGGTCTAAACAACAGCTCCGAGATCGCGTTCACAATCACACGCTTCATAGCCGGATGCGCTTGCTCAAGCGACAGAATCAGATGTGACGCGCGCGACGCAGTCCGTCTATCAGCATCGCCGAGCTTGTTCACGCCGAGACGAAGTAAATTGACCTCCTGCTCGGGCTTTGAGCGAATCAAGTCTATGATATCCGACAACACGCTCGAGCGCACGTGCACGACGCTATCGTGACTCAGCGTCTCGAGCAGTTGCACGAAGGAAAAGTAGTACGCCTTGAGCCAGTCCTCGAATGCCCAGAGCACCATGTACTGCCGCGCGAGCTTGGCAGTCTTGCCGTCGAATTTCTTGTCGCCGTTCGCAACCGCGCTCAAGAGCTTCAGTGCAGAGACATCTCGAGCAGTGAACCAGACGAGCTTGCGGTCCGGAAGTAGGTTGCCATTCGAGCACAGATCCTTAATCGCTTCAACAGCCTGCAACGCTGCAGAGCGATTTTTCTTCTTCGCGAGGGCAAGTAAACCCGTCAACGAGCGCGTCGCGTGTAGAGGTGACTCTTGAATCAGAAGCGTGAGCGCTGAAATTCTGTCCGACAATGTACCGGCGTTCATGATCTCATTCAGGAACTGCTTCTGGGACGACGCAGCCGCCGCGCCGCCTGCAGCACCGCCGTTGATGTAGTTCTCGGTCTCGATCTCGAGAAGCGTTGTCGCGTGCTTCAACAGCGCTTCCTGCGCCCCGGTGCTGAGCGCTTCTGCTTTCTCGTCGGCGTCATTCGAGGCGGGAAGAGGGTCGAGCAGGTCTGTCGCGTGCCATGTCTGCGTCGGCACAATAAGCATCTGGGCACGCTGCCGTGACGGCGGTTCATTGGAACGAGTTCCAGCTTTCTTTGGCCCTCGCTTGTTGCTTTTGTTGCCATCCCTATGGTCGCGCTTCGAGCGCACTGGTGGCCGCGATACCGAACGCACGATGACCTTTGACGGCGCCGAACCGTTGCTGCCTTTCGCACTCATGACTGCACTTCAAAATTATTCCCGACGGACCAGCTGAAGGCGAATATGGATCAACGACCGGGCCGCTGGGGGGGAGGCACGGCGAAGAGAAGGTTGGTGAAGTCATTTTTTCATCGAGGCGGACTCGCGATGAGTTGTGATCTATGTGAGCTGTTCGTGATCTGTGATTTACTGCGACTTCGAACTGGCTTGTCACTTCCCGAGTCCACGACCTCTGCACCACCATCCTTACAGACAGTAGAGTTGCGCTCCTGTTTGCACCACGCTGATCTCAACCATGCCGCACCAACCGCATAACCTTGGCACCTTGCCAATTGCGGATCACTCCTTCTCCGCCGACCGGGCGCAGCTAGCCGTCGCCCGCGACATATCCGTCGAGCTCTACGATACCACCACGCCAAAGTACTCGTTGCTGACCACGCTCGCCGGCCACGACAAGACTGTGACCTCGGTTGACATTGCGCCCACTTCGGGCCGGATTGTGACGTGCTCGCAGGACCGCAATGCGCTTGTGTGGGAACCCCAGACCGACGGCACGTACAAGCCGATGCTCGTACTGCTGCGCATCAACCGTGCCGCGACGTTCGTGCGCTGGTCTCCGGACGAGAAGAAGTTCGCTGTTGGCTCCGGCGCGCGCGCGATCGCAGTGTGCTATTTTGAGAAGGATGACGATTGGTGGGTGTCCCGCCACATCAAGAAGCCCCTGCGCTCAACCGTGCTGTCCGTCAGCTGGCACCCCAACTCGGTGCTCCTCTCTGCCGGCAGCACCGATTCGCACGCACGCGTGTTTTCCACGTTCCTCCGCGGAGTAGACGAGAAGCCCGAGCCCACGGCATGGGGCGAGCGCATCCCCTTCAACACCGTCTGTGGCGACTTTGTCTCACCCAGCGGTGGCGGCTGGGTGCACGACTCTGCGTTCTCACCCTCCGGCAACGCACTCGCGTTCGTGAGCCACGACTCCTCCGTCACCATCGTATACCCGTCCGCGCCGGATCAGCCGCCGGCCGCGATCGTCAACGTCACGACAACGCTCCTTCCCTTCGTCACGCTTACTTGGTTGTCCGAGAACGAGTTCGTCGCGGCCGGGCATGATTGCCATCCCGTGCTCTTCTCCGGGTCGGGCGAAACTGGATGGGTGTTGGATCACTCGCTTGACGATCCTTCCACTGCAAAGAAGAGCGTGAGCAAGGAGAACACAGCGTTGAACATGTTCAGACAGATGGATTTGAAGGGTACTCCCGCTGCGGCGCTCGACAGCACCTCGTTGCCCACTGTCCACCAGAACACAATCACGTATGTATTTCTTTGCGATTCATTGCTGCTGGAAGCTGACAATATCTAGGAAACTGCGCCCCTACTTGTTGGCAGGTGGCCGCGTGACCAAAATCTCCTCCTCCGGTGTTGACGGCCGCGTCGTCATCTTCGACGCATAATTGCGTACGCGTGTCCGCTGCGACTAGCCTACAGGCGAAGAATAGTAAATTACAATTAAGACACATTTCGGAACAGAACAGAGCCTAAGAAATTTTTTGCATGTAATACACGGCAAATCCGTCCCGCATATCCGTGGACAGCTGTTCCGCAGGGACGTGCCAGATCGCCAAGCCTTTCTCGAGAGCAGTCGTGATAAACTCTTCCTGCACATCGTGCGCACGCATTTGCATGGCGACGAGAATGTGCGTGTCATTACCCGCCAGGAGGGCGAGTGTGTCGACGAAGGGACTGATTAAGAAGTCGTTGTAGACGGTGTCACATGCAATAACGACGTCGAAGTCGGTAGAGGGGGCGGATGGAAAGATGTTGCTTCGGATGTGCTGAATATCCATTCGTGCGTGTTCCCAGTCGAGTTCCATAACCTCTATCCGAGGCCCACTGTCCGTACTGCTCTGACAATGGTGGTGTCCCTTGATGCTATGCTCCTCTCTGCTTGCATGCTTTCCTGCCAGCGTCAACGACACAAAACCGACCTCCTCTCGCTTTCGATGATTTATACGCATAATCGAATCCTGTACGGTGACAATGTTATTTTGCACGTTCTTTCTCAACAACGGCAGAATCTGAAACTGGTCAGTCGCGATATACACCCCCCCAGCATTTCTCCGCGCCAACATAGGCGCGCTCAATGTACATGCCAAAATCCCCGATACTCCTGCACCAATTTCAAGCATCTTGGTATCCGAGCGCGCAAAGAGGTGGTGGAAGACGGAGGTGGGCGTGAGAACCCACTGCGCGAATAGCGGGGAGACTTGCCATAGAACCGCACCGGTGGTGGAGTTGTGGTTGCTTGTGGAGTTGAGAAGTTCAGGTGACTGGTGAATCTCAAATTCCAGCACGCATCTAGTCGTCGTCGCATTCGCGTCTCTTCTCTGACGCGCGTTAATCCTGCGCACGCCGCTGCTGCTACCGGCTACATATCGCGACTCCGCGTTGTACAAGTCGTACTCCGACATGGTCACAGTGACATGTAACGCATGCTCTGTGCGAGATATATACCCGAGATTCTGATTATCATGCGGCTTGTGTGCAGAAAACAGCTCGAAAATGTGCTCGGATACCGTGTCGAGAGTTAGCTGCTCCAGCGAGTCATGGATGTTGCTGTCGGGAGGAGTTGTCGCAGTGCCGTCGGTTCCATGTATTGCCATGCTGAAGACAATAAGCAATATCTGTCCAGCACGATGTAGTATACATGACAGTCTTAAGAGCGAGATGGGCGGTGCACTCTGTTGCGCCGGAGGCGTGCTGGAGGTGGTACTATGTGAGTTCGGAAGTGCTAAGCGAAAGAATGGGGTGTGGACTTAACAAGGCGCACGACACCTCCAACCACCGCTCAAACTATACGTCGACACTACAAGTCTTAGCAGACTATCGCAGGCGCCTGCTGACAAAAATCGCTTAGCTAGAGAAGCTGGTCCACGGCCTAGCAGGCGCTTCGACGCGTCCAAAGAACGTACATGGAGCAGTCAGGGGTTGAAACTACCAACCCCGTTAGCTTACACTCATCCAACTCCGTGGCCCTCATCATCCTCAAGCACACACCGAGACACATCCTCCTCCCACCCACTATCACGCACCATGTCCCGCGCGGTCCGGCAAGACTACATTGCGCGTGTGCGCTATCAAAACGGCCTCCCGCCACCACCATGTCCGCCGAAGCTGCTCGACGTGCCGATTCCGCTGTCTTCATTCACGCACGCGGGGTTCCTCTCTGCTCTCGTGCAGCAGCAGCCACCAAACATCGATATTGACGCCGAGCTTGGCATGCCACTTGATATGACCATGATTAGTGGCGTTTTTGATAAGGGTGACGAATCAAGTATGTCAGTGGTGTATGATGGTTGAAAGAAGTAGTTGTTAACATATACAGAACTGTATCCCGAGCGGGGCGAGATCACACTCCACGACACAGATCGCCTTCTCCTGCGCGATCCCTTCGAAATTGGCGGCTCCTCTAAATCCCAGCCCAGCGTCGCCTTTCTCCGCCGCACAGAATACATCTCCACCGACGCTGTCAAGCAAGCGCGCGCCCTGCGCACGGCTGCAGCAGCCACGAAAGCCGCCGAGCGCGCCGCAAAGGTCAACGATCCGCAACAGCAGCTCGAGGCGATTGAGCAGACGTTTGAGCAGGCGAAGGAGGATATTACCGTGTTTCGGCATCCCACGAAGAAAAACCTTACCGTTGTGGATTCGTGGGATGTGGTGCCTGATATCGAGATGTTTGATCGGCAGTATCTGCTGATGAAGATGGCGGGAAGCGCACCTGGCATGTCTGGGAAGGATGTATGTGCTTTAAAGAACTCCAATTATAGTGCGATGTTAACTGGATGCAGGAAACGTCCGATTCGAGATACGATGTGGCTGTCGCGCGACCGATGGGCACAGAAACACAGACATTCATGTCCATGTTTTTAGCAGACGCTGACACGAGCGAAAAGTTAAAACAAGCAATGTCACTCTCACAATCCGAGGCTGCGGAGGAACTACTCGAGCACGACGACGACAATGACGAATCTGGTGAAATGTACCGGTTCGAATACACGCGCGACTATGAAATCACAAGTCAAGACACAGACGAGATGTTACTCTCCATCGACGACGAAACACAGAAAGCGTATTTCCACCCCATCGGCCGGCGTGTTATCCTCAAGCGTCGGCGAATGCAGAACCTGGATAAAAAGCGACGACCGGAGGAAAATATCACCAACGACGTTGCTGCTATCGAAATCAAGTTCCGCGCGCTGACGGCCGAGGAAAAAGTTAATCGGGACAGCGTGCGGAAGCAAGAATTTGGGTACATGGCCGAGTAACAAGGCTTAGCTATGTATGATGTATAGTAGTATGAGTTTTATATATGGCGAAGGATTTCTCTATGTACAACAGAACAAAGTCGCTTAATGCGAGAGATACCACCGCCCTTTCAACTTTCGCGCGGCTAGGATCCGCCGGCCGGTCCGAGACCTAGCGCGAACGAGGTAGCCGAACCTGCGCTTCCGCTTGAAGGTGCGCGGCTGGTACGTGTTACCGCGGGCTTTCCATCTGCGCTGGGAGAACTGCGGAAAACTGAGAGCGCCAATGCGGGGGAGCAGGCTGAACGCGGTGGAGATTGTGGTGGTCTCGTCCACGACTGCAGCAGAGGCTTCGACGGAGACCGTAGTGGAGACGAGGAGGGAGCGGCTTGAGGGCGGAAGAAGGGAGGCGCGTGCAAGCTGTAGGGTGTTCGAAGATAGAAGTGACGACATCATTCGTCTGCTCGCAAGATGGTCATTAACAATCGTTCTTGCCGTGCTCGTCGCGGAAGACGGGGGTAGGTCCTCATACCTGTTCAACGCCGGCATCGCAGTTCGCATCATCATGTTGGCATTACCTCCAGCACATGGCCGCACAACACTCCGTGTGGCAGTAAAGAGTCTTGTGGAGAAGGCCATTGAAGATTGGTTTGCTCGAGCAGGTCGTGGTTCAATTTGCAAACCCGTGATGCAGTTGTCGGGGGGAAATTGTAAGCTGTCCGGGTTTCGTGTTTCTCCCAATTTGCGATCGTGAACAAAAATCGCATCGTCGACAGCCTCCACCTCTAACCATCTCCCGCACCCCCGCAACTCCCACAGCCCTATACTCCCTAGTTGACGCCGCTGGGGACGGTACAGTCACCATGTCGAATCCCCCACGCTACCACTCCGCCAGCAGCGGCATCACTGTCATCCGCGTTACCGCTCTGCACAAGATCTCTAATGCTGAGGCCGAAGACCTACTCTCCTCCTTCCTCGGACACGTCAGCGACCGTCCTGCATCTGCTGCCGCGACTGTGGTCTCCGCGGTCACCGCCAACACCGTGCCTGCGGCTGTAACCTCGCCGGACACCGCTTCAGCGACGGGGTCGACCGGGAAGGTCGCCGCGCTAAGCACAGCGGTCACACAGCAGCTGCAACGGATTCGACGGGACTTGCTTGGCCTCGGACCCGTGTTTGTCTCACGCAAACGCAAGTTACAGGCTGTTGTTGATGACGAGACTGGAGGCGCCGCCACATATGGCGAGAACGGCGAGGACGCGGCGATGCAGGACGGCGACGTGAGTATATACGCGGCCGACGACGCTGCTGTGAGTAGCAGCGGCATTGACAAGGCCGAGCGCAAGCGGCGGAAGCGCGAGCGGCAGAAGGAAGCGAAGCGCCAGAAAAACACTGCTTAATCGAACATACGCATGCATTCCCTACTTTTCTCGTTTGCATCTCCTCACCTCATACCGCACACGTCGACAGATGCATATATTAATACTGTACTCTCTAACCCCCTACGCCCTTCTCCCTTTTATCACATATTCTCTCTTTACAACCGGAGTCTAATGCATGGGTTTTGTCTTTTGTACTTTGTTCTCGCGCATCTGTAATAGGTCGTTGCCCGCTAGCTTGATTGAATGCAACTGCGCGTGTCATAATTGCTGCCTAGCTATAGTTTGCCGTATCGTGTAAAAAGTTTGTTACGGTTGCTACTTGTATGTGATCTGTATGTATCTCTGTTCCAGACTATATTATTAATCACAACTTATTATACAATTCTATACTATCGCACACGCGCCGATGAAGATGTGAGTATGAAATAAATAGCTCGCTCCGAAGGCTGAGTATTAGTATCATCAAACACACAAAATGGACCCTCCAAAAATGATGCAAATTGAGCTCCGCAATCAGCAAAACCTGCTGTATTACCTTGTATTAGCCGTCTTCTGAACTTTACTTTGGTCGCCGCTCCGAGTCAACGAATTTGTCAAGCTCGGCATCGAATTCGTCATATAGATCCCAAAATGAACTCTTCGTGTGTACTTGAGCATCGTCGATTTTGTTGTCGCTCTGTGCAACTGCTGTGGATGTGGTCTCGGCTGAGGAGGATGATGGCGGTTCCGAGCAGCCGCGATTACGAGTTCTCGTCGGTCTTGTTTTTATGATATCCGCCGGCGTGACGATTGTCGATGGTGACACGGATGAGTATTGTGTGTTTCCAAGATCGAGGTTAATCTGGTACGGATTCCAGCTCATCTGTGCGTCTTGCCGTCCGTCGGCTATTGGTGACCGAACACCTGACAAAAACTCACGAATGCTCAATGGTATGTTAGAGTCGCTTTCATGCGGCATCGGCAGCGGTTGCTCTTTCTCCTGTTCGCCATCTTTGCTCAGCGACTGTTTGCTAAGTTGCCGCGCGAATAAATTGCAGAACGGAAGTGAAGCCTGCCAAGAGCTACGCCGCCAAGCGCGTTGGTTGGTGATTGTCTTATCGCTCTCTCTCCGCGAAGATGCCGCCCTGCCCCATGACTGGCATGCGAGGAGGCCAACAATGCTGCTCCCGACACTTGTTCTGTGCTCGCCTCGCTGCTCAAGTTCGCATTGTTCGCCAAAGGAGTTAGTCCCAGGGCCGTAGCTGCGGCATTGTCGCCACGGCCTTTCGCGGATAGCAAAAATCAACGTGTTCATAAGACCGCTGATTGCGTACGAGAACGCGGAGATGTAACCGAGCCATACGACGGGGTGGTTTAAGAAATCGGACGTGAAGAGCATGCAGGTCTCGACGAACGGAAGTGCCCAGCTGACGACATAGAATATCGGATAGAGAAACAAGTACTTGACTTGGCGCTCGATCATGACGCGTTGCTGGCGGTCCTGGATGGTGCCGTCGAACGAATGCGGGACAACGTCGCCGATGGGAAGTACATCAGTGTCGTTAATACCTGGCGCGGCGTCATGGCGACCTCTGCGTACTGTTGTCATGGCGCGGTCAACTTTACTGAGAACCTTGCGCACGTATATGTATATGCCGACGTATATCACGCAGATGGACATGAAGACAATGTATCTTGGCACCCACGCGAGAACAAGACGGTACCATATTGGGCGCACTGGTAGATAGCACATTGTCGAGATCTGCACGTAGCCGAGGTTGTACAGCTTCTGCTTCTCAGTAGCCTCATCGTAGCGCACGGAGTTAACGAACGGCAGCGAGGCAAACAGAATCGAGAAGCCAGCCCACACAGCGTAGACGTAGTATCGGTACCGATACAGTCCGCCGTAGCGATAAGCTGACAAGCCAGGGCTAGTCATCTGTGGATACATGATGAAGAGCGCGGTGTGGATGGCGATGAGGAGTACAGCGAAGTCGCTGGCCTCAATGCTGAGCGCGGCGAAGAAGCCATCGGCTTGGCACGAGTGCGGGCCAATGGAGTCCTCACCGGTATACCAGAGGCGGATGGGGTACCACATGAGAATGACAGCACGCCAGCAGTCGAAGAAGAGCAACCAGAAAATGAGCCTGCGGTGAGGTTAGCAGCCTCAATAGGAGAACAAACACAACAAAGGACACAAACAGATGCCGGAAGACCTTGCCGCGCATGCGCCAGAGCCAGTAGAACGCGATGAGACAACTAATGATGCTGAGCCAAGAGGCAGTGAAGGAGATGATGCGGATGCCGTGCCGGTCGTGGGCGGAGAAGACGAAAGTCGAGTTCATCTCAGCAGTGACGCCTTTCCGCAGGCGTTCGCGCACTAGTCAGCACCAGTGACCAACGCCTCGGAAGCGAGGGCAGGACCGGGCTGCGACCGGAGCGACAACACGGCGGCAAGGAAGAGGCGCACTGGTGTGCACGAGTAAGACGGTGGTGGTGGATAAAGGGGTGGACGTGGATTGTGACGATTGCAGCTGATGAACGACGCCGCCGCGGGTCAGGGTCTTGGCCCGATCCGGAAAAGCGTCTATACTAGCACTGCCACGCTCAGGGGGAGCAGTAGTGGCAGTGTGCCATAACCCTACGCCGCAGCGTGGCGCAGGGCGGCTTCAAGAAAAACGCAGACCTCTCCGACGACGCCGCTTGATGGACCATCACTACAGCAACCATACACGCCATGGCATCACGGCAACAGTCGAGCGCACCGCGGCTGTCTGCAAAAGGTATGTGTGTTGATACTGCTGTTATACTCTGTCTGATGATTAAGCAGCGTTTCTCGCCGCGCGTAACGGTACGAGAACCACTTCGGCCCCAACACCGCCTCCTCAGGAACAACCATCTCCACAAACGTCATCCTCCAAGTCTGCACCACGGCGAACAAGAAAGCGCCACAGTGAATTACTGTTACGGAGTTTGACGGAAGTCCATACCGCAGTCAACGGAAATTTGGTCGTTGTTCTAGACGACGATGGCGACAAGTCGTCCGAGCCAGCGGCCGCCAACCCGGCGCCGTCGGCTAAGAAAGGGAACGCGAAGGCTGATGGAGCGGTACCTGTGGGCGTGTTCAAGCGTGCAAAGATTGAGGAACATCAGCCACAGTCCGGCGTCGACGTATCGAGTCGGAATAGCGCCGACGTGGTGCTCGATTATGCGCCAATGTCTTCCAGCGAGGACGAGAATCACAACGACGAAGATACTGAGGAAAGTATAGATGAGGACGACACCAATATAGGACACAATTCGAGCCACATAGAATCCGAGAGGAATGAAGATCTCGATCCCAGTGAATTCGACATCGACGGAAACCACGACTCGCCGTCCCTGCCCAACAAACTTGTCGAGATTAACGAGACAATCTGTTCCCTTGGCGACATCAACACTCAAGAGCCGAGAGAGGTCATGTAAGGCCATCTATTTGGGGCAGTGTGTGGTGCCAGATGCTGACGCGAACAGTGACTTGGAAGCTGACTTGAAGATTTCAAGTTTCACACCCACCGTTGCGAATCACTGTAGATCCAAGAGCGGTCTCGAGTTTTTTGGACTTGCACGTAGTGAGGTCAGTGTTTCGTCCCTCGTTTCAGACAGTATATTAACAAGACAGACACTGGTCCTCCTTGGACAATACGAGTTTCGCGTGTACCACGGCTGCATCAGCCTCCTCGGTGGCGTGCTCGCCCCGACCTCCACCTTCCACCGCGTTTACGCACAACTCACCGAATCCCTCCCCGTGCTAACTGGAACTTCTGCACATTTTCCCGCCGCCGTCGCTGCTGTGAAGGGTGTCTCAACGGAGAGTCTGATCGAGCTTCTCAAGGCTGAAGTACCGGTGCGGACCGCAGAGAATCTTGCCCGGAATGATTGTGTTATCGCGGTGCGCTCGGTACGGAGCGGACTCGAAAATTTGGAAAAAGTGTGCTTAAATATGCCTTGTTCGTTCGGAATATCACACGCTGAAGGGTCAAGTTACACGCCATTGTATACACGCGCGGAAGGACAATCGTTCCCCGCACTAACGCGAGAACCAGGGCGTACCTGGGGTAGCGCGATGCATAGCGTTATCAGCACGGTGATCGACAGGGCGACGAAACATTATGGAACGCCGCCGCGCATTGTCGTCTGCGGCCCCAAAAATGCGGGAAAGTCAACGTTTACACGATGTCTTCTCAATGCGATGCTGACGGCGTCGATTGACGATGTCGCGTATCTGGACCTCGATCCTGGTCAGCCTGAATTCGGACTTGCAGGTGTCCTCACACTCGCGCGCATGCGCGCACCAGTGTTTGGTTCCGCGATGTCGCACGCGACGCTGGATGCCGCGACTGTCGTGGCTGCTACACATTTCGGATACCTCACCCCGCGCGACGCACCGACGCAGTACGTGGAACAAGCGCGTGCGCTGTGCTCGCAACAATGGAGTAACGACAGGGAAACATTCCCGGTCGTCGTGAACACCCCTGGCTGGACGAAAGGCGAGGGCGTGCGGGTGTTGAGAGAAGTGTTTCTTATTACACAGGCTGATATCGTGATTTACATCGGCCCGCATTTTGATGAAGCCGAGATGCAGACTTCACAAAACGACTCGGACGCGTACGGTGAGCTACCACGTATGCTCATGTCGTATATCCGCATGACCAGCATCGGGCGGTCGAAGCGCGATCTGCCACGTTTGATTCAGATTACACCGATGGATACCCCCGATTGGACAAAAAGCAGCAAAGAGCAGCAACAGATGGCAAAGTACTCAGCTGCGGATTTACGTGTCGCGCAGACGATGGCATATTTTCATCATACCGCGCCGGGGAGGTGGGATTTTGAAACGCATTTGACACATATGCGGCCGTATGCAGTGCGGTGGGCTGCTGCGGATGATACAGATGCAGAAGAAGAGATTGGGATTGTGGACGCGGTTGATATTCTCGACGACGATGACGGTGTCAGGCACACTCCCGATGTGATCACTGCCATCAACGGCACCATTCTCGCGTTCGTGCTCGTACCAAAAGACACAACCCTGGACATATCCCACACGGCACTAACCAGCACAACCACCATCCCGGTCTTACGCACTTCCTTCTCCACCCCACCTACTAAACTCGCAGGCCTTTGCATCCTCGCGGGGATCGACATCCCGGCACGCACATTCCACATCCTTCTCCCCCCTCCAGCGCGAGAGGCAATCATGGCGGCGGGGGAAAAGCATCATGTCGTGCTTATCCGCGGACGCTTGCCATTGCCGGTGTACGCTGCGTGGGACGGGAGCCAGACCGGCACGGCCGGCGCGGCGTGGCGGGACGTTCCGTATCTTGGGATGGACGAGACGGAGGAAGCGCAGGGCGGCAGTGAGCGTGCTGTGACGACGATGATGACCATGAACAGGAGTACAACGACAACAGGGAATCCAACTACAGCCGCGACGCTGAGCGGTGCGCTTACGGGAGGCGCAGGGGGGGTTATCGGTGGTCAAGAACTTCGTGTACGCAGGAACATGATGCGTCGAGGCCGCGGTCGCCGCGTGGCGCCGCTGCAGCGATAATTTACTTGTTCAACCTGGCGTAGAACAACTGGCTTATTACTTACGCCAGCGAGCAACTTCCAGAGGGGGATGTTGCAGCCCGTACGCAGTGGTACGCAACCCAAGAATAGAGTTTGGCAATACCCACCAAGGCACGCCATTGACGTCAGCAATTGCAATATCCCGCGTTGGCGCGATCTGGCGAACTCATCGCGGTCCTCAAATCATTAGCGTACACCGTGCATATATTCCACAGCTCTATCATATACTCGCCCAATGACGAGAACTAAAAATGAAAACATTAAGAAAAACACCGAAATGCAATGCCTCCCGAATTAAAAATGCTAACAACAGAAAAACCATTCTAAATCATACATGCAGTCATAGCTTCAGCGCAACCCACTTGCGCTGCTTCTTTGTAAGATGTCCGTAATCCGTGCGCGGCGCGAGCACCATGCGCGCTTTGCCGCTGTAGAAATCAGGACTCAATTTTCCGTGCCTCCGCATCTCGAGCTCCATAGCGAGAATGCGTAAAAACTCGCCGTTCATGCGCGGTTCCCGCGGCCGCACGATGGGCAGGCAGTTATGCTGCACGTCGTAGGTGTCCATTGCAATGCAGGTAGCTTCGCCAGCTTCGCCGGCTATTGCCGTCGCATTCAGCGCAGGGGCTTGGCTGCCGGGCACGACAGGAGTGCCGTCAGCAGAGGCGGCAGAAGCAGCTGCCGCAGCAGCCGCGGCGAGAAGCTTCTCAGAGAGTGGTTCCTGCATTGTGAGTGCCCGCGCAGAGGAGCGCGCAGTGACGCCGCCGGAGGAGAGTGACGAGCGCTGGCGCGTCTCGCTTGCGTCAACAGAGGACGCGCGCACCGGAACGCTCTCGGAGCGTAGACGACGAGTCGCCGACTGCGAGCGGGAACGGGAGGATGACGATGAGGTCGTGCTGCGGGATCTGCGCGGCTCCTCCAGCTTCTCGATCTCGTCGCGAGACATGTACTCCTCCTGGTGCCGCGCCATTGAGGTCGCGATCCACTTTAGCGAGCGCAGAGAGGAGTTGATCCTCTCCACCATGCTGTTGCTCTCGTCCTCAACGGAGACTGACACCCGCGGCGACGCCGAGGAGGAGCGTTTGCCGCTGCGCACGCGCATGAGACTAGGGAAAGGGGAGGAAGATGAGGCAGGCGACTGCGGCCGGAAGTTGGCGGGGACGAAGGCGATGGCAGGGATGCAGGCACCGTTCTCGTCTACGGCAACGCAGAGCGGATCGTCGTTGTACATGGTGGTCGATTCGCGATGTTGCTTCCTGTGGCGGGAAGCGGAGGTAGAGGAGACGGGATCGGTGGTGAGAGTGGAGTTCGGGACGATAGTGGATGTGGAGGAGCCTGATCGGATGGAGGGCGAGTCGGAGTCGGAGTCTATGTCGTCAGAAACGACGGCGGGGAAGTACTCTGATCCAAAAGAACCGGGGGTGATGGGTGAGAGGCTAGGCGACGAGTCGGGGGAGGACGACGCGGAGGAGAGAATCGGCGGGGAGGAGAGGGGCGTGCTGAAGGGCGACGTAGCAGGAGTCATAAGGGGAATGCCGATTGGCGACTGTGATAGCGACTTTGCGAGAGTCGTGGCGGCCGCGGCGGCAGCAGCCTCTTCAGAGTGACTACTGCTCGCATCGTCGTCGTCGTCTTCTTCATCATCGACGGTCGGAGGAGTAAGGAGTTCAACGAGCTCAGAGGAGTACTGCTTCTGCTTGCGGTGGGTTCGCCGCCGCGCGCGTGCTTCTTTTAAGGTGGCTGTGGTAGGTGCTGCTATTTCTGCATGCTTGTCGGTCGCGTCCTTCTCGATGGGCTGGGCGCCGGTGGCCCGTGTCGGCGCGGGCGACGTGCTGTGACGGCGCTGCGATTGAACACCAGGAACGGCAAACTCGTCCTTGGACGAGACGCGCCGCCGACGGCCGGACTTGGAGGACTGGCGGGCGGCAGAACGGGGAGGCGGGATGGAGGTGACCGCGAGGAGAGCGGCGACGGCAGGGGGGAGCGAGTCCCGGGGAAGCTTGGCGACGCGGGGGGTGTCGATGCGGCGGACGAGGAGGGCTGTGTCTGCGGCCATGATGGAGAGGATAAAGGAGGCCGGGGCGGGAGGGAGAGGTGGTGGTGGTGGTGAGGAGTCCTGGAGAGGCGAACGAGAAGCGCGGGCGCAGTCAGAAGATGAAGGGCCGGCTCCAGGCACGGCCCTGACCCGCTGACCCGGGTCAAGCCGCCGCCCATCGCGCGGGCTTTCCGACCTGACCCGCGCAAGTGGGAATAGGCGCGCTCCTGTGACGTCAGCGACTCAGCCTGGTCTTGCCTCGACGGGAACGACAGTGCCCGACTGCTTCTCCTCGTCGCCCGCACCAGGGAGCATCTGGTCTGGAGACAGAGCAAAGAGCGGCGAGGATGTCCCGCGATACCGCCTATCGCAGTGTCGCAATCGTGTCGCGTGTGGTCTTTTGCGTGGCCGGTCCACGTTCACCCAAGGGGCCGCGCGCAACGACCAACGCCGACGCTGGCGCGGCTTGCCTGATCGGGCAGGTTGTGCCCCAGTGCGGCATGGCTGTGCGGTTGCGGCATAACTGCGCAACGGTGCGCCCCGATAAGGGCTAGGGCAGATATGTGCCACTATGTCCGCGCCGCGACATTATTAGGCTTATCGCCACTAACGTATCATCCGCGGTTGATCCGCGCCTTGGCTGAACAACCGCCTCATCGCATCACGAACTTACTCGCTCGGTGGTATGCATGCCGCCGCTTATTCCTCCGCACGCGAGGGGGCCACCGAGGACGGCACAGCGCTCCATCACACCCGCTCCACGGAATCTACCCGCGGCATCAGCGAGTACGTCGCGCCCTGCCCCCTCGGCAATGAGCTAGAACGGGAAGCCAGTCTCGAGGATCGTCTCGGCGCCGCATCCCCTCTCGATAACTGGGGCTCCGTCGACAATGATCTCACCCCCGGCCACCCTCCCTCCTCGCGCAAGTCTCTTCGCGGCATCAACGAATTCGCTGCGCCGGAACCATTGCACCCTGAATCAGACCAGACCTACGAGCGTCAGCTGTCAGATCAGACTGAGAAGCAGTCGTCGACCTCGCGCCTGCTGCGAAAACCCTTCCTCGACGACATTTCTGAGATCCTCCTCTGGTTCATCGTCTTCTCCATTTTCGGCGCGCTTGCGCGCATAGGCGTCACTGCGCTCGATGGATATCCTGGTCAAGTCATCTCCGCCCTCGTCTGGGTGCAGTTCATCGGCTGCCTCATCATGGGCCTGCTCTCAGAAAGCAAGGACTTTTTCGTGTTCCGGAGTGGGTTGGATCCCTTTCGCTGTTCTCTCGGCTTGCTTTTCTAACTCC
Organism: Limtongia smithiae; assembly: GCF_038497785.1. NCBI lineage: Eukaryota > Fungi > Ascomycota > Lipomycetes > Lipomycetales > Lipomycetaceae > Limtongia > Limtongia smithiae. Next base: position 2,550,969 of record NW_027117622.1, read on the forward strand.
TGATTTAGAACAAACTTGCAACTCTTCGTAGGCCTCTCCACTGGCTTCTGCGGCTCCTTCACGACCTTCTCAGGCTGGATGCGTGAATGTTTCCTCGCCATGGCCAATGCCGCGCCGGAGAGCCCTCGCCCGCGCGGCTACGCCGTGCTCGGTCTCATCGACGCAGTCATTGTCACAGTCTGCATGTCCATCGCCGGCCTCCGCTTCGGCGCACATGTCAGCATCTTCCTTCGCCATCTGTGGACTACCGACTTCAAGAAACCCGACGCCGTTCAGGAGACCCCAAAGCGGCCATTCGGTTTTGGTCTGGTTGGTGGCCGACGTACACTGCCACTCCTCCATATTCTTGCCCTCTTTCTTGGCGTAGGCTGTTGGGTCGGTGTCATTCTGATGAGTGTTTTTATCGCCAGATGGCGCGGCAAGGTGCTTTTTGCCCTCGTCTTTGGGCCCGTCGGCACCATATCCCGCTGGCTCCTCTCGCGCTACCTCAACCCCCTCTTTCCCTCATTCCCCCTTGGTACCTTCACTGCGAACATCATCGGTACTGCACTTCTCGGCATTTTTGCCGTGATCCAACAGCACGTGGAAAGTCGCACATCTTGCCAGATCCTCCAGGGTCTCATGGATGGCTACTGCGGGTGTTTGACGACCGTCTCCACGTTTGTTCTCGAGTTGCAGACTCTGCGGAGAAAGCATTCCTGGCAGTATGCCTCCGCGAGTGTCGTTTGTGGCGTTCTTATCATGTGTCTCACCATCGGTGTAGATCACTGGCGCTTCGGACCGTACGATCAGGTCTCCTGTTGATGCGAAACGTGCGCGATTATTCATTGGAGCTATCGGTCATGTAGACCTCATCTCTAGGACTCTACGCCGATTCCACGTCTGCTTCCACAGACTGCCGTAGGCAGTTGGGGTTTTCGAGCCCGTCAAATCTTGAGAGTCGACGGGATATCCCAATTCCGCCTCCGATCACAGCCCATCCAGTTCTACCTAGCGCTGTTTGTATCAACAGCATCATGAAATGATCAGCTTAGGAGAAATATGAGAGCATGATGGTAATCCATTTGTTTGCGAGATGGCAGTCGCAAAGGTGCAGTTTGTGCCCAGCAGCGTATCGCAAAGTTACCTAGTTAATGCACTCCTGCTCCCAGTCCCAAAGAACGTACCCACACAAACCACCACTTTGCGCTTCCTTTCCTCGCCCTCCACCACCAACCCTCGCAGAATGGCAGGCTCCCGCCACGGCCGCGTCGGCGAAGACGGATACTACCGCAGTGCGCCACCGCCACCGCGCGAATCACTGAGCCAAAGTCCACCACTATCCGCCTCTGGCCGATATCCACCGCGCGATTTGCGGTACTCTGACGACGACGACAGCGACGAGCACCCCCGCGGCTATGGCAACCGGCGTCCGCGTTCACCGTCCCCACCACGGCGCGCACGCTGGATGCGCGGTAGCGATGACAGTTACTACAACGACGACAACAGCTACGACCGGCGCGACATCTACGACCGCGAGGGCAGAGACAGCTACCGGCCAAGGTCGCGCTGGGATACGAGAGACCAAGACGACAATAGGAATAGCAGGCAGCGGCAGCGGTCACGCTCGCGGTCGACATCGCCGAGGCGGCGACCTGAGCAGCGCACTGAGCAGAAGGAAAATAGCAAAGAGAGGCTCGCACACACGCCGGGCGAACCGTCGATTGATGTCATGGTGAAATGGTTCGACGCAGACATCACCGAGAACGACGTATGTTGAACACGCAATTGAACGCTGAATGACTGGTGTAGAGCTGATGATATGTAGCTGCACACGACAATCACTTGCATGGGCTACAAACTCGAGAAGATCACCATCATCCGCGACCGCCTCACTAGTACGTCGACCGCGCCCCTGTCAGGTACCAATTCTAGCTCACAGTCGCAACAGAAGTAAGCCGCGGTTTTGGTTTTGCACGATTTATCACACTTCCAGAAGCAATCCGCTTCGTCGACGACAACTTTGCTGCTGGCGTGATCTGCAAATCAAGCAAAATGCGGATCCTCTACTCTCGTGACATGACAGCCCAAGATGAAGATAACTGGGTTTGCCGAAGTGTATGGACTTTGTTTCAGTATTGGCGACGAGCTTCTATTAATGGATTTAGTGCGACGCCGTCAATTTCCCCCAGAGAAACGAGTGTCATAAGTGCTCCGCTCCGAAGAGAGGTACTCTATCTGACTCTCTTCTATCATATCATACTAACCCATCTTGAAGAGGCAATCTCCGGCACCGCCTCAAGTGCCGCCACCATCCTCCGGCTCGCCCACGCCGCCAAACCACCAAAAAATGACGGTGCAGGCGACGTCAGCACTGTCGCCTCGCAATTTCTGTTACTTCGCGGCATTCCCAAGGCCGTCAACGAGACACAACTCGCGGCTGCTATAACGACGCTTGCGCTCAAACGCGTGTTTCGCCGGATTTTGCTCGCACGGGAGCGAGCGAGTGGGAGGTCGCTTGGCTTCGCGTTCGTGGAATACGCGACTGCCGTGGACGCGACCAAGGCGTTGCAGGAGCTCGTGAAGCGATTTCCGCCAAAGACGCTGGACGATGGGAAAGACGATAATACAGAGGAGACGAAGAAACCGGCGCCGACGACGTCGTTTTCGATTGCTGGAGCGTATATCAGCGCGAGCTATATTCATCCCGGCGTCTTTGTGCCAACATACGTGCCCGCTGTTCCACTCGCCAGCACTGCTACTGAGGGGAAGCAAGATATGGAAACCACAGATTACACTTTTCTAGCTGCAAGCGGAAGCACGCGTCTCTCGTATTGGGATGAGAACGCGTACGTCGGGGTCTTTGTCGAGCCTTCGTCGAGAGAAGATGATGTAACTGCTTTTTTCACGAGTTTGAAGGCTGACGGTGTCGGTGAGATGACCGGGACGGCCGAGGCTACAATCACGACGACCGCTATGACGACGACTGCGACGGACGGGAGGAAGAAGAAATCAGACGCCGCGCCTCCGAAGAAGGTAAGAGGTCTCATGCCGTGATTTAGACATAGCTAACCATCACAGATGGCACCGCAACTACAGAAATGGCAACTCAAACAAGCCGAACTACACGGCACCCCACGTCCCACGGACTCCAGTTTCGCCACCAGCACCGCCACCACTTCCTCCGCACCTGCCCCCACCTCCACATCTAGCTCTGCATCCACCCTATTCCAGGAATCCTTCTCCGATCCTCGCCGCCCCGCATGCCTCCTTTGCCGTCGCAAATTCCCAAGCTTCGACCTCGTTAACAAGCATGAACGCCTGTCGCGCTTGCACGAACATAACCTCGCCGAGACGGAGCTCCGCGAACGCGTGCGCGCACGGTTGGCCGCGGTTAAAACCGCGTTTGGCACCGCGGCATATAGAGATCGCGCAAAGGAGCGCCGGATTGCGCAGAATGTGGAGGGTCCTGCGAAGGACAAAGCTTCAAGCAAGGAGGACGATGCCAGTAAGACGACAGCTGTCGAACCCGCCGTCGACGAAACAGGCTCAGATTCCGACGACGACATGTTCTCGACCATCAGTAAAGGCAGTAAACTACTCGCAAAGATGGGCTGGACCTCCGGGACTGCGTTGGGTGCGTCGAGCAGCGGCATTACGGAAGCAATCGCCCCTGAGATGTACGTTGCAGGCGTCGGGCTCGGCGCGCAGGGCGGCAAGCTTGACGCTTCAAAGGAAGGCAAACCTGCACCGTCCTCCTATAACGAGTTTGTCAAACGCGTACAGGACAGCGCCCGAGCGCGGTTTGAAAAGGGCAGTTAACATTACATCCTTTGTATTTTAACGAAAACAATAATACAACAAAAGAATTTTTAAATGCCGCGCCGTAATTTACTCGAGATCTTTCTTCAGCGTACCGACGAACGCACTCTTCTCGGCCGGGGTCTGGAAACGGCCCTTGCCGAACTTCGACGCAGTGTCAATCCACTTAAGCGACACGTTCTCGAGCGCCCAGCGGGCGGTATGAGTCCGCAACGACTTGCGGAGAGTGATAACGCGCTTCTTGACACCGGGAATAGAACCTTTGACCATGATGAAGTCGTTCTTAATCTCACCGTAGCGGACGAAGCCACCGAGCGGAGTGATGCTCTTCTCAGTGCGGTCAAAGTCGGTTGAGGCATTCGACTTATCATCGCCCTTGCCGATACGGTAGATCTTGTGGTTAACCGATGTACGGTGATGGTATCCGTCCTGACCGGCACGGGCAACGGTCCACTGAACGTGGGCTGGATGCCAGGCACCGATACAAGCGACCTTTCGCAGACCACGATGAGTCTTGCGCGGCAGTCTCTTAGTACCCCATCTGGCGGTAACACCCTCGTAACCGTGACCCTTGGTGACAGCGATAGCATCGATAATCTCGTCCTGCTCGAAGACCGAGGTGACCTCGACCTCCTTCTCAAAGTGCTCCTTGGCCCATTCGACCTTGTCAGAAATAGAACCACCGTTGACTTGGATCTCGAGAAGATGCGCCTTCTTCTGGGAAAGAGGAGTCTTGCGGATCTGAGTATGGGCTAGAACACGAACGACAGTCGCATACTTCTTGATGCGCTCGAGCTCCTTGGAGATGCTGGCACCGTCATCGGCATACTTCTTAGTGTACTTGGTGAACGCTTTCTTCTTGCTGCGGTACCAGTTCTTGTAGAATCGTCGCTTGACCTCTTCGGAGAGATGCTCAGCCCAAACGGTAGTCAGCGACCGCAGACCACGGGGAGATTCGACGTAGCCAACAACGCCAACAATAACGAGAGGTGGGGTCTCCACAATGGTGACGGCCTCGACGATCTCGCGCTTGTGCATCTTAGAGCCGGGACGCTCGAGGTCACGGACAACAGTAGTCATGCCGGCCTGATATACAGTCAGCCACTACTCCTCCATACCTACATTGCATCGGAGAAGAAAACCCACCTTGTAGCCGAGGAAAGCGGTGAGGTGAACGGGCTTGGACTTGTCGTCGGCAGGGAACGACTTGACCTTTCCGCGGTGGCGCGCGGCGCGCTTTCTGGGGAGGAAACCGAGCGAACCGTGTCGGGGCTCTTCGTACTTTCGGTGGGACATGGCGGGCTATTGGGTGTCGTCGGTCGGTGTGTTGTCGAGTCGAGGGGAGCAGCCTAGTGGGAAGGAAGAGGCATTCGTGAAGCACTCGAGGAATCTTTCGCGCGCCGCACGCGCCAGCCCTATGCCAAGCGTGACTGCGTTTAGCCCTAGCTCACGAAGCCCTAGCTTTGAAGCCCTAAGCTGCATGTCTCCGGTTACCCGCTCTTGCATCACATGGCTCGAGCGCGTCGCGCCGGCGGGACACAGAGAAGGAAGGATGTAAACACGTCTCTCACATGTGTCCCATCTCGATCCCGCCAGCAGCATCACCGCCAAGCAAGGAGCTCGCCGCCGCTGCTCCGACGACCACGCGCGGCAATGCCATTAGTTCAGCCGTGCGACGCTCCGCTGTTTCTATTCACCTCGCCCGCGCCGTCGTCGGATCCCCCACTACCGAACCGCGGCGATGACCGTTCTGCATCGCGAATGTCCACGCAGGTTATCGCGATCGAGAACAACACCGATGACGACGAGGATGTGATTTTGCTAGACGAAGACATACCATCGGCACTGCCGAGTATGGCGCGACGGTTTCCCTCGACGCAGAAGACGGGCGCAGATTCCCAGCGATCGTTGTTTCTGGGCGGTGCCACATTGTATGCCAGTCTATAATCTTGTAATCAATTATCTCTAACGCTTGCAGAGCCGATTCTGTCGACCTTGATCTTGTCAAATCTGACGACTCCGATATCAATGTGCTCTTATCAATCACCAAATCGCCAACATCTCCCGATGCTTCCTCGGCGACTGTCATCGAGACACGGACACTACCACGACCACCAAGCAAAATTCTACGAGATGACGTGAGCCTGGACTCTGACTTTAACCTTGACTCTGAGGCGCCATCAAACGTGCAGCAGATCCTCAACTGCATCAGTAATCTCGACTCCATGTCCAAGGCCAAGCACTCATCACCAGCAGTGCATTCCTCATCGCAACCACTTCCTGCGACACGGCCTTTCTCGGCGGCAGACATACCATCTTCGCCAAGACTCATGATCCCCCGCGTGGCGCCGAGCCATCTCGAGCTGTCTTCGCCGCCACGACCGACGCGGCTCCCCTCGTCGTTTTCAAACTACCCAGATCTGGACATTGCAGATTTAACAAGCGACGACACAATCAAACCGCTCGGCTCCCTATCCTGCAACAAACTAACTGAAATCCGCTCTTCATCACAATCTCTTCCCACAGCGCGGCGCACGTTCACAAATGATATCTCATCCTTGCCACACCGAAACCGCCTGTCATTATATCCATCAGCACGTTCATCACCTCCGCCACCGGCACGACTACCAGCTTCGTTTTCTAAATACGGAGATCTCGAAATTGCGGATTTGATAGACAGTTCCTCGTCGCCGCTAGCGCCATCTGCAGACAGAGGCACTGGATCAAAGCAAGCCTTCGGCGGAGGCACCGCATCGTTGACAACAAGGAAGCACGACGACCTTGTCCCGCAGCGGACAGACTCGGTGTTGGAACAGCTTGATTTAAACATTAATGCGAGCGGCAGTTCAGCATCTTCACTGCCGTGCGTAGATGCCTTGCCTGCGACAAAGAAGAAGAAGACGTCAAATGCTAGCCCAGCAGCACGAACAGCTGGCATAGCAGTCGCTCGCCGAGCTGTCTCTGAGCGAGAAAATGCGGTGTCTGCTACTACCGCAAGCCGCGTACGCAAGGCAAACAAGCCGGATGAAGCGGCAATGGCACCAAAACGCGCACGAAACGGCAACTCGAAAGCCGAAGAAGCAAAAGCCGCCCGCGCTGTCGTGCGGGCGGAGAAACAACAACAAAAAGAAATTGCCGCACGTGAGAAAGAGCGCGACAAGGAGCTGTTAGCCATCAATCGGTTGAAGATTAACAAACGAGATATCTGCGCCGAGATGATTGTCGATATCGATGAGGACTTTTCTACAACTACTGGGGGGCAACACATGCAGACATTGCTTAAAGAGCTCGGGATAGAGGTGAGCACGACCTGGCGCAGCCCAACCGGCAACATGATCAAGTTCCGAAGGAAGGTGAAGGCGGAATTCAACGTCGCGCTGTCGCACTTTGTGCCTATCCCGGAGGAAGTTCGCAAGGAGAACATCATTATCGTAGTGTTTACGGCGGTGGAGTTCATTGATATGATCATGCTCCAGAAGCTTGATGACAGCACAACATCTATCAGGAGCTTGTTTCCAGGGATGCAGATTTTGTTTATGATCGAAGGGCTGAACAACATGCAGCGCAAACTGGCGTTACAAACGCGTCGCGAGTTTAGCAACATGGTACATAACTCGCTGAACTACAACAGCAACGACGCGACTACGACGACGAAGCAACGAAGAAGCAAAGTCCAAGATGAGCTCCTTCTACGTGTACAGTCAACATACAATCACGCCGTGCACGCGGATATGATCGAGATGGCCAAAGTGTCGTTGCTAGTCAAGCACGGGGTTCACGCCTTCCACACGACAACCGCACTCGACAGCGCGTCATGGCTGGCCGTCTTGGCACAAGACATCGGCACAATCCCGTACCGCTATGCGCGCTTGGACATCTTCGAAACGATCTGCATGGACGCGGGCCAGATTCCCAGTGGCAAGGATAACAAGGGCATGTTCATGGAAGCGTTCAGCCAAATCAAGGGCATCACGCCGAGCATGGCGAGCAGCATGTACAATAAGTTCAAGTCGCTAAACAACGTGATGGAGGATGTGGACAAGTACGGCAAGAAAGCGTTTCTCGCGCTTGAATCAGATCGCGAGATGACGATAGAGTCAATGACCGGGGGTGCCAAACGGCGGATCGGAGAACGGATGGCGACGCAGTTGCAATTCTTGTTTAGCACCACTGATCCCAATGCAGAAGTGCCATAAGGTAGTTTACTGGGATGGAGTTTGTGGAGTTCTTTGCTTGTCTTAGTCATTGCTTGTCTTAGTCACAAAACAGTTGTATTTCATCTCATTATGCATTTCAAAACCAATCACTTTTGTATTTTCCCTCTCTAAACCTCCTTTATTGTTGCGCTAGCGCCGTCCGCAGCCGTCAAACCCTTTCGCACAGCAAGCACGGAATCCACAATAACCGCATCAACGCCGTAATGCATCTGCAGTCTGCAGTATTCAGGCACATTATTCATCGTGCCGTACGTAAAACACACAAGTCCAGACTCCTTCACGACGCGAATCAGCCGCGGCGAGATGATCAACGGCTCGCAAGCGGACACGAGACCGAGTAGGTTCCAGCGGGAGGCAAAGCGGATCGCTTCCTGCAAGGACGACGCGCGGACGTCGGCCATGGGCGCGGTGCCGGATTCAGTGAGGAAAAGGACCGGGATTGAAGGTTGCTTCAGCGAGAGCATTAAGCATACATCGGGGTGGAAACTCGAAAAAATGATATCACGACCGTGCGCGTGGTCGTACACGCACTTGAGCACGGTGTCGACCCACTGGTTCAGCTCGATGGCAAGGTCATCCATGTTCTCCGCCTGACTCTCGTCAAGCATGGGATATTTGCACTCGATGTTGAACCCGACGTTCTGCGGAAGCGTTTTCAGCACCTCCTCAAGCGTTGTGAAGGGGGCTTGGATACTAATACCGCGCGAATTGCCTTTGAAGCCCTTCTTCTTGAAGTCGGCAGTGTACTTAAGTCGGTCCGAGTAGTCATCCAAATTGGGATCATCCATAATCTCCAATGACATCGAGCGCGGTCGGCGACCAGGATGCATGTCGGAGTCGTCCAGCGAGCGTGCCCCGCTTTGAACACTCCGCTCCGGAGGCGCTCTAGGCGACGAGTTACGACTCCGCGATCGCGGTGTGCGTCGCTCGGAGACGCTCATGAACTGCTCCAACGTCAACGCGTGCATTGGCACGTCAATGCCCGTCTCCGCAACCACGAAATCGTGGTAAATGACAGGCACACGATCGCGTGTGAGCTGCACGTCAAATTCAACGTAGCTTGCGCCCAAATTCGCCGCGGCGATGAAGGACTGCAACGTGTTCTCGCCAAGCTGCAAACTCTTGCGACTAGTCGAGTTCTTTCCGAGACCGCGGTGTCCGATGACACGAGTGTTCGTCAGCGATTTCCAGTACGTTGAAGATTTCGCAATGCTCATGTTTGGATGCTCGAACGGCGTGACCGTCAAAAATTCGAAATTCACTGTACCGAGAATATCTAGAGTCGTGTTCTGGATAATGGGCACTGTCACGGTCTCATGTAAACTCCGCACGGACTGACCAACAGAAGTCCGCACGGTAGACAGCATCGCGACAGCACGACCAAGTATCTGATTGCGGTTACCAGCGTACGTAGGGACAATGTCAAAAAAAACACGCGTCTTGCGTGCGTCGCCGCTGGTCTGGAACACAATCGGCTCAGTGGCCTGACTGTCCTGGATCGGCAGGTCAATCACTGTAGGCTCGCCAATCGCATTCTGGCAGGAAATAACCAACGACAACGCCGTGTCAAGCTGTGTCGAATGTGCGCGCGAGAGCGGGACCTGGTCGAGTTGGACTGGCTCCACGATGGAGCGCGTGTCAGTCGATCCCAGCGTCACAAGGATCATAGTCGTGTTGTTCTTCAAGTACTTGTGTCCGAAGCTCTTAATCGGTTCTCTCGGCACCGGCGTAGCCGATGGAGTCGACACCGATGACGCCTTTGATGAAACTGAGCTGAGCGAGATCAAACTGTCAACCGACGCTGACGCCATGCTGGCGATATCACTTGTCGAAAATGGTGATGGCGGCGGCTGATGAGCAGGCAGAATCTTTGTGACCTCCAGATGTCCGCGCAGCACAGCATGCTCCATTGCGGTCCACCCAGAACCATCAGTTTTGTCGGTATCGCATCCACTAGCCACCAAGGTCTTAACAACGTCGCTATAGCCAAACACGGCCGCGACAAACAACGGTGTCCATCCGTACGTCGTCTCGGCGAGCTCGGTGTCAGCCTCATGCTTAAGCAACACTTGAGCGCTGGCGGCGTGTCCGCACTTTGCGGCCGCGTAAAGTGCTGTCTCGGCTAGCTGGTCGTCAGCGTAATCTACGTCCAGCCCTGCGACGATCAAGATCTCGAGAATGTCGGAGTAATCTGACTTGGCGGCCAAACTGAGCAGCTGCGACGAGTCGCGAGGCGGAATCCCCTTGGTGGCCTCGAGCAGGACCTTCAGAGTCATCGGGTGCTTGCCGATAACTGCGAGATGGAATGGGGTGAGTCCCTCGGCGTCAATCCACTCTGGCGCATCAAGGCCGTTCCCGGCCTCGAACATATTCCACTTCTTTAGGTAGTCGATGATGACTTGGCTAATGAGACGCATGCCGTACTGCGCGGAGTAATGCAGGGGACTGCGGCGATAAGTGTCCCTGGCGGCGAGAGCAGCACGCTGAGGCACGGTGAGATGGTCTAAAATGAAACGTAGCATCGAGGTCTCGTCGGTCGAATTAATGCCGTCGCTGCCGTAGAAAGCAGTGAGCTGCGCAGTCGACACTGGCTGCTCTGCGGGAGTAATGTAGTACCCACGAGCAGTATCAGCATTGGCAGCAGTGCTGGATCGCTGTCGACCAAGGGCCACGATATGACGGTGGATAATGTTGCGGCCGCGCAAATCCGACGGGTCAGAAAGGTCACCCACGTTCTGGAGCAGGTAGTCGATACACTTAAGCGTCTTGAGGTTGATCGCCTTATGCAACGCCGAGAGTAGCGTTTTCTCCTTGATAAAGTCAGGCACATCTGCAAGCGTCGCCTTCAAGGCTTCGAGATCATCGCCAACCAACGCGGCTCGGATAGCATCGCCATTCGGACCTGCCGACTTCGACGCCGTGGTGCCGTTGCTGCTGCTGCCGAACATCTGTGAGGACGAGGGGGATCCGGAGCCTGAAACCTCGTTCGGCGCGAGGTCGGAGAGCCAGCTGTTAATGGTCTCCATGTGGTTGTTGGCCTGGATGCCAGAGGCAAAGGGGAGGATGAGGACTTTGGACTCAAGGTAGCGAGACTGCTCGTTGACGCCGGTGCGCTTGTCGAGTTTCTTGAGGATCTTGATGAATCCTCGCTTGTTCACTTCGGCATACCACTGGCCGGGTTAACTGGCAACGCACAATAATAGCATACGCCAAACTTACCAGGAGCATGCGCAGCTGGCTGCGCAGCTCGAGCAGCGCGCCGACGAGGTCCTCCAGCTCATCGCGGTCAAAGTCGGCAGTCCGCGTCGCATGCGGCGGGAAGCGGTCGAGCAGGACACGCAGTCGGCGCGAGCACTCGGCCAGCCGCTTGTTGTAAAACGAGTCAACCGTCTCCAGGTTGCGATCAAGGGAGTAGAAGAAGGCTGTGCGGGGTGAACATGGTCAGCGAGAGTCTTGGCGAGGATGCCCCTGAACGGCCTGGCGATCGTGCGGGGAAGGGGCGGAGGAGTCATGGACGTACGTGTAAGGTATGTGTCGTTGATCTGGCCCGGCGGATCCCCGCTGGCGGCCGCGCGGGCGACGGCGGTGCGGATATGTTTCTTGAGCGACTTGTAGTTGAGGTAGAAGGCGCTGGAGAGGGCAAGCCGGGGGCGGTTAGTTCCACTATCGTGAGGCGACGATGAGAGCCATTTCTGGAGACGGCGGGGCATACCTCCACTCGGGGACCTGGTTGCGCGGGAGACTGGCAGTTGTTAGCGTCTGCTAGTGGATTATGCTTCTGGCAGTACTCACTTCTTTCCGAACTTCATATTGCAGGGCTGACGGGGTAGAGGTGCAGTGGGATGAGGTTACGAGCACGGACGGAGACTCTGGCGCGCAGACGGCGGCAGGACACGCGGCGAGCGGCGGGCGAGATCAAAGCGGAGCGTACAAAGAGGCGCGTTAGCCATGAAGGTGGTGCAGAATGGCAGGGGTCGTGGGGGTGAAGGCAGCGGAGTGTGGGAGCGCCCACGAGCACGAGGTCGAGGCACAGGCTGTGAAGCGCGTACCGCCCCAAAGAGGAAGCGCAAACACGTCCAACCATAGCTTCCGCCAACCCACATGGTCAGAAGACCGTTCTCGGCTCGCAAGCAATTAGTTACTGGTTTAGGAACTAGGCAGTTATTATACGACACTCTTATTTAATATCTGCTTGAAACAAACAACCAAAACACTGCGCGACATAAAAACTAGCCAAACCCTCACGCTTTTGCACCACCACCTCAATTCGCAGAAATCCTATGAAGACTTCGTATTGATATGTTCCAAAAACAAGTTTAAAGACATTTGAAAGCAGTACCCTGATGGCTCTGGTAAAAGGCAAGAGCCATATAAGAATCGATACTGACTTTCTGTCTTAGGGACGAAAAAAGGAAAAGCGAAGCTAGTGGGCGCGACGGTCTTTTTATACCCGTGCGGCGAGCCTTAGGGCTTGGACAGGTCGTGGAGTTAGGGCTACCGCGCCGCACGCCGCACACGTGCATGGCATCATGTGCAGTTATTTCGAAAGCGCGCTTGCTACCGCAGTACAGAACAGGCAAGGACGCCGCTTCCTCTTGCGTGTATGGTCACTCAGACTGTTGCCGGCGCCCCGGGTATGTCCTACTTTCTTCTGTCATGTTAAGAACCGTTAATAATAGCCCTTAGTGCCGCTTTCTTGATGATGAAAATATTTAAGAAAATGAGGTGTACGTTCTCGTGCGGCCACTGATCACACAGAACAGATATCGGAATAGAAGGTCCTAACGGCGCTGATCTACAACGCGTTACGCAACGACACGAGTGACTATATACTACAATCGTCTGATGATGAATATCACAAAAGCCAAATTTGAGCGTGCATGTTTTTTCCTCGTTTTACACCCGTGGAAACGACAGTGCGTGTATGAGAATCGCAAGAGAGTTGATTTCTGAAGACTTGGCGTTAGATCGTGTGTGTACTGATAAACTACAGCTTAACTTTTTTAGTGTCTTGCGGCACATCCTTGTGTGTGCTCTGCATCGTCCATAGCCGCTTCACTCGCTCACTCGTCTGCACATGTCCCCCACAGAGCACCGCGTCGAGACCCGCGCGGAGCACAGCTGTTGGAATCGCGAAGCCGAGTTGCGGATATATCATCCCCGTACTTTCCACCTTCGCGTTGCTCGTGATCATCCCCACTAGTTTCCCCTCAGGCATCGCAAATAACCCGCCACCAGAAGATCCGTTCCAGCACGCTGCGGAGGTGGCCAACATCATTTGTTCTGCAGGGCTTCCGTCCTCTAACGGAAGCTTGACGACCTGCGTGATAATCCCCCTTGACACCAGCGGCTCGCCATCCAGTGTCCCCACCCCCGTCGCCTGCGACGAGTACAGACCGTATCCAATCGACATTACCTTCGCTCCACCCCTTATCTCCACTTCATGCTCCACTCGTGCAAACATGTCAAAAGGCTCATCCACCCTTAAAAACACGATATCCATCCCCTCCACCGGTCTCGTCGAGGAAACCACTCGTATCGCTTTCGAATTCAGCGAAGTTCGCACTGTGATACAGGCGGCGTCTAGCGGAGCAACGTGCAGGTTCGTCACGACCATATCAGGTGCGATGATGATGCCGCTGCCCCATGTGCGTTTGCTCCGGTTTCCGTGAACAACGTAAATGCAAACTACCGTCTTGCTAACCGCTTTCACGACGTCCTGTGTTCTTGTAGAGACCGCTGAGATCGCCTCCATAGATGTGTCGTTAAGAATCAGCATCGAACTTTTCAGCTCCTGCGCACCTGCGAGATTCTGAAGCTGGGACCCCAGATCTCGGATTATCGCCGTCCACGGGTAAATCACACATAACTCGCCCTCACCGTTCGTTTTCCGTAGCGCACCAGCAACAATCCCCACGCTAGAGGCGTCCTCGTCCGCATCCGCCCGCACCATAACAGCAGCGCCTTCAAGCCCTTCCAGATACCGTACATCAGACAACACCACTCCCGACGATGATGGTTTTTCGACGAAGCTAACCGTCCCCGCGGTTTGGAACCCGAGAAACACTGCTGGCGAATCGACCACGAACGGTGCGCCCTCGACGAGTACCAACGTGCCGGGCGCGACTCCTCCAGAAGTCATAACGGGAGCAAATCTGCGCAGCAGAGCGGGTATTTGTCGTCGTGGACGAAAAACGGCAAGTAAGCCCGGTTCCGCAAGGTCTGTTGATAACGGGTGGAATTGCATCGACGCCACCGAGGTTCGGGAGATGAATGATCGTAGACCTGGAAGGTCGTAGGAGCTGTATGCGTCCGCCGGTGTCCATGATACACTATCTGCAGACCGATGAGTTTCTTTCTACTTTCAATTCCACGACGGCATGTGGCGACATACCGGAAGACACGCTCTCCGCACTGGCCACAAAGAAGCTGCACTGGGGATTCATCCTCACATCCTTACTCGCCAACACCGATGATCTATATCCATGTTAACAGCCTAGTCATACGTCCCCATTCAAACAGCGACACCTTACATGGTAAAGACAAGTCCATTCTCCTCATCATCGCCTTCCACGATATATACCCCCGATACGCCGACTTGCAAGATCTCTTTCCCGACTCCACTTGTATAAACGACTTTCACCGCCACCGGCGCATAGTCAAAGTTCGCCTGCCTCGCCGTCAACGGCTGCACCATTTCGTTTGAAAATCTATTTCATAAACAAGGCCAAAATCTCCCCGGGTTCTGCGCTACTTCTGCTGCTCGATACTCCTGCGTTCAGCATAGGTGGGGTTTGGGAGGTTGCGAATGTACGTACCGCAGTCTCGCGCTCGACCTTACAGCAGATATTTCTCCAATAGCTGCAACACCACAGAAGAGCTCTGCTCGACGTAATTGTAGACACTGAAAGAGGCGCTAGCCGCGATGAGAGGAAGATCTGCTTATTGATTTAGTATGAACAGATAGACTGACTGAGCACTAGATCGTATCAGGTGTGCTAATTTTGAAATGTACGCAGCCGCAAGTTAGATTTCTGGGTTCTCGAGTATATTGTGTCAATGATGGCGCTCCTTCTAGGTGATTTAGCGAATCTATGTTGTAATGGACGCGAGACTTACAACCACTGTGGATAGCGTAAGTTGCCCGTCCCAGCTGGCGCAGTGTCATATTGCGGATCGCGTACGCGCACTTCGCTGACTAAAATTGCACACCAGTCTGTCTGTTTGCCTATGCTAACCTGGCATTCACCTGACACCATGTAGGGGGATTTATATTGCCAAAGTCTAGGACAGTAGTGCGCTTCGGAACGTCTAGCTTCTTCATCAAACTTGCTGATGCATACCTAGTTGAATGAAGAGAGGAATCAACTTTGAATAAACAAGGCTTAGACAAGTACAGGCTTTTCGCTGTTGGTGCCTGCTTAGCCATTGTGTGTGATGTTCGAGCGACGACGCGTCGCGCTGTATCGCGTGACCTTCACGTTGAGATTCAGCGCTGAACACCTCACAGTACCATAACAGACCGATGACCGAATTCCGTTCCTCGACCGTACTCTGTGATTACTTTCCGTTCAAATACGAATCCCGTTGATGCTCCTCCACCATACGCCGGTTCTCGCCCACTCGACCTCGGATAATGGTTGTTTTAAACAGCTCCCACCCGAAACCGACGCTGCCCTGGCACCGTCACGACCAACATAGGGGCAGCGTCTTTGAAAGCTAACGGATATTTTCAAGAAGACCCTGGACGACAACGTCATCACCGCTGCAGTTCCGGCGTATGACAGGAAGCCGAAGTCGAAGGCGATACTACTTATGAAGATGGTCATGACCGGGGAAGTCTCTTGCGAAGCTACATCGCCGCCGTGCAGCGTTCGCTTCTGTGTCGGTCCTGAGGTTTCCGACACCTAAGCGCCTGCATACGACTGCACGTTCGCGGTTTACTACAAGCCTATCAATTTCCATGTACTCCTTGGCGTTGTTCTCACTCTCGTTCTCTACGAGATTACAATTATTCGTCCGTTATCGGCATATCCGACTTCAAGAATATCGATACCGACTGCTCTATCAATGTTCCCGGCGAGAAGCTATCTGATGTGATATCTGATTCTAATGAGACGCTGGAGCTGAGTATTCTTTTCGATGCTCAGATACTATCTTGGGTAGGTTCCGCGCCGGCAGATGTGGCGGCATCGGTCGGTGAACGGATGAAGTATTCTGAAGGTTCTGAGTTCGCATGCCCCATGCCTGTCCAGGGTCCTTTATTTGGCGATTCTGAGTGTGATGATATGTCTGATTGTGCTACATCTCTGGAGGCAGAAACTGCCGTGCGCCAAGCTGATGTTCTATACCCCGTACGTGCAGCCTTCTCTAGTTCTGTGACCAGACTCGGTACACTTGTGCGACTGCGAATCCGCATCCGGCCCACATCCGGCCCAAGACGCCACCAAACGGCAGACCACCACGCGCAACTGCAATGCATACGACGGGACCATGCTTCAACACTAATGTGATCGATGCGAGTACAATGAGAAGTTGTGTGGCGAAAACGGCACGATTGATGTTAACTTCCCCGTACACGCGCATGGCGTGACGCATATGGCAAAGTTCATGTTGCGCAACCTCCCCAAAAGCGAGCTGCCGATGCATCGGTTCTGGGGGCCGAGGCACATGATTTTGGAATACCGGTCGTTTGAGTATTGGCGAGCAGAACACGGTGATGGTTTTTGTGTGCCGGCGTCAGTGAGAGATCGAGCAGTTGGCTATAGATTGTGTAGTTTTTGTACTGCAAGTAAGACAAGCGGACTGGTTTTGACATTGTGTGCTCGAGAAGACTGTGTATTATTAGCTGTCAGTCCACGGTTGAAATTGCTAGATGATGTTTGCAATTAATGATAATACCGATTTCTGGCATTGACACGTAGGGCTTCTCGCGCTTCTGGTCGTCGCGGTATAACGGAGTGAACTTATGTTGTTTGACAGGAAGGGCCATACCAAGGAGAAAGCACAGTTCCCCGTCCGATCAACACTCGTTAACCTTCTTTGGGCCTACTTAGTACTGCAGTGGGAGACCATGCTGGAATCGTAGGTGCTCTTCTTTTTTAATTCGTGCCGCGTGCAGAACTAGGAAGACTGAATCAATTACGGTGGGGTGCCCGCACGACGTTCAGCATACCTTTGGGAGATTGCTGAACGAAGACGTATAGGAGTCATCGCGCTGCACATAACACATACTTACCCCAAGTTTAAAATACAGCTAAGTACCGCGTGAAAAGCTGCTGGTGCGAGAATAGGGATTTGACTATTCATGAGCTTTGAACGGATAGAGCAAACTGCTTGCGTCGAAGCGTTGTCTGCTAAAGGATCCCCCCTGTGTATAAACCCTTACCCGCTACTCTGCACCGCCTCATTTGTCAGCCACACATCTCCGCACTCGCCACTTTCTCTTCCCCAGCTGCACTACTTTCAACGCTTGCCAGGACGGCAACCGACAAGACAACCGTTACAACCATGTCCTCGAGCTCCACAGTCCCATTTTTCAAAAAGCCATCGGCCAAATTTGCAAATATGCGCAAACGCGTGACCAAACCTGCCGCTGCTGCTACAGACGAACAAAAGAAAGTCGTCGCCGACGACACGCCGGCATCCAACTCCTCCAGCGACTCCAGCGACAACGACAGTGACAGCTCCGACAATGGCGCAACCCCAAAAACCTCTCTCGTGCGCAAGCGAAAACGGAATGTTGCGGGAATATCCGACACCATCACAAGTTCTGCGAACGGAAGCTCCAAAATCGGTGTCTCAAAGAACGAAATCACAGGCGGCGTGCACCACCAAACCACCGGCGATGCGTCGGTCTCGAATTCAACGGACATCACCAAAACCAGCGCCTTTTACGACGGCGACGACGGGAATAAGCCGACAACCGCCGATGAGAAGGAGGAATACAAAGAAGGCGTGTATTCCGGTAACGCCAACTACCGCAAATTCACCACGCCGCGCGAATCAATGACGAAGAAAATCGGACCGATGCGCGCGTCGTCGAATATCCGTAGCACTACCGTCACTGATTATCAGCCCGACGTGTGTAAAGATTACAAGCAGACCGGTTTCTGCGGGTACGGCGACTCGTGCAAGTTCCTGCACATTCGGGAGAATTACAAAGCTGGGTGGCAGCTGGATAAGGAATGGGAGGAGGTGCAGCGGAAAAAGAATAAGTCGGGTTAAAAAGGGTTTTGCTTGTTGTACATTATTGTTTGATAGAAATCTTTGCATTTGGCGCCGTATCATACATCCGTTCTGACTACTATAATTAAATGCGAATTTACCACGTCGTGAGATCCTCAACCTCGCCCACGGTGCTGTTATACTTGACATCCTCAAGCTCCTCCGCATCGGAAAGAATTTGCGCACCCTCCCTGCTCATGATATCTGGTAATGTCTCCTCTAAGAAATTCACAATCAGCCGATTCACCTCCGCGAACTCGAGCAAAAACGCATCATGGCCCTCGGGCGAGTTGATCTTCGCCAGCCGCGCATTGGGCATGTATGTAGCAATTTCCTGCTGCTCCGCAAAGGTGAACAAGCCGTCGGATTCGATGCCGATGACGAGCGCGGGCTGCGTGAGCGTAGTGAGGGCATGTCTCACGTCGTCGCCGCGGTCGCGCGAGATGTCGTGTGTGTCGAGCTTGCGCGTGATGGCGATGTAACAGTTCGCGTCGAAGCGCTTCACGAACTTGTCGCCCTGGTACCGCAGGTAGCTCTGCGCGGTGAAGAACGTTTGCGGCCGCCGGTTGCCCTGCAGCGATGAGGAGGACGAGACATGGGTCAGCGGGGATCCCCCTGCCGGCGACGACGACACAGACGATGCCGCTACGGCGGAAGTCGCCTCGCCCGGTGTCGGCGTAGTCTCGCGAGACACCGACGCAAGCTTCTTGCCGTTCTTGAAGCCCTCGTTGTGCACCGCCCAGTTCTCCTCCGACACCGTCTCCGGCGCCCGCTGCGGCGCGTTGATCGTGCGATGCCTACTCGGATCCGGAACGTTGCGCGAGAATTTTGTCTCGAAACTATCCCGCGAGCGGTATGTGAGCAGCGCCGACATGCGCGCCGCGCCTAGCCCGGAGTTCGGCGGGTCGTCGAAGGTGTAGTAACCGTCTGCGTATTTCGGGTCGGAGTAGATGCACTGTCGCTGCGCCTCGCCCCAAGAGATGCACCAAGCGCTGTGCCGCGAGGATGTCGCGAGGGGTACGATGGAGCGCACGTAGCTTGGTCCAAAAAACGCATACTCAAGAACAAGCATGCCACCCATGGATCCGCCGATGCATACCGCGATCTGGGCGATGCCTAAGTCATCGAGGATAAGTTTGTGTATGCTGATCATTGTTAGCCTGCGTTCGTTCAACGATGCGTGGGGTTAACACACTTGACATCATCGCGGACGGTGACCAGCGGGAACTCTGGCCCGTACATCTTCCCCGTCTCCCCATTGAGCGTGCATGGTGATGCAGATCCGTACGGCGATCCTAGCGAGTTCAGACAAATAATGAAAAACCGGGAGATATCAAACGCCTTCCCCGGCCCTATTAGTGGTCCCCACCTGATACTCCCATCAGCACATCTTCACCTTCTCACACCGCGACAAAACATACCAATCACTAACATCCGCCGAGCCCGTCAGCGCATGGCAAATCACCATGACATTGTTGCATTCAGCGTTCAACTTGCCCCACGTCTTGTACGCGACGGGGAAGTTCCGTATGACCATTCCAGACTCGAGCGTGAACTCAGGGATGATTGCCACTTTCTGGCCCTGCACAACACTGAAGAACGGGTTTTCCGGCTCCTCCGTAACTCGCACTGTCTTGAGTTAGCTATTGTCCCTCTGCTTCGCCTCACGTCAATGAGGTGGATGTGCATACCATAGCATGGCGTTGGTGCCATTTCCACTGTCCAAGCACAAACTGACGCAAGAAGTCAATAATCAATTCCAAGTGGGCTAGGTGCCGGATATATATGTAGCAAGCGCACAGAAGTGGCTTGGTGGCAGTCGAACCGTGAGATGGGATTGATGAGTCTACGAAAGATCCTCAAATACGCCGCACCCGCGGCGACGGTAAGAGATGAATGACTCCCAGGCGATTATTGCGATGCCGCGCTCTTCGCGGTTTGGTTATCAACGAACGGGTTAAACTACGATTCATCATATTCGTGATCAATTGCTTTTGATTGTAATTATATTCATACGCTATTCTATCCGAATTGTGTCAAAACCCACAAAAATGCATGTGTCTATCATAGCGATTCCGTGGCACCATTAATATAAGCGCGAACGAGTGAACAGAAGAAACAGAACGTCATGCACGAAAACAGTCCCAACCGAGCAAAGGTATAAAAGAGTCACAGAGCCGGGTATACTACTGATACCACGCAGCGTTCGGATCCTTGCCGCAGCCCGCGGCAACGAAGCTGTCCCCGCCGATGATATTGCTTATCTGAATCCCGGCGCCGACCGTGTGCTGGGTATTATCATGCTCGAGCATGATGCCGGTGATATGCGACGTCTTCCACGCCCGGATCTGATCCAACACCTCGCCTTCCGTGCGGGAGCGATCGTTCAGACGCCAGTCGTTGGTATCCAGATCCCACACAATAACAGTCAATCCCAGCCTGCGCGCGATCTCCCGCACACGGTTATCAACCCCGCCAAAAGGCGGGCGGAAATACTTGGGGATGACTCCCGCGGTCGCGTTCATGGCCCAGATTGACCACTGCAGCTGACCCACGATCTGCTCGTTGGACAGGCTGGGCAGGTGCTTGTGGCCGTAGGTGTGCGACGCGAGAAAATGCCCGTCGCGGCGCATTTCGCGGAAGATTTCGGGGTATACAAGTGTCTGGATGCCAAGGACAAAGAACGATGCCTTGCGGTTGCCAGCGTGGCGGAGGTAGTTGAGGAGCGTGGGAGTGTCAGCGGTGGGGCCGTCGTCGAAGGTCTGCACGAGGTCTGCGGGAAGCAGCAGTTAGCTCTGAGGCGGTGACTAAACGGTAGGCGAGCGGCGTACGATTGCAGTGGCGGATATCATCGGGCCCGACGCAGTGTCTGTGACAAATAATTGTTAGACGTCATCGCGGCGGGGAAGCGCAGAAAAGATGTTCAACAACCCGCAGTCAAAAGAACAGATATGCGGCGCAATCGCTTTCCAGCACGTCGCCTGATCTACCACACTTATTATCAGCGCGTGCCCATTTGTCTGGTGGAGCGAAACACCAATTAAAACTAACCGTATTGCGGGATGTTTGGGATGCCGCGAAAGTCAAAGTCCATGCCCTTGACGTACGGCGCGTCGAGGCCTGGCCACTGGTGCATGCCGGTCTTGTCGCGCAGCCACTGCGGGAAGGGCTCGCGCGTCGGGAAGTAGAACTGGCGTTTGCCGAGGAGCGCACGCGACTCTTGCGGAGGGAGGGGGAACACGGCAGTGAAGGCGTCGTCTACGGCGAGCGGTTCGAGCGCCGCCGCGGCGGTGGAGGAGCCAAGCGCGAGCAGACAGAGCAGCACGGCGCGCATGGCAGGTTTCATTGAGTGCTCCTGACGAGACGTGGAAAGCGAGGCGGAGAACGGGAAGTGACGACAACGCGCAGGGCAGGCGGGGTCAGCGCGTTTGGATTCCGGCCGGCGCGCATTTCACAACAGCGCCGGCCGGGGACACACAGCCCCACGATAGGCACTTTCACACGCACAGCTCGCTGCACACTAAACCGGTGCACATCCCGCGGAAGGGTCAGTGCGGGGTACGGACGGCTTACCCCACACGATTACGTGAGTACAGCTGTGGAGGAATAGCTCCCTCTCTGACTCGCCCTATCTCCAATTTCCATCTCCCCTTCGCCGCACCGCCCCCGCAAATCCTCTGCCCTGGTTTATCCCACATGACCTCGCGCCCGCCGCGCACGCGAGTCCAATATCACTACTTTCTTCGTCACGGATTTTCATTTCAACCCCGTTAGCTACTCGAATACGTCACTCATGCTCTGCCGCTCTATCTGCGACTTTTGGTTCTCGTTTCGCGACACTCGGAAGTAGTACTCGCAGTAGTTCGCCCCGTTCATGAACCTCAGAAACTCCTCGTCGTGTGTAATCACAATCAGCTGGAAATTCCGCTGCGCGCGGCGCGCCTCGATAATATTTCCCAGGCTCCGCGCGAGCGACTTCACGTTTTCGCGATCGAGGTTCGTCGTCGGCTCATCCAGCGCGATGATGCCGCAGTTCACGCCGAAGCACTCCGCGAGGGCAAGCCGGATGATGATGCTCGCGAGCACCTTCTGTCCCGCGCTGCAGCGCCCACGCATGTCGAGTTCAGCGTCCTGCTTTACCATGCATACGCGGTAGTTGTACGAGCGGTTACCCTTGCCGGTCTCGTCATCCGACCGGATCAGAATCGTGTCCACGTCCGTGCCGCTGTAGGTCCGCTTCCACAGCTCGTCGATGATGCGGTTGATTTCCTCCATCTTGAGACTGTGGTATCGCATGATTGCGCTGTCCACGGCTTTGCTGTACTTTGCCAGGTCCTCGTGCGTGGCGGTCTTCACCTTTAACTTCATTAGGTTCTCCTTATATATCTTATGCACCTCGCGAAACTCCGTCCTGAGCTCCAGCTCCGACCGCCGTAGTTGATCGTCCATCTGCTTGATTTCGCCAATCTTGCTTCCGTACTGTACATATTAGCAAGACCCCACCATACCCTCCCCTCCCACAAAAAAAAAACTCACCTCAGCGTTCAACCGCGTGTGGTTATTCCGCAAACGCTGCAAGTTCTGTTCAAACCGCTCCTTCTCATGCTCCGCGTTCTTCGCCTCCAACGCCCTTACCTCCTCTGCCACCGCGCGCATCTTCGCTCGCATCTGCCTCAGCTGCATGTTATCCGAGATCTTGCGCTGCTCCACGCTCATATTCGCAAGTGCCTTATCAAGCTCATTCCGCTTCTCCGTCGCGCTCTCAAGCTCCGCCTCGCACGCGGCGACGCGATTTTCGTACTTCTCCACGCGCGCGCGCGCGCGCTCGAGTTTGTCCGCTCCGTTGTTGGCTTCGAAGGCCGTTATGCTGGCGTGTATTGCGTCAAACTCGGCGAGACTGCTCGCGACCTTGCTCGCGTCGCGCAGCGCGTCTTCCTCCTGCCGCCGATACCGATCCCGCATGCCTGTGTAGTGCTTCACACGCTCCTCGATCGCCGGTACAAGTGCAACAAGCTTCATCTCGAGTCCCTGTATCGTGTGCGCGGTGTCGGCGCGTTCCTTGCTTATCTCGCCCACCCTGTTGATCAACGACTGCTTGTTGTTAAACATGTTCTCGTTTGCGGTTAGCTGCAACTTGCGATCCCGCGCCTGTCCGTCCGCGAGCGCGATCTGCGTGCGTTGCACCTCGCGATCGTCCGCGAGCCTTTGCAGCTCCCGCCGGCACTGCGTCGCGTCGTCGGTTAGTCGTTGTCGCTCGCGCTCGACTTCCTGCAGCGAGCGGACCATCCCAGAGTCGTTGAGCTGGGATTGGTACTCCGCGACCGTCGCGCTGATATCAGCGAGCTCTTTAAGCGCGCGCGTGATGTCGCCGACGGGTTTGCGGAGAGTGTCGAGATCGTTTATGCGCTGGCGCACGCCGGCGACCAAGTCCGTGCACTTCTCGACGTGAACACCCGCGACTTCGAGATCCCCGCCGACCGCCATGACCTGCTTGCTCAGCCCAGGAATCGTGCGCTGCAATTCACGAATGCGGATCACATCCCCGGCGAGCCCCCGCAGCAACGTAAGATCCGTGTTCAACTCCGCCGCTTTTGCTTCGAAAGTTTCTCTCGTCAGCTTCCTGAGCCTGCTGTTCACGCTCTTGATGAATTTCGCGGTGTGCATATGCATCCCGTCGTCGTCGTCTTCTTCTTCTTCCTGGTCGTCGTCGTCGCTATCCGCAAACGGCCGCTCGCACAGCGTGCAACAGCGAAATTCTTCTGCTTTTTGGATCGCGCTCTTGTAATACTTCAGCACGAAATCGAATTGCGCAAGATTCGTTGCGTTGTCTTCGAGCTGTTGCTCAACCTTCTCGACCTCGGAATCGTACTCGTCCACACTGACACCGTCACCCATCTTGTCCTCATACACGCCGAGCAGTCGTCCCAGCGCGGTCTGCTTTGCTTCCAACTCCTGCTTCACAAGCTCATACCGCGTCTCGAGCTGCGATAACTCCCTCGTGCTCATCTCGTGCTGCTTCTGCTCGCGCTGCAACTCGACCTGCAAGTCATCGTACGCGACCTTGAACGCCGCCTCAACCGTGTTCTTGTCAAACTCCACGCCCGTGAGTTGCTTATAGCGCTCGGCATTCACAGACGCGATCGCGTCGATCGTTTTCTCGCGCTTTACCATGTCTTCCTGCATGATACCCAGTTTTGCGCGCATGTCGGATTGCTTGTTCGACATCGCAAGCTCGTTATTGACAGCCTCAAGCTGCGCCTCGACTCCGCGCAACTGCGCCGTTTTCGCCGCCTGCTGCCCCGGAAAATCCATCTGCTCCATGACCGCGCGCGCGGCCTCGAGGCTCTTGATCTTACCCTCGTACTGCGATTTCTCGTACAAGATGTCCGCCTCGTCGATGCTGATGGCGTCAATCTGCGTTTGCAGCCTTCGAATCTCGTCCGCCCGCTTTGCATTCGCGCTTTTGTGCATCGAGACCTGCAGCTCATACTGCGTCTTGTCGCTCTTCACCTCGCTCAACTTTGTCTGTGCGTCGTCGACGTCCAGCTGCCCCTCCCTCTTAATCCGCTTCGCGGCGTCGGCGAATTGGCGCGCGTAGCACTGTAATTTCTCATGAAACTCGGCAATCTTGGCGTCGTCCAGCAACATGTCAAACCCCGCGATATTGTGTTGTCGCGAGATCACCTTTGCGAGCTCCTGCCGCCGCCCGCGCTGGGCATCGTTACTCGCGGCGCGCTCTTCCAGTAGTCCCTCGGTTACCTGTGCCGAAGACCGTTTCTGCTGCGCGACTGCGAGCTCTTCCCTGCGTCGCTCGACAATATCGGTCAGGTTTTCCAGGTCCTGGCGGTGATGCCCTAAGTCCTCGTGGAACGAATCCATGCGCAGCTGTAGCTCGTCATCGGTAAGCTCATCCAGAATCTCAATTGTGTTCGCCAGCTCTTGCTCCCGCTCCTGGAATCCCTTTAAGGTACTCCTGCGCTCGTTCAGATCCGACAGCGTCTGCTGAAACTCCTGGTTCGATTTGAACAGCACCTTGAGCTCCTCCTCGACCGTCTTCATTTCCGCGCTGAGCTGGCTAGCGTCGGCTTTATACCGCTCTCTGTCGGCGCCGAGCTGGACCACGCGCGACTGGATCTTGTCCGCACGGTCTTTGTCGTTTTTGAGGTGATCCACGTCGTTCTGCAACACCTTTGTGTCGACCGCGAGGTCCTTGCGGATGCCTTTGATCGCGTCAAGTGCTTTTGTGTACTTCAGCGCCTCAAAGATCTCGTCGAACCGCTTTTTCAACGCCGCCGGCTCGGAGAGCGGCCACAGACTATCGTCCTGGTGACAAAACACGACGTAATCCAATATCGCCTTCGACACGCCTAAGTACCTCGGCATCTGCAAATCAAGCTCCGCGCAGCGCGACGAGATCGACGAGCGCTTTCCGTCCGCGCCGGTCACCACAAGCTGCCCATCCAGCGTCTTGAACGTGCGCGACGCCTTCTTCACAGACAACTGCATCGACCGCGTGCAGATCATCTGCGCGCCGCTGGTGGAGGTGAAGCCGAGACGCACCTGCGCCATGACTTCCTTGTCGCGTGCGATTTTCGGGTCGTGGATGAATGCGCCGCCTTTGTTGTTGGGCGGGAGGTCGCCGGTGGTGGAGTAGCGCAGGCATTCGATGATTGTCTGCGGTGTCCAGTCGTGTGAGCGGCCGCTCCAGAGGGGGTGCATGAGGGGAACATACGGTCTTGCCAGAGCCGTTATGGCCGACGATGAGCGTGAGCGGAGTGTAGAAGTGGATCGTCTCGCGCTGGTGGTTGTCGAACGAGCGCACGCCTTGGATGGAGAGCTGCGTCCTGGTTAGCGGGCAGACGAGGACAGAGTGCACGCGACTCGCACTTTTTGGATGCTGGCCCTGCGCATCAGTTAGCAGCGGCACAGCGGTGCACACTCTGACAAAGACGCATACATGATTGCGTGCGAACCGCGCAGCGCGTGGGCTGGAGGATGGGTATTCGCCGCGTCGGTGGCTTGCGACGCGTACGCAGCGCTTGATCCGCCTGACGCGCCGCGCTCCTGCTACAAACACGCACAAATATCGCGGTGCGCTGACGCCTGCGGCGCAGCGTGGTGCTCGTACCCTCGCTTGCAGGGCCGCTGGGGCACTCTGGAACACTCTTCCACAGCGCGGACACGCAACCCTGCGGTCTGGAGCAGCAACAGCTGTAGAGGCGACGGGCCAGCTGGCCTCCGTCCACGTCTGTTTCGCGCCCGCTCCTGCGCCGCGCAGTGCTGTGGTCAGACTATTTTACACCGCGTGCCATCTGTGATCCCGCGCTGTGGCTGTGACCTCTGCAGTGTCAGGAGTAGTGTACAGGCACAGCTCGGGAAGAGCAGACTGCTGCGCAGTACATTATCTGCGCCAACTGCGAGGCCGGCCGCCCTCGCCCCAAGTGGCCGCTGTCATGCCACGCGCGCGCTGTTCGCGGCTCCGCGCCGTGTCCTCCCGCCTGTCGCACGTCGCAAGGTCACGCCGGCGGCGTGAAACCGAATATATGGCGAAGCGTCGCAGGCGTATTCTGCCGACGCGACGTCCGCCAGCGACCACGCGACAAACTCAGCTCAAGTCTTGCCACTTCTGCGCGACGTTGGGTGTTAAAATCCCGCGCCCAAACGCGTTCCGCTAATAATCCTGTTTTCGCGCACTTGTTTGTGCGCTTGTCCTTGTCATGTCCGGCGCCGTACCCGCTGCATGTGTGGGCTTAATTACTGGGAGCACGGCCCCGGGCCGCGCACTTACATCATTGCATGAAGATGACTGACTGTTGCTATGACTACTACTGCTGCCACGACTCTCCGCCGTCAGCCCTGGCCGTGCTTGAGCAGCCCCGTCTCTCCCACGGCTGCCGCCGCGTAGAAAATGGAGTCGCGCAACGATACCGCGGCGTCGGGCGGCGCGGGGATCCTGTCGCTCTGCGCGCCGCGGTCCTTGTCCAAGAACTCGTGCATCCGCAGGACCACCTCTCGCTGCAGCGCGGGAATCTTGTACGTGCGCGCGAGGCCCAGCAGGCCCGACAGCACCTCGACATCCCACGACGGGTCGAGCACGTCCGTGTAAAACCACTGCACCAGCGCAGCGACGATCTCGTACCGCTCCGGAATGAACAGCACGCGGCTCCGGCTGTTGTTGCCATCCGCCGGTGCATCCCCGCCGCTGTCGGCGCTCGCGTGGCTGCTGTGCCGCCGCGCCGCGGTGCTCGCGGCCGCGGTGAGCGCGACAAAGTAGTCCCCCCACCGCTTCTCCAAAACCTTGCTGAGAACTCCGATCCGGCGGGTTCGGGTGGTGAAGCTAGCCGAATCCTCGGCGACAGAGGACGCGTCGGACGCGTCGGACTCGAAGTCGTCCTGCCTGCGGCGGTCAAAACATGCGATTTCAATGTCTGCCAGCCCATCCTGCAGCATTGAGATACCTAGGTTTTGGCTCAGCCCAGAGTAGGTTGTGTGTGGGACGATGCCGTAGCCGGCGATGTCCATCTCGAGCAGGCTTGTAAAGTTGATGATGCGGTCATTGTAGTCGGAGAGCAACGACGTGCTGGACGACGACGAGCCAAGAAGCACGTACTTTGCGTGCTCGGCGTTGAAAAAAGAAAAATTCCACGAGGTGTTGCGCGAGTTGAGTTCCGCGTCGTGGTAGTTGAGCTTGCTCCAAACGCGCGCGCGCAGGTTGTAGACGAACACGGCGTACTCTTGCACCTGAGTGGTGAGATACACTCCGCCGATGAAGAGGTTTTCCCAGAGCACGCCCCCGCTGGGGAACCGCAGGAACGGCGGCGCGTTTGTCATCGCAATGTCCACTGGAGCAAACGGGGAGTCGCTTTCGGGGGTCAGCATGTTCAGCGAGATCTCTGAGGGCTGGCCGTTGAAATTCGAGAACAGAAACATCTTTGCGTGTGCTGAGATGAGGGTGGACCGATAAGAACCACACCCGCGAGCGAGAGAGTCGCCGGCGGAGGGCTCCTTGCGGGGACACAGCCAGACGTTATTTTCTAGGTCGAACAGCGCCGTGTTGAGGATATAGTTGTTGTCCGCGTCCTGCCCACCTACGAACGCAAGAATCGTGGCGCACACGCCCGCGCAGTGCGCCCAACGCGCGAAGGAGAGGGGGGGAGCGACGGCATCAGGAGAAGGAGTGGGAAATGGGAGCAGCGTCCACTTTGCGGTGCCGAGGTCGAACTTCCAGAGCTCGCCGGAGGCAATGCCGGCTGCAATCATGCCGCCAAAGACGTAAAGTGCGTCGCCGTAGTAGGTTGCGGTGTGGAAGTAGCGTCCGCAAGGACTGATACCTGCCTCCTCGGTTGCAACTGCGGCTGTGGGAAAGAGCTGCTTCCATGTAGCGCTGCGCAGGTCGAGCAGGTAGAGGGTCTTGCATAGGGAATTCGCGGACGCAAGCTTGCCGCCGTGCACAAAAACGCGGTGGGCATCGATGCAGATGGCGGGGCCGATGAGGCGGGGGGGCACGTCGCCGCGGGCGGTGCGCACGACGAGCTTGTTCTGAGCCCAGAGCATGCCGCGGAACGAGGGGACGCGGAGGTGCAAACTAGCGAGAAAACAAGCGGCGGCAAGGCGGCCGCGGTTGCAGCAGCAGCGGCGGCAGCAGCCGGAGCAAAGAAATCGAGAACCTAAGAGTGCTGAAGTGAGGGTGGAGGTGCCGATGTGATGAGGAGTGAGGGAGAGAGGGAGGGAGGACAAACAGGGGCAAAAGACGGTGCGGCTGAATTGAGCATCGCGCTTACCGTCACTGGCGTGTGATGACGATGATCTTGGTCTGCTCTACTCTAGTCTACACTCTTGCGTTTCCGCTTCTTCGGCTGCTCTTTCTCTGTCGGCTCCACCGGGGCCACAAAGTCTTTCTCGCGCTCGCGCTGGCGCTCGTTCTTCTTGTGCTGGCGCTGGTCGCGCTTGGCCTGGTCCTCGCGGTCGGCCTTGTCGCGCTTCGAGAGGAAGTACTCTCCCGACTCGAGCTGCAAGTCGACGTTGCGCGGCTGCTGTGCGGGCGGGAACGGCGTGTACGTCTTCTTCTCGCGCACCTTGGCCGGCTTGCGGCGGGGCACGTTGCGGGACTTAAAGTGGGGGAGGAAGCGGTCCCAGGACTGGTCTGCGAGCTCAGGGTTCTTTGCGAGCTCGCGCTTGATCATGAGCTGCTTGATGTGGTATATCGGGTGGATGTTGTGCATGCAGTCCTCCACGACGCGGCGCACGTCCTTGAGACCGCGGAAGGGCCCCATAGCCGCGACCGTGTTGCCCTGCACGAGGACATAGCAGCCGGTGAGGAGCTCGAGTGCCTTGAGCGTGTTGCCGGATGGCCCCAGAATGCGCTGGCGGCGCTTGACAAAGCGGTCCTTGTTGCCGACGAGGTTGCCGATTTTTATGATGTCGCAGGCGAGGGTGTCGTCCGAGAGGATCCTTGCGGCCTGGGGGTATGGCACGGAGCGGGCGAGGAGCTTGATGAAGTCGCGGGCGTTGAGGATGGCGGCGGGGTCGAAGGTCTTGCGGGTGGTGCGCACCGTCATGGAGCCCTCGACGAGATCGAGCGTGCACGCGATGCCGAGGGCGTCAAGCGCACGCGTGGCGTCGCCCCAGACCTGGCGGAGGTAGGCCTCGCGGTACTTTGGGAAGAGGGTGGCGAAGGAAGACTCCTCGGCGAACGGGAGGCCCGAGGCGTTGTCCTCCGGGGCGAAGGGGGCGATGGCCCACTTGTCGATGGAGGGCACGTCCCAGGGCTTGTCGCGGTTGTGCGTGGACGGCATTTAGATGTGAGCGAGCGCAGCGAGCGGCCGGTCGCACTGGCCGGGCGGGTGAAAATTCGTTGGGAGGAGCGAGTCCGCCTCAATCACCTGACTGTGCGCCGAGGGTGTCGTACGCCGTTGCCGAGCAGGTAGTGCGGGCTAGTGGTGGCGCTAGGACGGCGCTAGAGCCGGAGCGGGCGCAGTCTGAGCGGCGCGCCCCCAGCAGAGGCGGTACTGCGGCGCACGTGTTTGGCCACCACAGTGCTGCGCGCTAGTCCTAGCACGGAGTAGCGCAGACGCACGGACGGCGCGTGCGGGGCAGTGCGTTTGGAGCGCGGCCTTGAAAAGCGCCGCGTCCGCTGCGCTGCGTGTGTCGTCCCTCTGCCTGATCCGCCCCCAACAGCCCGACTCAACACCCGCCCAACAGAACCATGGAGTCCTGCGACTACTCCGACCTCGCGTCCGCGGCCTTCCTCAGCCTTGGCACCGCAGCCTTCTTCGATGACGCGCTGCTCAAGCCCCGCTCCGCCGACTCGTTCACCCTCCCCGGCGCGCTCCTGCCCCCCGCCTGGGCCTGCGACCTCGCGCTCTCCCCCGCGCCCTTCGCCGACGACGACCTCGCCGCCTACGCGCCCTCCGCGCCGCCCTCCCCCGCCCGCTACCCCGACTCGCCCGTCCTTGCGCCTGCCGCGGACTCCCCCGACACGCCCGCCACCGTGGACTCCCCCTACGCCCCGCTCGACACTCCGCAGCCCTTCCAGCACGTCCTCTCCCCACGCGGGGAGGTGCTGTTTGCGGCCCACACCGTCGAGCGCGTGCTGGGGTACGCGCAGCAGGAGTTCACCGGCAAGTTCCTCCGGTCGTTCGTCGCGCCTGCCGACTGCGACGCCGTCGTGGCCGAGCTCATGCGCGCCGCCGACGCGGCGGACGCGGCGGTCCACATCTTCTGCAGCTATCTCCGCAAGGACGGTGAGCTCGTCCGGGTCGAGCTCTCCGGCTCCGCACACTTCGCCGCCGCGGCGCCTACACCAAACTACGCGCTCTCTTCCTCTTCTGCGGTCCCGTCCCGCACCCTCAAGTGCTTCGTCCTCAACGCCCGGCCCCACTCCCCGTCCACCCCGCGTCCCGCCGCCCCGCTCGCGCTGCCCTTCGACTCCTTCCTCGACAACAGGTTCGAGCACCTCCTTGTCAAGCAGATCGTCGACGCTGCGCCGCCCTCAGCGGCAGTCTATCCGGCTGACCCGCCCACGCCGGCGTCAGCCTCATCCGCCTCCACCTCTCCCGCTGCCTTCCCCTTCGCCGACGCGTCACACATCCGCCGCCACTCCGCCGGCGATGTCCTCCAGCGCCGCCACTCCCCGTCTCTGCTCCCGCTGCCGAGCTCCTCCGCCGCCGTGGCCCCGGCCCAGC
This sequence comes from Limtongia smithiae, assembly GCF_038497785.1. NCBI lineage: Eukaryota > Fungi > Ascomycota > Lipomycetes > Lipomycetales > Lipomycetaceae > Limtongia > Limtongia smithiae. The sequence continues at coordinate 2,582,398 of NW_027117622.1, forward strand.
CGCCGCGTCACCCGCGCGCACATCACGCCAGCATCAGCGAGCCCAGTGCGCGGCCAACCAAGAAGCAGAAGACTTCTGCAGACGAGAAGGAGTACAAGTGCTCCGAATGCGGCACTCTGGACAGCCCGGAGTGGCGCAAGGGACCCCAGGGCCCCAAGACACTGTGCAACGCCTGCGGCCTGCGATGGTCGAAGTCCCTCAAGAAGCGCCTCGCCATCCAGAAGTAGCGCGCAGCGGACTTGCAGATCAAAATCAAAACGGATACACCCCCCGCAAAATGCTTTATCCTCTGCTGTTCTCCTCTCAATTGCCGTCCCTCAACTCCGCGACCGGCCACTCTCATCGCCGACTCTCACGCACTTCCGATTTAGAGGCGAAGCGGTCTTGACCGGAAGCCTAAGCAGTGCCTAGAGCCGGACAGACACTGCACGGATCCACCGCGACGTATTATCTTACGAGCTATATATATATTGACGATGATGTCCTGTTTTTCTTTGTTTGTGTAAATGGTTTTGGGTCCGGTGGGGTGTTGCGTCTGTTTGTTACATGTCTCTCCTTTGCTGGTTTGTTCTACGTATAGCGATCTTGCTTCATCTTCGGTTAGTTATTGGTGTAAACGGATATTTAGTATGCTCTGCGCGTCATGCGTCTGAATCTAACACGTTTTGCTTGTGACTGGACCCTGGAAGGCAGACAGTGTGAGCGAGTGACACAGCGGACACACGGCAGTGACGCGCGACGCGTGTCAAACCCCGCCCGCACCACCACGTATCTTCGACAATCTACCACTTATGATTTATCATTAACTAACGACTACAGCCCAGTTCGATTACGCACTTAACAATGACTTTCTGAAAACACAAATTACGGGCGCCGCACCGCACAATAACCCAGACAAACACAGATCCCTGCACGACATGTAGAAACAAAAATGAAGCAGATGAGGACGCCGCAACAATACTCGCACGACTGCGCAGAGAAACACACATCCAAAAAGACAACAAACACCATGTATGGACGCGAATCACGGAGGAGCAAGGAAGTCCTGGCCGACGTTGACGAACGCGCTCTGCCCGCCCTTCTCTGCAAGCTCCTGTATCAACACCGAGGTATGCTGAATCAGCCGCTCCAGCGGCGCAATCGAGGATTTCCCCTGGCTCACCAGGATCGCTGAGTTGAGCTCCTCTGCGACGGCAACGCGGCCTTGCTCCTCGAGCAGATGCGCGACTGGCGAGTGTAGTGGGTCTGGGTACGCCATTAGCGCAAATATATCGTTCAGTGCTTGCTGGATGTCGAAGACCGCTGCGGGAGGAGTTGTGGATTCCGGCGGCGACAGCGCGCGCGTGAATGTTGCTTCGCGGTATTCTTCGTGCAATTTCTGCCCATAGAGTAAGGCCTCGCTCAGCAACGCAGCCGAGTCAACCGCCTCCTCCGCCTCGATCTCCTTCATGACCTCCGCGGTGTCCATATCAACGTCTCCGTCTCCATCCTTCGCAATCGCTGCGACCTCCGCAACCTGCGCTACCGCCGCCGTGTCTGCAGCCACGGCAGACGCAAGCGCGCACTTGCGCATCAGCTCCACAAACTTGCGACATTTGAGCTGGAACAGAATCTCAGGATTCTCAGCCAACACACGCGGAAAATACGCCTGCGTTTTCTTCAGCGCCGCGTCAATGTCGCCCTCCAGCACTGCCACCCGGATCTTCTGCCGGTGCACGGCTTCCAGATCTTCTCGCAAATCCTCGCCATCTCCGGACTTGTCCCCGTCAATCGCGCCGCCAAACGAAATCGTTTCCCGACGCACATCCTGCGAAAACGCGTGCACCGAGTCCACATACCCGCTATGCGCCAGGTACGACATTATCAGCCTATGAATCGTCTGCGTGACCGCCGCGTCCGGTGACGCACTCGCCGTCGGCGCCTCTGCCAACATCTCCAGCGGCGGCGTAAACTCGTTTATATGACTGTAAACCTTCGCCTTCTCTTCGCGCATATACGAGTCCACATCAAACATGAACCTGCTCTGCCCAAAGTTCGCGCGCACGCACTCCCCCAGATTCTTCATCCCGATCGCTGGGTACAGCACCGATGCCGGCCGGATATCTCGAAACGGCACCCCCAGCGACATGCCATTCTTTGTGTAAAACGCGGTTCGCGTCACAAGATTGATGCCGCACCCGATTACGTCAGGCGCGGTGAAAAGCGGGCCGTACGGTTTCCCGTTCGTGTGGCACGCAAACGAGTGCCCGTCGTCGCCGTGGTAGGCCCACGAGTCGGCGACCCACCCCAGAATCTTGTTCATTCCTACGTCCGGCCCGCAAAAACCGATTCCAATAGATTCGTTTTTGCCGCGAGACAGCACTTGCACTTCAAAGTAGAAAAACCCGCACTGTGGCGGAATCGGGTAATTCGAGCGCACCGCGGCTGCCACTTCTTGGTCAGCAGGCTTCGTGCCGCTGGGGGGTGCGAATGTGACCTCAAGCTTGTCGCTCGACAGTTTCATGATATTTGAGATGTCCACCGACGACCACGCCGACGGCAGCGGCGGAGGAGGCGACAACAACTTCGCGCCACCATTGCTGCCACCGATGTTACTGCTGCTCCCGCCGCGCGTATACGACTGCGCTGCCTCAAAAAACTCGTCATCTGTCATATGGTACGCCCCTCGCCCTCGTCGCGCAAGCTCGTAGGTGTAGTGCGTTGCCGGCGACGGCGCCGACGAGGGCATGAATAGTTGCTGTTCCGCGCTGCTGCTGTTGCTCAGCGGCGTGCGTTCGTACGAGTACGGGTATGGACTGTGCACATCATCGAAGACAGATCGCAGTGGCTGTGTCGCTGCTGCTGCAGCCCCGCCTGCGATGTCGAGCAACGTCGACGAGGCTGAGGCCGAGGCGGCGGTGTTGGACGTCGATGGCGAAAGGGAGTACGACGCCGCCTGCGATCCCCCGCTCACCGTAGCACCCGCGGCATGATCAAGGAAGTTTGCATACCGATCTGCGTAACACGTCGCGTGTAAATATTCTGGCAACGCAAAACCACCACCGGCACCGTTCGCGCCAGCACCGTTCGCGCCAGCAGGCCCGCCGCCAGCGCCGCTGCCAGCGTTGGCGCCCACGCCAGTCTGCGAGCCGCTGCCGAGCGCACCGTCGCCGTGCTCGCAGTTGAAGAAGCCCGCGCCATGCGTGCTCGGCCACCACTTCACCGTGGAGGACGATGAGGACGAGGACAGCGAGGAGAAGGGGTGCATTGAATATGCCATTGCGCTGAATGGTGGTGGGGATGAGCGCACGATGTGCGCGAAGTCACTGGACTTCGTTGGGAGTTTTGCGCATAATTGCGCAAGCGCGTGGCGTTTGCGTCGTAAACGCGGCGCCGCAATTCTGTGCGTCACCACTTCGCCATACTTGCAGTCCATCTTCATAACCCACCAACTCAACAACAATGCCCTCCCCAGAGCGACCCTCCCGCTCCGTCGTGCTTAGGCTCAATCCGCAACTGCTTCTTCAACAAGAGCAAGGTGCAGCTGCGGCTGCAGCTTCAACCTCAGCGGCAGGCGCAGCACCATCACCAACTCCCGCAGTATCCCACAAGCGCAAGCTCCCGCCGACCTCCTCCGCCACTTCTTCCTCTTCATCTTCCACCGCATCCAAGACTACTTCCTCCTCCTCCTCCTCCACCGCATCCAAGAAGCGAAAACACATCTACGTGCCCCCGACACCGACCCCGTCCTCCCCGCTACTCCCCCCCGCCGACGACGCGTCCACTACCGCTGCATCACCTGCCCCAGAATACCCATCCGGCCCCTCGGGCACCGCGACGCCCGGCGGCGGCACCGGCGCGCCGGGAACACCCGCGCCTGCGTCCACCACTGTATCGCATCACGCGCCACACTCGAAGCTAGGACCCAAAGCGAACCAGGGCTCCATCAATGCACAGCTGCGCGCGCTGGATCGCTCCGGCAAGAAGTGTCGGCGGTGGACGAAAGTGCAGATCGAGTTGAAGAGTTTCACGGGATGGGAGTGGAGTACAAGCACGTGGTATGGCGGGGCAAAGGAGGACGATGACGCTGAGGGTGCTACACATGCAGACGCTGGCACTATGCTCAAGATCAAAGTCGACGACTCGTCATCCGGCAGCAAGACCCCTCTCGTCCTCGCGCCGCCGGCACCACCACCACTCACAATCACAATTCCCTCGCTCGGTGGCTCGTCCTCCAGAAGCAAAGAGTCCAAAGACGGCTCTTCCATACCTGTCCGCTTCCCCGCCATCCTCCTCCGTGAGTCACTCGACGAGTTTGAGGCATAACAGCATTTTGTTCATCATCACGGCATTAGAGAGGTATAATATATTAATGCTGAATCCACAGTAGTACAGCACTGTCAAGCTCACCCTATCCAATCTGTTTTTGTCCTGGTATGCGCCAGATTTCGCATGAGAAAGGAATGTAAATTTTCTGCGCCGTGCCATCATAATAAGCAAATCAAGCACACCACCACCTGTACTAAGGCAAAGAGTACAAAAACAAAACCATGAAGAGTAAAACAAGAGGGCGATGGCGTCACCAATGCACGCAAGCAAAGCAAGCAATCCGCGATTTAAAAAAGTAGTTAAGGCATAGCAATCGTTATCCCAGCAAGCCTCCCCGCTGTATCATACACCACTTTCGTTCGTGACTCAAGCGTCCGGCAGCTCGTCGATCTCCTTGTAGTACACCATCAGCAACCGCTTGTACTCCGCTGGGTTACCGTCCCACAGTTCTGCGGCTCTGCAGAGGGTGTTAGCTATCAATCACCTACACTGTCAGTGATAGTACTCACTGTGCATTCAGCGGCGATGCGTTGTTGGGCTCGCCGAGTAGCGACTGCAGACTCAGCAGGATCGTCTGCACGTTGTATACGGCCGACCACTTTTCTTTCAAGATGTCGAGGCAGATGTGGCCCGCCATGTCGACGTTCGGATGGAACATCGGAGACACGAACTTGATCACCGGTGCGCTGTAGGGGTAGTTGGCCGGAAAGCTCATCGAAATCTTGTACGTCTGGCCTTCGTAGTACTGTCACTGTCAGCTGTGATCACGGGGATCGCCTCAATATAGTGTAACTCACAGTACCACTGGGACCGGCGATGGTGCCCGTCCACTGGCTCAGGTTGGCATCTGACACTGGAAACGCACTGATTCCGGGTACGCTGGACATCTAGACTCTTCGTCAGCCTATGGCCACTCCTTTCTGTTGCTCTCCACACTCACCATGAGCTGCATGAGCTCGCTCTGAAGGCGTTTTGTCACAGAGTGACCGGAGACAGACGAAGCCTGCGCGTCCTGCATTTTCCGAGACGTCGACGAGGGGGCGGTCGAGTTTGTAGCGTGATAGTCCATATATTCCACACACACGCGCTGCTGCTGATGGCGGCGGTCCTCGTTAGGTGTAGGTGTCCTAGTTGTCTATGTGGAGCGCCGGGGTTGTAGTAAGTAGAAAGAAAGATCGCACTGCGGTCTTGGGTTCTGCTCGGCCAGGCGGAATGTATGTCTGAGTCCGCGTCTGTAGGACGTCGAAGCGGGCGGTTGGTAGCAAATAGTAAAGCTGGCCGGGCTGTCTGGTGCTTGTGCAAGTGGTGCCTGGGCGTGTTCGTGCTTGGACTGGACTGGAGCACATCAGCGGGGGCTTGAGGAGGCACTAGCAGCGTGTTGTTGTGCCGTTGCCGCAGAAACAAGGAGCTTAGTCACAAAACCCTCAATTTGCACGCAGATTTAATTAACGCCCTCATGAAGCTCCCCTCTACGCCAGCTCCTGCTTCACGGACTCCTCCTTCTCCTCCGGTTGCATCAACAGTGCCGGGTCCGTTGTGAGCGCGGGATCTACTGTAGATGTAGAAGACACATCCTGGGTCGGCACCACCATCGACGTCGGCTTCGCGGCGGGTGTGGTCTCCGTCGAAGCAGCCGCGCTGCTGCTGGCAATGGCATCGATATTGCCATTGACAATCACCGGCCCTGCGCTGGAACTCTTCTGGCCCTTCGGAACCAACTCCGTAATGTGGTACCACCGCGCAATCCACCTGTTTGCGCGCCGGAACGCCGTCGCAAGCGACCGACTCTCCTCACCAAAGTCGTTGCCGAGATTCGAATCTCGCACGCCAGACAAGCTGCTCATAATGTGGCTGTTAAGCGTATTCATGTCAATATTCTTGCGCTTGTGCGATGACGCAGCAGACGCCATCATCTCTGCGTTCAGCATCGTCTGCTCGTCCTCGGACTGGTCGAACGGGTCGCGAGTTCGGATCTTCTTCCACGTTCGCTTGATCGCGCCCTCGTTGTAGCGCGCGCGCTTGCGACGTCGGTCGGTTATCTTCACTAGGTGTGCGATCTCGACGTCACATAGCTGCTCCCGCGCGGCGGCAAGCTCCTGCGCGGCGGTCTCGGCTTTGGATTGCTTCTTGGCGGGCTTGATGAGGATCTTCGTCGGTACAGGCGACGGTGCTGGCATAGTTGCCGCAGCGATCAAGTTAGCTGTCTCTCTGGCCGACTGCTGCGAATGGTCAGTGTCAGAGCCGTGGCCGTCGATGTCCATGCCATCTTCGTCCTTGACGCGGGTCTTTGATCGCCGTTTCTTCTTCTGGCTGCTCGGGATGTCTTCAGCTCTAAACTCCAAATTGTTCGAGTTTTCCAAGTGTTCTGTCACGCCGTTAGTACACAATCTCACTCGAATGCCTAATTCCACATACTTCTTCTCTCCTCAACCATGCGCTCTGCAAACTCCTTCTCTAGAGGCGTATCCACGTTCTCATCCAACACCTCATGCGGTAGCAGCGGAACGAACGCCGGGATCTTCGTTCCACCCTCTTGTCCATACCCAAACGGGTTCGCACGCAACTGATCCGGACTGAGATCCGACTCGAGATACGCCCACATGAGCCACAGAAACGCCTTCGCGCGCGAGGAGCTCGAAACGTTCGTGTTCATGATGAAATCATAAAACTCGAAAGGCTCGACGAAGAAAACGTCAGTGACACGTCGCGCGTACGTGGCTAGTATGAAAACGAGGTTGATAGGATTTGTACGAGGCAGGCGTGGTTGCAGAAGTAACTGATCAAGCGTGCTCGGCTCGGGACGGTCCTCGCATGCGCCTTTGAGAATACTCTTCAAGCGGGGAGCATCTTGTAGCTGTTTGTACGCGGTGGGATCGGAGTACGTCTGCAACGAGGGGATAGGATGATATGTGCGAAGCTGTGCGCGCATTTCAGGAAAGACTATCCGGTGTTAGTATGAGAACCGTCAGAAGAGGATAAGATCTTACAGTTCAAAGTGGTGTTCATGCGGCCAATGTTGACTAGAAGACAGACCATCGCGATGTTCAGCCCCGCCTGACGATCTCCGAGCAGCTTCTCACGCAGCACTCGCGACGACTTGGACGAGCGCGCCATTGCGTCAATGTAGATCTCCGAGTATGTGTGATTCGGCGTGCCGTCATAGCTATTAGTGAACACCCGCGTCTCGTCGTAGAAGATCGCCTTGAGGAAGTCGAACTGTATATCCTTGCGCCAGAGCGGCTCGCCGTCCTTTTTCTTGATGTGTCTGATCTTGGAATTTATGAGTAGAGTCTGCGATCGTGCACCACCACCGCCACCGTTGGAGCGCGAGGACGTAGTCTTCGAGTTCGGCGTGCTGCTGCTGGTGCCAGTGTGGTGATGGTGATGATGGCGGCTGTGTCGGTTCACACCGTTTGTGTTGTTCCCGCCACGGTGTGTCGTGTAGGACGACAGCTGCGGCGCAGCATGGCTGCCCTGGTAGAACGTCTCAAAGTCGTACTTTCCGCTGGCCATGGCGAGTGCAGAGGGGGGGAGACACCGGCGAGAAACGTATGGTGGAAAGGGTCGCGATGCGCGCGCGCGATTGGCGTTGTGCTAAACATTGCAATGCTGCGCACTTGCGCCACAAACGCAACTGCGCCTGCGCCGCGTCTGAAAAATCTCCTCGTATTCTGTTCATGAACGCGCCTTGTTCTCCGTCCCGCATCCATATCGCCAGTTCCCAAAATGTCGACCGAGAACGGAGTCGCCACCCCGCCGCTCTCTGGGGACGAGGCTGCACCTGTCGCTGTCGCCGCCGCCGCCGCCGCTACCCGGCAACCGAAGTCCGTCAGCTTTGTGGAGCCCGAACAGCCCGAGGCCGAGTCTGATCAGGAGGAGGAGGAAGTCAAGCCCGTGGGCCTGCCGCCACAGCCCGACAACCCAGACTTCTCCAAGCTCAATCCACTCAGCCCCGAGATCATCGCCAGGTGAGTGGTTTGTGAACGTGCTGGGACAGCAGAGGGCAGAAGGCTGACGCGCGTGCAGACAAGCGACGATAAACATCGGTACCATTGGCCATGTTGCTCACGGAAAGGTATGCCTCTTACATCAGCGGAAGAAAGGTATATGCTAACATCTGAATAGAGTACCGTAGTCAAAGCTCTCTCCGGAGTCCAGACTGTCCGATTCAAGAACGAGGTCAGTACGCTCGTCTCCTTACTGTCACGATCGTACAAGCTCACACGCCACAGCTCGAGCGAAATATCACCATCAAGCTAGGCTACGCCAATGCCAAGATCTACAAGTGCGACTCCCCGACCTGCCCCCGTCCCGACTGCTACAGATCATTTCGCTCCGACAAAGAAGTCTCGCCACTCTGCGAGCGTCTCGGCTGCGACGGTCGGTACCAGCTGCTGCGGCACGTCTCCTTCGTCGACTGCCCCGGTCACGACATTCTCATGTCTACTATGTTGTCAGGCGCCGCGGTTATGGACGCCGCGTTGCTGCTGATTGCTGGCAACGAGTCCTGCCCCCAGCCCCAGACCAGTGAGCATCTGGCGGCCATCGAGATCATGAAGCTCAATCACATTATCATCCTGCAGAACAAGGTTGATCTCATGCGGGAGGCGAACGCGAAGGAGCACTATGAGAGCATCCTCAAATTTGTCAAGGGCACAGCTGCCGATAAGGCGCCGATCATTCCTATCTCCGCCCAGCTCAAGTACAATATCGACGCAGTCAACGAGTATATCGTCAAGTCGATCCCTGTACCACCGCGAGACTTTCTTGCCGACCCCAAGCTCATTGTCATTCGATCATTTGATGTCAACAAGCCTGGTTCCGAGGTAGACGACCTCAAGGGAGGTGTCGCTGGTGGCAGTATTCTCAACGGTGTGCTACGGCTCGGCGACGAGATCGAAATCCGACCAGGCATAGTCACCAAGGACAACGAGGGCAAGATCCAGTGCCGTCCTATTTTCAGCCGGATCGTGACGCTGTATGCGGAACACAACGACCTGAAATTCGCCGTTCCTGGCGGCCTCATCGGTGTCGGTACAAAGATCGACCCTACCCTCTGCCGTGCTGATCGGTTGGTCGGCCACGTCCTTGGCTCTAAGGGCAAGCTCCCAGAGATCTACACCGAGATCGAAATCAACTACTTCCTGCTGCGCCGTCTGCTCGGTGTCAAGACCGACGAGAAGAAGCAGGCGCGCGTGCAAAAGCTTGCAAAGAACGAAATTCTTATGGTCAACATCGGCTCGACTGCTACCGGCGCGCGCGTCATCGGCGTCAAGGCCGATCTTGCCAAGCTCCAGCTCACGTCTCCAGCATGCACGGAGATCGGCGAGAAGATTGCATTGTCGCGACGTATCGAGAAGCACTGGCGATTGATTGGTTGGGCCACTATCAAGAAGGGCGTTACGTTGAAGCTGCCAGAGAGCTCTTAGATTTTTAGTCATACCTAGTTAGTCATAACAAATTGTTAGATCACGTTTGCCATGTCATATTTGGCGGATAGATCTGCCGACGCTAGTGGTTTTAGGGAACGCTGGCAGTGACTGCGAAACGCTGTCCCGCGCACAGCATTATGTATTGGCAGTGATGCCTCGAGTGATGATATGTAGTGATCTGCTTCGTTACATTTTGACTAGGCTTAATACAAATGGTTGGTTGTCGTCAAGTGCCTCTCTAGTCCTCCTCGGTCACTTGCTCAGGCCTATTCCCTTCCTTCTCCATCGCCTCCTCTGCCTCCTCCTCGCCCTGTGCATCCTCCGCCTCTTCCTCTTCCTCTCCAAGTCCAGTGCCAACGAAAATATAGTTTTGTGTCGCATATTGCGTATACGCTGCGACTGCCTCCGTCATCTTTGCCGACAGCTGCTTCCTCCGGTTCATGTAGCCGCCGAGTAATATATTGAGTTGTTTCTCCTCTGCATTTGCTGTTTCGGCAAGAGCAAATGTACTGGTAGCGAGGGACTCGAGGATTTCGGCTCGCGAGAGGGGAGAGGTTGTGGCGGTGCTTGTGGCGGATGGACTCGGCTCGTTGGAGACCGCAGTGGATCTGGTTGTAGTCATGACTGTGTTTGTGTGGACTTGAGAAGCTGTAGTAGCTACTCCATGCGTCCCTGAGGCTGTAGACACGAAGTCGAGTGTTGGAAGTGACGATCTCTAGATAGAGAATATGTCATGGTTGCATGTGAAATTGACCCGCTGCAAAACTCCCAACACCTGTGAACGTAAACTTCGCAGACGGCCTCCGAATAGCCATCTACAGAGAGCTGCTGCGATATTAACCTCCTTCTTGCCATCTTTAACCTACAGAACGCGCACTAGACTACAGTCCAGGTAACGTATACTTGACTTCATCCAATCTCGCCATACAGGCCTCCACAAACTCATCATGCCCACCTAATCTAGCGACCTCATCAGCGATCGTCTTGACCGCGCGCTTCTTTGCTGCGTCCTCAAGATCAGGCACCGTCTTGGAGTCCTTAGCATTAAGTAGTCTCCCGTTGGGAATCTTATACTTTAGCGCGTCAGACACAACCAGCGCGCAATATTCTCGTGCAATAGCGGCCTGAATCGGGTCGAGCGTGGCGAGGACGGCAGGGGTTATGAGTTTGGTGGTGTCGATGATAAGCGGCCGTGGAAGATTGCGCTGGAGTACAGTCGACCGACGTAGTAGCGCGCGATATTCCTCTTTCTTGTTGATTTCACGAATTTTTCGCTCACGTTCGCCGGCGTCTTCTTCGAGTTCGGCTTCCTCGAGTTGCGTTTCGAGCGGCACTTCGTCGTCGTCTGCAACGACGGGGGTCTTCGAGGTATTAGTGGTGGGTTCAACATCGTCTTCTTCCGGTGCGACGAGTTCAAAGTCGTTTTTTGGCTTCGGCAGATTGCTGAAACCAGTTTTCAAAAGTTCCGCTATCCCTCCACCGCCGCTCGACGACCCGAAAATATCACCCTCCTCTTCTCCTTCCGCAATCTCCTCCAACTGCGCATCCATCTTACCAATCCGGATAATCTCATCCACCTCCCTGGCCGACACCTGTGGCGCCGGCAATGACAACTTCCTGCGCTTCGAAATCTGCTCCTGCTCCTGCACCTTCTGCAACCGCTCTGCACGGATAATAGCCTGGCGCTCCGCCTCTTCCGCCTCCTTGCCCTCGTCACGTTGCTGCTGCCGCCGCTTGTGCGACGCGTTGGGGTCTTCGGTGTCCTTGCGTCGGGTGCCGTATTCGCGGGTACGCGCATCGAAGCGTGCTTTGTCGGCGCTGTTCTCTGCGAGCTCGCCAGTTGTATCAAAAAAGCCTACCGCCGGTTTGTGTTCAAATGGGATATCGGCGTTGTAGTCCATTTCGTTCCGATTCTTCTTGAACAATTTCACACTGAAACACGAGTTAGCATGTGAATCAACTGACTCAATACTAAGGAATACGCACTTGATACCGGCCTGCTTGAGCTCTCGCCGTTTCTGCAGGATTGCAAGACGGCGACCTTCCTCAAGCAATCGCTCGCGGTCCTTCCGCTTCGCTTTCTTGCCTTGCGTGTTCGCAAGACGAGCTCTGGCTTCAGAAAGCATTTCCTTCTCGTCTTCGTCCATGTCGATAGCATCCGGTCGTGCGGGCCTATAGCATAACTGTCAGTTTATGATATACAAATAAAAGGCAGGCAGTGAAAAATTCGTACTTGGTCTCTGGATCAGGATCAATTTCGCCAGGCCGCAGCTTACGGATCTGGTCCGCAGCATATGCCTCTCCTCCAGGTCCCGACAGACTCAACTCGCCGGACTCGATAGCCTCAGCGTCATCAAGAAGTTTCTGATAACGCTCGAGACACTGCGTAGCGGTACGTCCGACGATAGGCGCAATGGTACGCCATTGCGTCGGCATGAGCTTTGCGAGGTGCAGTAAGCGCTCGTCCTCTTCGCGCGACCATTCGAGCTTCTTGATTGCTGGATCCAGCCATTCATTCCAGCGAGCTTTGACTTGTTTAGCAGTCTTGCGTGCGAGAAGTGACGAGACGCGCGCCCATTGGTTGAGGCCGTATTTGGCGATGCTGGATGTCGGTTAATAATGCTGTTGAAGGGGTAGTGGGATAGAGAGCTTACGCCGCGCGGAGAATTTCGTCTGCAGTAGGTTAGCAACATGTTCGCGACACAAACCAATAATGCTTACCCTCAACGTTGGTCCAGACACCGCCCTTGATATATACCGGCATGATGTGGTCGTGCAACTGATTGTGGCGTGCGGTGAGAGTCGAACTGTGAGCGATGAAGTTGTGGCGGGGCCGGGCAGATCTGTAAACTTTGTTCTCTTTGTGATTAATGCGGTGGACACGATCTTGAGGCACCACCTTTCTACAAAGCCGAGAGGATTGCAGATTAGATCGGTGGGCTGACTGTATTTTTGAGAGAATGTGAAGCTCTATTTTACAGATTGTACGGCGAGAAGGGGGTGATTGGCCGTCAAAGGCCACTAATAGTCGAAGAATATCAACGAACTTCACCGCCATATTGGAAATATACCCATCCGTGATATGATGCTGACCGATGGCCAACAGAGCCATCTACGGCAGTCAGGAATTGACATGTCTGATCATGTGTTTGTATACTGTCGACTGACCATTACGCGCGGGCTGGAGTAGTACTGTACCGCTATCGGTAGCTGTGATGTCTGATGGAAAGCTACGCCAGTCTGCATTCACGGATCCGAGTCACTACAGTAGAGAACCATGCACATATACCACTTCAACTTCAAATTCTGCAGCTACGAGCCTCTTGATTGGAGGAGGAAGTCGCAGGTAGTGATGTCATGCACTTCCGCCAGTCGTTTTTGAGGACCTAGCTGCCGTATTATTGCACGTCAAACACTTGCACAATTGGTCTATTTTTTGTGTGCCCTGGAGCGGAGAAAGGGAAAGAGTATTTACGCGACACACGACGCTTCGACGTGGTGCGAGTGAACAGAACGTCGCGAACCAGCCCGAAATTGTAACTCCAGCCATGTAAAAATCTCTGCCCTCCCCGCCGCCTCCTTCCCCCTTCCACTTTTCTTTTCTTCCCCAATTTCTTTGCAGACCCACGCAAGCGGATATGGCTCGTCTCTACCCGCCCAAACGATTGGGATGTTAAATAGTGAAATCACGTGATCGTTCTCCATTCATTGCTCATGTTCTATAGACGATTGAGTTGAATCGGCGGCCGGAACTCATGGGGGGATGGGGATTGTGGGAGACACCGTGCCCTGTGCTTCACGACTGGGCAATTCTTGCACGGCAATACCAGATTCAGCATGTGGTCGTATCTTGTCCCCATCCAAGCGTTTATCCGTGTCGATTTTGTTGACATATCGCGCAGTACACGGGGTGGTGTTGGGCCCACCCTTCCGAGATAAAGCTGGTTCTGTCCCCTGACGCTCTTTCTCAGTCAAAACCGAAGAATAAAACTAAATATTTGTTCGTACGTTGAACCAGAGAGTCATCTCTTTGCTCCTCACATATCGCATGTTTACCGATAAGCCCCCTCAAACACAGCAGATCCGCCCTTAACACGTTGTATCCATCGAATCAGTCAGACGAGAGATCGCACATAGATCAGCTTAGAAATAACGAGACTGCGAGTGAAGTTGAGCAGCTGTATCGCGTATGAGGTTGCACATGCAAATGGCGAAGACAAGCTGGTGATCATAACAGTGACTTTCTCTAAACACCAATAAATCATGCGGCATGCATCACGCTGGTATTTCTTGAACACTGAGTGTGTTGCAATCAGGTGGAGTCAGTTACGCGGGATGAGCGCAACATACGAATGACCGACCGAAGAATCCAAAATTCGCAATAGTGGTACCCTACTGCAGCAAATATACAACGCTCAAATGAGATAAATGAAGTCAACAATGAGAACAATCAAAAGAGCTGCTAGAGGACTTCCGATCTCGCGAAGTGTCCTGTGACGCGCAGTTCAGTCGCCGCCAAGTACTAAACCCACGCGGATGTGATCGCGGCGAAGCTGGCTCGCGGCCACGAAGGGGTCGAAGACAATGCACGAGAAACCCGACGCGACCGACGACTAAAGAGTAAAAGGTGTTTGGGTGTTGATTCGACTATTGCAATCGCGAGAAGCAGTATCGCTTGCAGAGAGTCCCGCTTGCACTTTCCCGAGACGACGCCGCCGGTACCGAAGACGATGTCAGACACACACTCGTCCCTCGAGGAACAGATACAGGCGAAAATCCGTCGTGTCGAGCAGCAGTCGTCAGCACGGCTGCCACCGCCACCGTCACTAGGTGCTTCGGGTGCACCAGGCACGATTCCTGTTGCTGTTGGTGGCATCTCCGCACGCACGCGGCGGCCTGTTCCGCCGCCACCTGGACTTCCTCCACCACCGCCAGGTTTACCACCACAACGACGTGAGGCGCCTGGGATACTACCGCCACCAGTTGGTTTTGCTGTGCGACGGACAGCAACGAATACTAGTGCGGAGAGCGATTTGAGTGCATATGGGACGCCGTCGCAGACGCTCTATGTGAATAATTTGAATGACAAGATCAAGAAGGACGGTTTGTACACATTTGCGGCGATCATTGGTGAATGCGTGCACGAGCTGACTTTTGATGATCTAGAACTACGGTTATGTCTATACACACTATTTACGACATACGGCAACATTCTCGACGTTGTCGCGCTCAAAAACAAGAAGATGAGAGGACAGGCGCACATTGTGTTTGGCGACGTTGCCAGTGCTACATTTGCGCTACGAGCACTACAAGGTATCAATTTCTTAGGAAAAGAACTGGTACGTACAACATATATTACGGTCGTGCAACTTTGACGGGGAGTTAATGCTCTCTTGTATTTAGCGCATATCGTTCGCAAAATCAAAGTCGAACGCCGTTGCGAAAATGGATGGCACATATCGTCTGCCGCAGAGCGTGGCAAGTGCCGATGACGACGGGCTGCCTGCGTACGACCAACGGAGTTTGAAGCGTACACGGGACGGCAGTGACGACGACGACGAAGACGATTGACACAGAGATTGATTAACTGTTGAGCAGTACACGAATGGCTAAAAGCGTATAGGCGCGAATGATGATATGGCGGCAAGTGCAGTGTGTATCATAGATTATGCTTATAACTATATGTGTACGATAAGAGATGCTGGCAATCTATGACTTGACTAAGATCAAGCTTTGTAATTCTACGATGATAGCAGCTATGGTGCACGCAGAGACAGACCAAGTAAAGGACCCACAATACCCAGCAATATCGGCAGATAATCCTCCGTTGCTATTCCGCCATCGACGTCTTCGTCAATCTCACGTAGCACGTCCGCTGTGCGGCATGGATGTACAAAGAAGCAAACGCGGGAAGGATATATGGGATGATCGCACTGTGAAATTGTACCGCCGGACACGAACTCCTCCGCGTCGTCAGAGGCGGGACAGTGCACGACCTTATGTGCGAGCAGATCCGACAGCAGCGACAGGTATTTGATCGAGTCGTCCTCGTGGTACTGCAGGTACGAGGTGAAATACAAAACAGGCAGTTCGTATACTGGTGAGAGAAGGATGTATATGTGTGTGTAAACTATAGCTTCCTCTTGTTCGTCAGCCAGTCGGATATCTAGTCCGGTGGCAACGTCGTCGTCGGCACTGCTTGAGAGTAGTTTGGCTTCTACCCCAGACGCGTGCAGACGCGGCAGAACCAAAGCACTCGAGGCTGCAAATTCGTGCCGAGTCAGAAAAGGAAACTGCTGCGGCCGGGTAGCAGTGTGTAATAGAGACATTAGCCTGCAGCTGGTCGAGTCCTGTAGCTGGTCATGATCTTAGTGGCGGAGTGTCGAGGTTTTTGCTGAGATCGCCAGGGCGCGCGGCTGAAGCGCTGGCGAAGTCGCGGGTTTTGAACCACGACACAGAACCTTCCAACAACCACGAGGATCGTCAGCGCGAGCACCCCCCCGCCCCGGCCCCGTTCTGCTCTCCATTCCCCTGTCAGAACCCTTGATCCCGCGTCTGAGTTTATCGCAATGGTGTGTATTTACTACTGAGTGTAATGTGCGCTCTTTACTGAACGGTTTAAGTTTCGCAACTCGTACGACAACGACTCCATCACCTACTCGCCCACGGGCCGCCTGTTCCAGGTCGAGTATGCACTCGAGGCTATCAAGCAGGGCAGTGCTGCATTGGGACTCGTCAGCAAAACACATGCAGTCATTGTCGCGCTGAAGGTACGATTACTGCTATGTTGTGGCTGCTGCTGATCCGGATCCACCGATATCTAAC
Organism: Limtongia smithiae; assembly: GCF_038497785.1. Taxonomy (NCBI): domain Eukaryota; kingdom Fungi; phylum Ascomycota; class Lipomycetes; order Lipomycetales; family Lipomycetaceae; genus Limtongia; species Limtongia smithiae. Next base: position 2,598,963 of record NW_027117622.1, read on the forward strand.
CTCTTCAACTATAGCGCAACGCAGAAGAGCTCGGATCGTATCAGAAGAAGATCATCCCCATCGATAAGCATCTAGGCATCGCGCTTGCCGGCCTTGCGCCGGACGCACGCGTGCTCTCAAACTTCATGCGCCAGCAGGCGATGATGTCGCGCATGGTTTACGGTCGGCCCATCCCTGTCTCGCGCATAGTCACGGATATCGGCCAGAAGGCCCAGCGCAACACGCAGACCTATGGCCGGCGCCCGTACGGTGTTGGATTGCTTGTTGCTGGTGTTGACGAGACCGGACCGCATCTGTTTGAGTTTCAGCCCAGCGGCACGGTGTTAGAATACTATGGCGCTGCTATCGGCGCGCGGTCGCAGAGCGCGAGAACATACCTAGAGCGGAACTTCGAGTCCTTCCCGGAGGCGACCGTTGATGAACTTGTCATGCATGGTTTGACTGCGCTACGAGACACACTGCCGCAAGATAAGGAGCTTCTCTCGGCCAACACCAGTATAGGTATTGTTGGCGCTGACATGGAATTTAAATTGTACGATAATGACGAGGTGGCGCCGTGGCTTGAGAAACTGGGCGACGTTGGCAGCACGCGGGGGCGACGAACGAGCGGCGGCAATGATGCTGCGACCGCCGAGACCCCACAAGAGGCGCCGACTGCTGCTGCTGCGACTGACGAGGACATTGCAGTTACGGACGCACCGCCGGTCGATCCAAGCTCGGCCGCGGATGAAGCAGAGCCCATCGAGACCGATGACGCATGAAGGTAGATGGCGATATTTGTTATCTATGTATAAGTGGAACCCATTCGCATCAGCACTGTATTAATCGCGCTTCGTAAGTGTATGTCTCTTTTATATACAGCTATGTACACTATGATCCTTTTTGATCTCACAACTAAATGATTGGCTTAATGAGATGCTTGCCGTCATTTGAGCCCTTGCCATAGTTGTTGTCGACTCCGTACTTCGCGAACTCCGGCGTTCGCCTGCTCTGAAGCACGCGAAGTTGGTCGAGCGCTCCGATAGCGTATTGCGGAAGGAACGCCTGTAGGATGATCGATGTTACACGTAGACACTCAGCCACAGCAAACAGCGCCGGACTCAGATTGCCTCTCTCAGTTTTCCATGGTGTTGCGTCTTCGCAGTACTTGTTTCCCTGTACAGAATTATTAGCAAAACTTCACCTGGATATGTGAAATGGAGCATACCATGTAGAGCAGATGCCATATTTCTGATAACGCGCCAGTAGGATCGTAGTGCTCCATTCTGGTGGTTACTCTCCCCAGAAGCTGGTCAATTGTCTCAATAAATATTCTCTCCTGCTCCAAAAATTCTGCTGATCTCGTTTCGGCGGGGCTATGTCTCTTCTTCCGACTGAGTGACATCATATTTTTAATAGAAACCTCAAGAGAAAACTTTTTCGAACACACACGTCCAAGAAGGTTTCCGTATTTGTTAATAACGTCGACCTGGCGGCGTTTCAGAGCCGATTCGGTGGAGAAATCGCCGTCGATTTCGAGGATGTTCTGGCAGAGCAAGTAGTATCGTACCGAGTCGGCGTCGAGTGTGTTGACTTGATAGTACGGGTCGACCACGTTTCCAACTGATTTTGACATTTTCGTGCCGTTCATTTTCCAGTGCGAGTGCACGAGGATGTGAGACGGCAGGGGCAGGCCGGCAGCGAGGAGAAAGGCAGGCCAGTAGATGCAGTGGAAGCGGGTGATGTCCTTTCCAATGACGTGCACGTCCGCGGGCCACGCCGCCGCATCGTCGGCCCAATTTTTGGCGGCGATGGAGGTCACGAAGGCGTCGTGCGATGGCGCAGTCGCGTAGCCCGCTGCCGTGAGATAGTTTGTTAGCGCGTCTAGCCAGACGTAGATCGTCTGTGTGTCGTCTCCAGGAACGGGAATGCCCCATGTCGACCGCCGTGATGGTCTCGAGATACTCAAATCCGGTAGTCCTTCCTTGACCGCCTCCTTCACTTCGGTGTATCTCGAGTTCGGAATCACAAAGTCCGGGTGTTCCTCATAGTACTTTAATAGCTGGTCCTGCATTTTTGACAGTACAAAGTAATAGTTCTCCTCGGAGGCCCACTCAACTGGTTTCCCGGACTCTTTGGTTATGCGAATTGGCATTCCGGACTTTGGATCTGTGCTTGCCACGGTCTGTGTCTCCGGGTAGAACGCTTCATCGGATATGCAGTACCAGCCTTTGTGCTTGTCTTTGTAGATGAAACCTCGATCTTGAAGAACAGTCTATTGAAAAAAAGCTGTTAGACTCAATCAAGTGTAAAGAAGATAGATGAGTATGCACCCATAGTCGTGTCACTGCGAGTTTGTGGTCCTCGTCTGTTGTTCGAATGAACCGATCATTTGAGATTTGTGCAACCGACACGAGATCGCGAAACTTTTGCGATATCACGTCGCAAAATTCTTTTGGATCTAGACCTTTTTGCTGTGCGACTTGTTGTACCTAGTTGCCTCGTTAGTGACTTCTTGTCGCGCGAACACGTCGAGTGCCTACTTTCATGCCATGCTCGTCTGTTCCAGTAAGCATAAACGATTGTCGGCCAAGCAATTGCTGCCACCTCTTGAGCAAATCAGTCAGCATGATGGAGTATAAATGTCCGATATGGGGCTCCGCGTTGACGTAGAATATTGGTGTCGTGACGTAGTATGGCTTGCTCGAGTTCGCGGTGTGCAGTGCCGCTGTTCGCGAAAGTCCCTTTAATGCGCAGCTCGGCTGCAGCGACCGCAGTCGCGCGAGGGTTCGTGAAATCATCGCGAGCCGGTATGCGCTGGACATACGAATTGAGTCGCTGGCACTGGCGACGTCGTGGTAAAGCGTGCAGTGGTGCCTGCAAGTCGGTGGGTGGTGTACGGTGATTGCCTCTGGAAACCTTCAAAATGTTCGCGCCTCTCTCGGCGACGAGTTCGCGGCCACGGAGAACTGAGTTCACGTCTGCCTTCAGACTAACTAGTCTAGTCAGGTAGGTGAATAATGTACCATGTTAGACTGTTGAAGGTTCCCTATATTGCACCGCCGCCGGCGAAGCAGCAATTCACGAAGAAAGGTCCGGGAGCGAATGATGGCAGCAGCACCAAGAAGTTCATGATAGCTGCAACAACCACCCTGACGACAGAACTCGGCGAATATTACTTCTACGGTACTGCGACTGTCCGCGCGTCAATATTTTTGAAGTGGGAAGAATCTGTACGGCGTCGGAAGAAGCACAAGTTGAAGAAGGACGAGAGCGACAAAGATGTTCCGGTGGCGAGTGGTACTTGGGAGTGGAGACCGGGAATGCGTGCTCTGAAGATGAGTCTGTCGCTACAAACTCGTGCTATTCGGGAAAACTCTCACGAAGGTCGGGGCCCGAAATTCATTTTACGTGTTGAAGTGGTTGACGACGAGCACCTGGTTGACGAAAACGTATTGTACGAAGACGAACATGGAGGGCCCTGGAAGCCTCGTTTTCTGACCATTGAGAGTATGCCATTCGCGATAATATGCGCGGATATCACGCAACCTTTGAATGCCAAAGTGGCATTTGACAGAGAAGACGCTTTATACGTCGTTCGACACGCCGAGATCGCGGGCGACGATTACACGTTCTGTGAAGAGATCGGAGACAGCATGGCAAAGCACCTATGGCATGTTCTGATTTTTTGCGACTGCGTGTGTTGCGCCATACTGATATGTGACTTAGGGATTCTGGCCTTCTACTCGGCGACTTTCTGTCTGCGTCGCAGGATAACAAGGCGGTGTTTGTATCGCAGCTGTTGCGCGATAGCAGGCCGCTGCTGCGGATACTTGAGCTTGGCTGCGGATGCGGCACAGCGGGGCTTATTCTAAGCCGTCAATTCACTGCAAGTACAGTGCTACTAACAGATCTTGAGTCGGCAGCTGACGTGTGCCGGCTCAACATCGCGGTGAACCCGCGGCAGACGTCGGCACATGGCACCATCGAATTCAGTCAATTCGACTGGGTTCTCGAACACAATACCCCCACACAGCTGTCGCGCGTGACCGACACCGTATGGGATGTTGTTGTGGTGTGCGATTGTACGTACAATACGGATAGCTTTGACGCGCTGACGGACGTGTTGTTGAAGACCGTCGACAAGAAGCACGGCACGCGAGTTGTCCTCGTGCACAAGGAACGGCACGGGTCCGAGAACAGGGTGTTTGAGATGCTCAAGCAGAAGAACGCGCTGGAGGTCAGATGGAGGCAGGAGCTAGGTCCCAGTGGCATGCAGGCACGTGTAGATGTACTTGAATAGATCAGAAAGACAGTTTAGTCTATTCAAGGGCCTGATGGAAGCCCGCTTGGGGCGGAAGAGCACAAGTCGCCACGGCGCACCGCACATCGCCACTCAGTTCTGGAGCACAACACAGCAAAACGCAGCGCTAATTAGATCGTAGACGACGCTGTCGACACGCCATACAGCAGTGGGGAGACTTTTGCTCGCGATCGCAAGACGAACGGCAGATTCCAGGTGGAGGGGAAGGGTTCCAGCAAAAGTTTCGTGGCAAAGCCACTCCACGATAACTGCTCGCTACTACGCGTGCCCCCATATCTCCATCACTCCCACCTCCTCGAACCCCCTCACTCTCGTCCGGTTCGCAGGGCAAGACTCATTGCCAGTCAGAGGCCCTGTCTTCTTGCGCACGCAGGCACCAGCGACGCCGCACGAGGTCGTCACACCGTCGCCATGACTGCCGAAGATCTCTCTCAGGACCAGGCATTCATTGATCAGCTCAACGCGTCCGACACCTCGTCCTACGTCTCCTCGCCTTCGAATTCGTCGACTGTACCCACGACGTCTCCAAGCGGCGTGCAGGATGTGAGTGTTTCGCATGCTGTGGTGCTCCTCATACTTGACACAAGATAACTCACATGTGTAGATTTCTCTGCAAATCCAGTCGAAGCTACTTCCGCAGGAACTGGATTTTGCTCTCTACGACAGCGCCGATGCTGTCGCTACCGGTATGTATTCTATTTCACCGACAGTATCCTGTTGTTATCCGTTCCTAATACAACTCCTCAGCCATTGTGGCGCGAAACGGACACAACGAACTCGCAGATATCGTCGGCAGCCACGAGGACTACGTCCATAAAATCACCGCGATCCAGCAGAAGTACTCTGAATTGTTTCAGGAAATGAAGCGTCTTGAGCGTGAGCATATAAAGTCAAAGAAGCGTGCTGAGCTGCTTGAGCGTGAACGCGACCAGGCGCGTGTCGAGGCCAAGAAGAACGGATCCGTCAAGGAGAAGCTCGAGAACCTGTGTCGTGAGCTGCAGAAGGAGAATAAGCGAGTTAAGGTAGTCGTCATTGAAATTATTTAGACTTTCAATTGCTAATGCGAAATATAGGAGGAGAGCAAGAAGCTTGTTCAGGCGGAGCAAGACAAGCGCGAGGAGCTCACATCTCGGCTTGAAGCCAAGGTGTGGCAAATCGAGACGCACCTCGGACAGCAGAATAAGCAGAAATTAAAGGACGCCGCCAACGACTCCGACGTGCTGAAGGAGCGACTAAAGACCTTCTTCGAACAATACGAGCTCCGCGACATGCAATTACAGAAGAGTCTCAGAACGAAGGAGCTTGAGTTGCAGGTATTCATGGGAAGATACGACCGCCAGAGAAAGACTACTGAGGCAGAGGCCGCGCGCTGCAAAATGCTGTTGTCTCAGATTTCGACGTTTACTCAGACGGAGACGGAACTTCGATCGCAGCTAAATGTCTATGTCGAAAAGTTCAAACAGGTGGAGGAAACCTTGAACAATTCGAACGATTTGTTTCTCACATTTCGCAAGGAGATGGAACAGATGACGAAGAAAACGAAGAAACTCGAGAAAGAAAACAAGATGCTGACCAAGAAGGCCGACACCATGAACAAAAACATCATCGAGATGGCGGAGGAAGGAACGAGACAGCAAAAGGATGCGGAAATCAACAAAAAGAGAATGGCAAAATTGGAAAATTTGTGTCGCGCGTTGCAGGCGGAGCGAGTGTCCTTGGAGAACAAGATTTCGAAGCTCGAGGGTGTGTCAGACGAGCCTTACGACGACGCCTATGACGACGACGACGTCGAAGATGAGGAGGAGTACGACAATGAAGAAGAAGAAGACGAGGAAGAGGAGGAAGAGGAGGAGGAGGAGGAGGAGGATGACGCTGAGGAAGTGGACGACATCGACGAAGGTGACCCTGACGTGCTTGCCAAGCAGGATGAAAATAATCAGCAGGACTACGACAAGAGCGTGACTCCACTCGACGAAGCGACAGTCAATGCTGCGAACTTGACAGCAGCCCTTGTTGCGTCCGCTACTGGCATGAGCAGCGATGGCAAGTTCCCATTCTGCCTCGACACTTTTGAACAGCTGCTCCGACGCTACGCCCCGGTCATGGGCACCAGCGAGGCAGAGATCCCGTACCACATGAAGAATCTCGAGCAGAAGGTCAAGCGGTACTCGACGCCTCATTCTAAATCAAGCTGCGACGCGTACTGCCCATTTCATAATGAGAGCATCGCCGCGCAGCAAGGGCTCCTGCGATTTATCCCTGAACTGTGCGAGCGTGCTGAGCAGCTCAAGTCTGCAAAGTGATTTCGTTGCAGGGAAGATAAGATACGCGACTGCGCGTGAGATTGTTGTTATTTGTATCAGGTACGCTGTTTGTGTCGTACATATTACTGTGAAGTTGAATATACTGAGAATGGACTATGTTTGAAGTCACAGGGTTGCAGTTCGCAAATTCGTGCTTTGGTTCGTGGCGCACAAACGCGCTGGCGCAAAACGGCTGTGCAGGGGGCGACGCCGCAGCAGCGCCACGGTCATCGCGTGCCACTTTAGGCTCATCGCGTCACGGAATTTTTGTGCCCAGAGCGTCAGTCACGAGTCACGAGCGCCACAGCAGCCACCGACGTTACCACCTTCCGGTGATCTTCGCCTGGCTTCTCATTTTCTTCTTCCTAGCATTCTGCTTCCACCATGACCAAGAGTATTCACTTGTCTTCCGTCGAGGCGCTGCAGCTCGAGCAGCAGTACTCCGCGCACAACTATCATCCTCTGCCTGTCGTGTTCTCACACGCCGCTGGCGCCCATGTGTGGGATCCCGAAGTGAGCATACGTTTAATCTCCTTTCTTGGAGTGATCTAACTTGATTATGTGCATCCAGGGAAAGGAATACCTCGACTTCTTGTCAGCGTACTCCGCCGTGAACCAGGGTCACTGTCACCCACACATCATCGGGGCTCTAGTCACCCAGGCGCAGAAACTCACGCTCTCCTCCCGCGCCTTCTCGAACGACGTGTTCCCGCGGTACGCCAAGTTTGTGACCGAGTTCTTTGGCTACGACATGGTGCTCCCCATGAACACCGGCGCGGAGGCGGTCGAGACCGCACTCAAGCTCGCGCGCAAGTGGGGGTACAAGACCAAGAGGATCAAGGATGGCGAGGCGATTATCCTGTCCGCGGCGGACAACTTCCACGGCCGCACGTTGGGAATTATTTCAATGTCGACAGATCCTGAGGCGCGTGATAATTACGGTCCGTACCTCGAGAACATCGGGCCGTTTGTGCCGGGCACTGACGACGTGATTCGGTTTAACCATATCGAAGATCTCGAGGCCGCCTTGGAGAAAGTCGGCGATAAGGTCGCTGCGTTCTTGGTCGAGCCGATTCAAGGTGAGGCTGGGGTTGTTGTGCCGTCGGATGACTACTTGCCGGCCGTCGCTGCACTATGCAAGAAGTTCAACGTCTTGCTCATCTGCGACGAGATTCAGACCGGTATCGCGCGAACCGGAAAGATGCTCTGCGTGGACCACTACAACGTCAAGCCCGATATCATTACTCTCGGCAAAGCCATGTCTGGTGGCGTCCTCCCGGTCAGCGCTGTGCTGTCGTCGAAGAAGATTATGCTCACGATTGAACCTGGCACGCACGGCTCGACCTTCGGCGGAAACCCTTTAGCTTGCGCGGTCTCAATTGCAGCTTTGGAGGTGATTCGCGATGAAAGGCTCTGCGAGCGCGCTGCGGCGCTGGGTGAGCGATTTAAAGCTAGTCTGAAGCCACTCGAGGGCGGGATCATCAAGGAAGTACGCGGTCTGGGTTTGTTAACTTCGATTGTGATTGACAACTCGAAAGCGAACGGCCGCACAGCGTGGGATTTGTGCTTGCTTTTGAAGGAGCGGGGTCTCTTGACGAAGCCGACTCACGAGAATATTATTCGCCTTGCGCCTCCGCTTGTGATTTCGGAGAAAGATCTCGATAACGGTGTCGCGATCATAAAGAAGGCACTCGAGGACCTGCCCACTGCGGAAATAAAGGAATGAGACTCCTGCGATTGCCGATTCTTGTGTACTAGTAACTAAACGAGGAAAATTGTAAATTGTAAAGAGATAATGAATAACGACTACTTTTGTGTTTTGCACCACTTTTATAGTACTCTGTCCTTGATTTGAATAATGAAACGATGAGTGATTTGAGTATCTAATTTGATCGCGCTTGAACGCTGAACGCGTCGCGGCTTAGCGCGAGTTGCCATTTTAGTCAACTACGCGACAACAACGAGTTTCGTGTCGCGAAGTCATTCAATCAAATTGTATATTAACTAATCTTTTCTTCCTATGTACTAGCTATCGTTTACCGTACAGACTATTCGTAAATACATGATCTACATACATACATGATTCGTAATAATACTCAGATATACCGAACCTTACAGCTTTGTATAACACACATAATACACAGATATTCACATTCAGATTAGACGAGAAATCGTTTAAGAAGTCCGACATCCTCGATAGCGCGCAACAGATCGATTTCTTGAACCGCAGCCGAGATGCGTCTGTCGCCTGCCGCGCCGGAGCCCGATGCCGTGGCGGATGATGATGAGGAGGAAGAGGACGACGAGCCGCTGGTAGATGAGAGGGTCACAGAGCCACAGGCCTCGAGCGCGTTGACGACGTCTCTGAATTCGCCGATCTTGAGACGGTCGAGAAGTTTGTCCTTGGCGCAGAGCTTGTTGTAGAGCTCGTATACCTCGCTGACGCTCATGCTCTGCTGGTTGCTCTTTGCACCGCCAGCGAAGACCATGGTCGTGAAGTCGGTACGCCGCTGCTTCTCGCCAACGACAACCGCACACAACACTGCCTTCTGCTGCAGATTCAACGCCTTAATGCGTTGCACCGTCGATCCTCCAAACGCGGTCGCACACACTTTCGCAACATGCGCAATCGTCACCCGCGGAATCTCAGTCGCGTCCTCTGGAATCAGCAACGGTCCGCTGCTCGCCATCATCGCCGCCGCCGCCGTTGCCGACTTAGTAGGCGACGAAGAGGTCTCGACTAGTACCGCAGCTGGCGGCACAGCGCTTGACGCAAACTTTCTCCGTGCGTCGTCCTCAGCGAGGTCGAGACACCGCCGACAAATGTCAAACGCCTTGCGCAGGTCGCCGGTGTTGGCAGCAGTCTTGCGCGCACATAGTTGGATCGCGGCAGGGTGGATCAGGGTTCGTGCGAAGGTCTGGTCACGGGGGGAGGTTGTTGTTGAGACCGCAGCGCCAAAGTCAGAGAGACGGGAGGAGATCACCGAGGCGATTTGTTCGGCGGTATACGGTGTGAAACGTAGCAAGCTCGGCGTGACTAGACATTTGTTAGAGGTCTGAACACATACGGAGAAAAAATCGCCAAACGTACAGTTTCGCGCTTTCAGCTTTGGAAGGAACCGTGCTGTGAAGTTCAGAGCGTTCGCGATACCCACAAGCACAAGTTTAGATCCGGGGAGACGAGTCCAATCGAAAATCGTATACAGCATGTCTTGCTCCTTGGTCAACAAATAATCCACCTCATCGAGAACGACGACACTAGAATCATTGTCAGTACCAGTCACGATCACCACACAGTAGAGATAGCGTACTATGACTTTGTGCTGTTGGTGAAGAGCCTTTCCAGTTCCGGCACTACGACGTCGAGAGCCGTGTCCTTGAACAACTCGGCGCCGGTTAACTCCTTAAGAATATTGCACACAACGAGCGTCGGTCGGCGAACGGTCATGCAATTCACTGTCGCTACCTTCACGTTCTCGACATCATTAAATACATCCTCGGAAGACTCGGACGACCAGCTACGGCCGACGCTCGGTCGCTGTACATGGTTGTATTCCGGCACAAGGCCGCGCAGAACCTCGTTCGTCAGTGCGGACTTGCCAGTTCCAGGTGGACCGCTGATGTATAGAGCGCCGCTAGTTCCGTTGTCGAGATGTGCCGTGAGAAATCCAGAGAGCTCCGTTCGCTCCTTGTCGCGGCCGAGCATGCGACGGTCATGTGCGCTACCGTCCGCGGACAACAGATGACTTGACGATGGTGTTGAGCGCTGGAAGATTGCCTTGACACCAGTATATATCGACGAAGACGACGTAGGTGTGACTGGCGTGAGTGGAGTCGACGCGCTGCGTGTCGACTGCAACGACGACGGTGTAGGCGGCAGAATCGCAGGCAGACATTGCTGTCCACAGATAGGGTCAATATTCTCCTTGTTGTGGTCTGAACTAGACTTCTTCACACTCGCTTTGTTGCCGGAGGACTTCGGAGTATCATCATCTCTCTCGCGGCGAGAACCGCGCTTGGTGGGTGTGACCGGCGGCGTAACTGTGATGGTAGACGCACTCAGCTCATCGTCGCTGTCCTCCACACACTCTGCCTTGCGCTTCGCCAAAGACTTTCTCCTATCCAGGAATATTGTCGATTCTGCCGTCCTTGCCTTCACCGTCGTCGGAGTATTCGCTCGTCGTGGCGAAGCCTTCACCGTTGCGTGCATGGGAGACTTCCTGACCGGGACTCGCCCGCTTCCCGCCTGAACAGTCGGCACCACTACCCGAATATTGCTGTGCGGACTACTACCGCCCGTCTTCTGCGTTGTCAGCGCTCCGCTAACGGTAATCTTTACCGGGCCGCAGGTGCTGCCGATAACGTTCATCGTGCTCCGCGTGCGCCGGCCGAGGACGCTCGGCGGGGAAGCTATCGGTGTCGCGGCGGTCCGGCTGCGCGTTGCATAAGGAGTCGCAGACATGTTGATATATGATGCAGATGGTAAGTGATTCAAGTACCGAGAGGTGGTCGTCACTGCGTACCGCGTCCGACCGTGCTAAATATGCAAAGAGTGTACTGATGCCGGTGTGCAATAAAATGAACGTCGAAAATATATCACAGGCAGTTGATAAACCCGTCCTCAAACGCACGTATGTAAAAAAAAGGAAAGACGGTGCAGCGGCGGACGGGGAGGGTGATGGATGAGAGCGCGCCCTGAGAAGAGACAGAGCTAACAGACGGCGCAGGAAGCCCGTTGGTCCCAACGCGTCGCGACGCGTCGCGTTCTTTTGTCCCAACGCCTAACTAGTCGAGCGCGTTTCGAGGCATCAAACCCTAACCTGCATTTGGAGGTATCCGTCGAAGAACCCCATGATTTGCCAGATGATAAGTTTTTCTTTGATATCTAGAGGTACAAACCCACTCGTCTATTCAAACCTGCACCAGCGGCCTAGATTTACATGTTCCTACAACTCCAATGTGCCGCCTTCTACTGCACTCGAAGTATCCCTCGCGCGCTCTTCAGCAGCTTCTGCCGCCGTAAAACGTCTGTACTCCAAGCCGATTGCAACAGACGCGCCGTCAATATTATTACCTTTGCCAAATGGCTGAGTATTGTCCCCTTGCGACGCGGCTTCCAGATACTGTATTTTCTTGTGCGCGTCGACTACCGCCGATTCACCGAAGAACAAATCCCACAGTTCGTCCTGCGGAACGATCTCGCCCTCGCTTGGCTTGCCGAGCATACGTCCTGACACTCTCTGTAATTCCATGGAATTGCTGATATCGAGATTCGCATCTGTAATTGCCGATGATTGCTGTTCCGCAGGTTTCTCGCTATTGTCCGCAGATTGCGGGTTCATTAGCATCAGTCTGTGCTTTGTGCTTAACGACAAGACAGATTCTTCAACGGTTCCGCCAATTGCATACATCCACACTGTCGTTGGGCGTGATTGTCCAATTCGATGAATGCGTGAAATCGCTTGTAGTTCCAACGCTGTGTTGAATAACGGTTCGCAAAGAATAACGTGTGTCGCATTGATTAGCGTCAGTCCGGATCTAAATCAATGAGTTAGTTACATCATTGCCAATCAGCCGGACACAACTAGCAGCGTACGATTGTGACCTCGCATTTAAAAGAAAGCACATGACTTCTGGATTCGACTTGAACTGGTCCATATTCTTCTCAACGCTTGCGTATTTAATGTTATGCCGTAACAACGCCATAGACACGAGACTCAAAAAGTCGCCCCACTGCGAGAAAATGATAACTTGTGCATTCGACTCATTCTCGCGCAGCCAGATCATATGTCGCAATATCATGTCGATCTTGGAACCATATGAACCCAGAAGATCAATAGACTTGATCTTGTTGAGTGATCTTTCGCTCACGTGGGCGTAAATTGCGCTCGCTACAGTCGTGCTTTGTAAGCGCTCTTCTTTGAAATGGATATTAGTCGGTTTATAAGATATGTTGTAAATGTCGCGGTCCTTGAGAGGCTTCTTGCAGATAGGACATGTTCGGTGAAATTTCCACCACCTAGTCGGCGTTAGTTCGCTCCTCCTGCGCAAATCAATTTTGAGGGACTCACTCTAGCATACAGTCTCGGCAGTACTGATGTCCACAAACAGTTAACGAACCAATCTCAAACGCGCTCTGGCAAATAACGCAAATACGCTCGCTCTCCGGCACCGAACCTGTGTTTTCAAGAACCGAGTTTCGTAAATGCTCCAAATAACGAAGTCGCGCGTATCCTTTGTCAATACGAGATCGCAGTTTCTTCTCCTGTTCAGTCGCAGTCTTGACAAACTTCTCGGGCTCCTTCGGCTTAAACTCGGCCACGTCGTCGGAAATCTGCTGAAGCTGCTTATAATATTCGATACGAGCATTGTAAATCGAACGAAAAAAAAGGGATTCCTTATCGAGCTGGTCGATGGCCTTCTTTTGCGAAGATATAACGTTGCGTAAGTAAGTCAATTCATCACCTCCAAGGATATTCTCCATCTCTAGTCGGCGCTGTCGCCGTTCTCCGATAGCATCTTCCGCGTCGTACGATAGCTGCGTTCTTGTCCGTCTCAGCTCATCGTGAATCAGTTTTAGTGATCCCAAGTACGGCGGTGGCTTGACGTTCTTCCGCTCTTCCTGTAGCTTCTTGGCTAGGTCTGTTCTCTCGTCAAGCTGATTTTCGCGATCAATATCAAACTCCACAAGATTATTTCGGATGCCCGTGACTGCCTCATTCCTGTCGGCAATAGTCTGTCGAATCGCTTCCTGATACGAAAACCCCTCTTCTTGCGCATCGAGCGAATTGCCGTACTCCTCGCCATCTGCTTCGGAATCCCGGTCAACAAGAGTCTGACTCAGCAGAGATATTACTTTCTCGCGCCATTCGTCCAAACAATTAGCTTGTTCATTCAAATGTCCGTAGATGTCGTGCGCTCGTTCCACAAGTTTGCGAATCTCCAAGCCTCCTTTGAATTCGTCAACCGCGTCGATGCTTGGAATTTCAACAAACTTCTGCTGCGCCGCCATGGATGCCAGAGTGTCCATCAACTTTTGCGCCTTAGACTGCGTCTCCGATAGCAGCTCCTCCCGCGCAGTCTGTGCCAGATCGTAATACTTGTCTTCAAGCTCCTTGTTCTCCTTTTGAAAATAAATGCTGGCAATAAAGAACAAGCAGCGATGCTCCAGATCCAGAAATAGTCTGACACGTGCACGATCGTGAACAATTTTCGATTTGTTCACGCTCTCTTCTTCCTTTTCAAGCAACTCAGCTATCGCCTTCTCTTCTCTTTGTTCCTCAGTCAATTCATCGTCGGTGTCCTGCACATTATTTTCACTATTGCGTTTTACCTTCTGTTGTATGCTAGCTTGCTTTTGCAGCTCTTCCGCTAGTTGCTTCTTCCGGGCTTCAATAATAGCGCGAACTCCTTCTAGCGCTTGCGTAAACAACTCCAGCGCTTTGTCGGTTTGCTTGCCTTGCTCCAGCAGCTGCGCCCTATGAATCATGGATTCCCAGTACATCCGCTCATCGAGAATAGCCGACGTTTGCGCGCCATCATACATGGCCTCTAAAACATCGCTGACGGTTCGTAACGGCCCACCACCAAGAGCACGACGATTATTCACTCCAATCTGCGCATGACAACATGTCTGTCGGAGTCTGCTAAGCCAGTGGCTCATTTTCGACAGTTCCACAGTGGGGTTCCAGTCATCTCTGGCCGGAGATCCGTCGGCATTAAAGCCACAGTCATCGAGAAACTCTTGGAACAAATGGCGATAATTATTCTCCTCAACGGTAGTAAATGGAATCGTTAATACAATCCTGCGCTGTGGTGGAAGCGCAATACTATCTTTGACCATATCCTTGGTATGCCGAACGCTAATCCGCGAAAAGAAGTTACAAAACTCAGTAGAATCATGGCAAAGTCGGTCAAACACCTTTGAGCGTTGTCCATTAACGAAAGGGTAACGCAAAAACTGCAAAATTCCGGCCAGATCGCTCAAATTGTTCTTGAATGGCGTTCCAGACACGCCCCACGCGTGACATCTGGGGATTGCGCGCGCCACCATCGCAGCATGGCCAGCGCCGCTCTCGACGAGCTGTACCTCGTCCAAAATTACGCGCCAAAACTCCAATTGAACTAGCGGACTCCGGAAAACCTCATACTTCTTGGTGTTCCTCATGCTTCGAGCGGGGATTTGCTGGGTGAAATGTAACTCGCGAGCCATAACTTTATATGTTGTCAGGATAACATCATAGTCTTCGAGCTCTTTCGCAGATACGCGTTCGTCAAGCTGCGTAGAACCAAGGTACACTTTAACCGATAATGAAGGTGCATGCCTCTGTAACTCTTCCAGCCACTGTTTGTGTATTGATGTCGGAGCAACGATAACATTCGTCTTAGCTTTGATCACCGATTCTCCAGAATAAAGATCAATTGTGCGTACTCCGCAGTCGGCTTCAGGCCGTCTGTTTAGAAGCATGAGAGCAATTGTCTCAAGAGACTTTCCGAGTCCCATTTCCTCAGCGAGTAAGCCTTTGGCTCCCGACCGCGCTATCTGTAATTGTTCACTTTGAAATTTCGCGGTCGACTTGCACATGAGGCCGAGCTTTGGCGCAATCCATATTTGATTTCCGTGAGTATCTGCAGTAGTTGTCCAGCCCCAGATAGAGGAGCTCATAGACTTTTCGTCAATATCCCGTAGCGTGCCGTTCTCGGTCATGACCTTGCCTTCCTGGAGGAGGCACCATTGAACAGTTTGCCGTTGAAAGTCAAGTAATGGCGTCATCAAGTCATTTGGCTGAATGATATCCTCAGCCTTGGGAAGTTTATTGCTGCAGAGTGACATGTAAAACTCGACTGACGTAACTTTCGGACCAACTTTTGACAGGGTATTTCCGTCATCATATTGCTTCTGTGATTCTTGTGGCGCTAGCAAGGTCTCCACTTGCTTTTTTGAAAGCGACGGAAACGCACGCTTCATTAGCTTGCCATAGAGAGGAAATACTGTTATCTCGGCGGCTCCAAGGGTTGGATATGAAGAGTCTGGAAGCGCAATGCCAAAGTCGAGATAGGCATCATACTTGCCGTCATGCCGCTCGAAACAGAGCACCGGTGGCGGCGCAACAAGAGGGCTTCCAGCATAGATCAACTTCTTATTTGCCACCACCTGCGTGAATAGGTCAATATCTTCCCGTAACTGAGCGTCATGCAAGGTAATTGTGAGCAGCGTCTTGAATTTCGGGACGAGACTTTGAACGTTCACTCTGTGACGAGGCACGTCCAGCTGAAATTTGCACGAAATACTGAGCAAATTGCAAGCGGAGGCACCGCTGACAGATTCAAAGATGTGCTCCAACGAGCTGGCAAGTAGACCATTTCTATCAGTGAAATCAATAGGTACGTATACCTTGTTGCGAAAGAGAAGCACTTGGTCTTGGTACGCAGCAATTCCACGGTAAATACTAGCAGCTTTCGGTCTTTTGTCATTGAGAGCAGTTTCAACAGCACCATCGCTCAACCGTCGGCGCTTGACTGACGGGCTGTTGTATTCGTCCGGAAATAGTTCGGCATGTAAGGCCTGCTCAATGGTGTTCGGGGAGACGGAAAGCACTAGGTCCCCGGGAAGGTCAATGCTGACGGTGTTCATGTTGCTAGACCGGTATTCACAGCTCTGACCACAGCTCTGACCCAACGAAACTGTTTCGCATTAAACAGTCCCGAACAAGTGAGATGTGCGCTTCGGATGTCCGCGCGATGCACTCAAGAGCTTGGAGGTTCCTCGCCGGCGGCGCTGTACGCAAGGTATGTTGGGAGTTCCCCGATGTGCGAGTCCATCCGTATGGTAAGTACAGAGCGCTGAAATGCTGTTAGAGCGGAAGGAAGCGGATAGGACGCTGCTCCAGCCATTTCTACGCAGACCTTATTGTTTGTTTCTGAGCAATTGCATGTGACTCTATCTTCTCAATGACCCCTGCAAAGCCATAGAGCGTAGTCACGGTGCGTCTGGACACTAACCGTTCTGTCATAGCTCTCAGTCATGAATGCGCTGGCGGAAGCACGAGCAACGAGCCATTGACCGACTAGCAAAGCAAATACAATTGAATAGGCTAGTTTGAATACTTCTAATCAGTGCCGCATGAATGGCACGCACAACGTGTGCTCAGGGCCGCCGAAATAGTAAAGCGACGGGTCCGAGCCCCTCGTCCGTGGGCTGCGTTTGTCTGGACCACGATGCCTATCCACTACGCCGCCCTCCGCACCTCATCATAAGCCCCCCACGCCCCGTCCACAACACCGCCGCAATGGTCACCGTCAATCTGCGCACAAAGTCCCCTAAAGCCAAGGTCGCAGGCATGCCGCGCACCCTCGAGGTCGACACCGCTGGTACCGTCGACTCTCTGGTCGCGGCTCTCGGCAAGGCCACGAAGCTCGGCCCTGAGCGCATCCGGCTCACGCTTGTCGACAACACGCGCCTCGTGCCCGGAACCCCACTCGAGAAGTACGATCTGCAGGAGAAGTCGATCATCTATGTGAAGGATCTCGGTATGTGGTTCTGTGTGTGCTATGGGGATTTGCGCTCACGAGTCTGCGCCAGGTTTACAAATCGCGTGGAGCACAGTATTCTACTTCGAATACGCGGGGCCGATCGTGGTTCATCTGATCGCATACAATGCTTCAAAGTGGTTTTA
The DNA here is from genome assembly GCF_038497785.1 of Limtongia smithiae. Lineage (NCBI taxonomy): Eukaryota > Fungi > Ascomycota > Lipomycetes > Lipomycetales > Lipomycetaceae > Limtongia > Limtongia smithiae. The sequence goes on from NW_027117622.1 coordinate 2,616,245, forward strand.
TGGCGTCGACTACGAGTACACGAAGACTCAGACCGCGGTCTACTACATGATGCTGATCCACTTTTTTAAGCGCGAGCTCGAGACCCGGTTCGTCCACCGTTTCTCGAACGCTACCATGCCCATTGCAAACATCTTCCGTAATTCGTTCTACTACACGCTCCTGTCTGGCTTCCTCATTTCCTACGCAGTTTATTCCCCTGTCGCGCGCCCTGATCTGCCTCCCTTCTCCTTCAAGGGTCTAATTTTCTTCTGGACGTGGGCAGAGTTCTCCAACTTCCTCACTCACCTGAACTTGTCCTCCCTGCGACCCGTGGGCACCACCGTGCGTAAGATTCCTGTTGGCTACGGCTTTGATCTCATTTCTTGTCCGAACTACTTCTTCGAGAGCATGGGCTGGTTGGCGATCGCGTTGCTCACGCGAAGCTGGGCCGCCGCCTTGACCTTCGTCTTCTTCACGGCTACGATGTACAACTGGGCGGTCGGCAAGCACCTGCGATACAAGCGGGAGTTCAAGGAGAAGTACCCGAAGAATAGAAAGGCAATGTTTCCTTTCATTGCATAGACGCTTGCGCAGTGGAGGGTCAACAAAATATACAGAACACACCAATTTTCCAAGACTGACTATACAGTACATACAGTTCGTACTTGCAAATACGACAACATCATCTCTGGGCATTGTCGATTTATTCATATGGGTCGTCCACACAAAAAAATAGCTGTGGAGCGATTTGTAGGGTTTGTTGGCGTTCTTGCACAGCAAACAGGGGGGCACCCGGCTTTAATGTTGAGAATGAGCATGATCTGCAGATATTTGGCCCTCGAAGCAATAAAAGTGCTCCTAGAAGTTCGATCACCTGCCGCTCTTATGGTGTTTCTTTAAACGCTTCTGAGCCGCTGTCTTGTTCGTGTTTTCTTCGTCGTCGTCGTCGTCCTCCTGCTCGTCGCCGGAGACGACCTCGGCAGGCTTGTAGGTCGGTAGATTGCTCCCGCCGAAGAAGGTTGCGTAGGAGAATGCGGCCACGACGATGCCAGTGAAGGTGAGCAGCATCGTACCAGAATGCCGCGAGATCGCGCGATCTATGGGCGTGGACGCCGCCATTGCAGCTGACTGGAGTAGCGTGGAGATGGTGGTGAAACAGAACGGCGAAGTGGCCACGAAAGTCCCAGCGCACTTCGCGAATTAGTTCACCACAGGTGTACGCATCTGAACTGTGACCTGCGACGACCACTGTCGAAATCATTGCATCCGAGCTTCTTCAGCACAGCGACAGAGGGAAAACAATTTACTAATTGCAGGCATACTACATCCGCACGGAGAAGCTCTGTTGATTTTCCTTCCAGAACTGCCTCATCAGCCAGCCATGGATGCCACTGCAATCACTGATCCCACGCTTCGTGGTGCCCTGGACCTAACCAAGTCCATGCGCGAATTGAGCGCACGCACTTTCACTTTATTACATGAAATCACAGAAGCCACTCGTGCAGCACAAGCGAGCATTCCCTCCCCGCCGGCGCAGGCCATTGACAACGAAATTGAGAACAAGGACGCAAAGACAGCAGAAGGCGAAGGCCACAGCGAGGACACGACGATGAATACCAAACGCCCGGGTGTGTTCAGTGCGAGCGCAGCTAAGGCGGAGCTCGTATCGACGTATAAGTTCCTCATGGCGATCTCGGTGCGTCTTCGGGGCGTGAATCGGCAAGCACAGATTATCCTGCGAGAATCCAAAGCCAGGACCGCGGAAAAACTGAGCGAGGTGGATAAATTGCAGTTGGAGCTGGAGAATGTTTATTACCGGCAGAGTTACCTACGCAGCGAAATCGAGAAATGCTTGGATTTTCCGTGAGTAGCTCTGTGGGTGTGCATCGTCGCTGTGAATTTTCGTACTGATATCGGATAGTTCATTACATTCACAAGTCAATTTTGTTCCGCTTGAGGAATTTTATGAGGCCCATCCAGAATTTGACCCTGGTAGAATAAAGGAAACATCTACGGTCGAGGATGAGCCAACGACTGCGCCGAATAATGACGACGTCGACATGTTGGACGCTCCGGGGCAGGAGCAAGGGCTTGAACAGCAACAAAAATCCGAGCAGACTGAGCAGATTGAACAGGCCGATGCTGTGATGGGATTAGAGCAGCCAGAGATCGAAGTGACCAAAACGGAACAGCCAGTCACCACACCTGTCACTGTCCAGCCCACTGAGGAGGCCACATCGTTATCACCAACCGAAGCTATGGAGACCGACGAAATTCTCACCGAGTCGCCAATAGTCACCACTCCACAGCCCAAACGGCAGCAGTACGCGGAACACGAAATCATGATGGCTCGTCTACGGGATGAACGCGACCGGCGTCTTGAACTGGAAGCGAAGCGGCGAGAGCTTGTGGCGGTCAAGGCGAATTTGGTGGCCGAAAATAAGAGACGAAAGGACGACTTAGAGGGCCTTGATAAGCAACTGCAACAGTTCATTGAGGTATATTCAATTTCTCAAGATTTTTTGGTTAAGCATACTAACATGCTTTACAGAGCGCATCACCCATTCAGAATGTTCTACATAAATACTAGAGGTAAGTGTATCATAGTCGGATCTGTACCATATCGAATTCTTATAAGAGTTCTCCGTTGATGTCCGCGAGAGATTCGCCCGGCGAGCATGCTATAGAGTATCCCAGGATATGCTCATTTCAAACTCGAAATCATATTCCGCTCCAAAGAGAAGTGTTTTTCGTTAAGACACTGCTCGTGTGATCATGCTCGTGTGATCATGCTCGTGCGATCAATGAACGATAGAAGCGACGTGAAGTCCCTAGATGATGAGCTCTGACGTAACCACTTCTCCCAAATATCTGGGTGATTTCCGTAGAGTTTTGCGACTACGTGGCCGCTCACACTCCCCGGCCGTCGTCGCAAATAGCACTACCAGCACTTTGCGTCTGCACGATTACTGCGCTGCACTGCAAAATGGTTAGTTCTCCACCTGAGTGAATCCACATCGAGAACAGCCTCAATTGATACGGCGCGACAGGTTCAAACGCCGACACAGCGACGGGCGAACGAGAAGTATGCGCGGCGAGAGGAGCGTAAGCACGGAAAAGCAGCCAGCGCCACACACAAGGCCGAGAAGCCTCCAATTTCCAAGATATGGATCTGTAAGTTTGCTGTTGTTTGTGTCAGTCAGATGCAACGTATCTTGAAAAATGATCGTGCTAACGGAAGTACGCCATCAGACATGTTCATCTTCCTTCTCGCGGGCGGTGTGATCCTTGAGGTTATCAACCTCTTCTTCGGACTATAATCAACCGCAAAATGTACATTATTCATGGTCACTATAAAAACAGATTTATAGTTACAGAAGAAGCGTAGGGTTAATAATGCCACTGTGTCTGGTGTTCGTGCCGGTGCGTTATGCGATGAATGCCACGATGGGTCTTATATACAAGTCCTCTCGATCAACGCCCAAGACGGTGCGACGCAGAAAGTCTACGAGATCAAGATATGGCAGCTGCAAAATTGCGCGTTAATTGCGCTGTCATTTAGATCATCGCTACCTCAGCGTGGCCGGCGCGTGCGTGCCCGGCCAGGCTCGCGGTTTCCAAATCTCCCAATAAAACCGTAGTCCTTTAGTAGCTGTCGACCCCGGTCCTATCAGCAACCCCATATGCCCACACCACAATGACTGAGCGAGCGAACACACGGCTCGCGACGGCGTTGCGCTCAGCGGCTCCGTATCGCGTACGAACGAGGACATACACTTCGGTGAGCGTGGTGCTGAGGCTTCGTCCACGCTACGGCGGCATTCCTGGTGCAACCCGCCCAGAACTGCAGCACAGCCGGAGAACTTACACGACTGTTAAGGAACCGCAGCCATTTGTATGGTTTTCAAATTGTGAAGGATGGCCTGGATATTAAATTGACGCCGTGTACAGGGATCATCGCAACTATGGCCCGCAGGCAAAGTATTCCTCTATGGCTCCCTCGTGTATATGCTCATGCACTGGACATGGTGGAAGCTAGAGACCGACGAGGTGAAGGACGACCTTTGTGGTAAATTTTTCTATTGCCCATATTTTCCGTATGTACCACTGACAGAAGAATCAGTCAAGGTTAAAGACCTCGAAGTCGAACTGACGCATCTCGTCGACGCCCGAAACCAGGCAATCAAGCGCCAAGCCGTGTCCGAGGAGCAACGGCAGAATCAGAGTATATGGCGCAAACTATTACCGTGGAAATAATCACGCATTTGGAAGCGCTTTTTTGTATTATAGATGGGGAAGAGCATTGTAAATACCAACACTAAATTACGCAAAGTCATCAGCAGGAGCAAGCAGCAGTGTATTGGTCGATCCTAGCTAAAGCTGATTCAATGTCTGCTCTGCTAACGGCAGATAATGCTCGTTTGTTTCCCGTTGCACTTCGGCGCTGAGCTCCTTCCCTTCTAAACGTAGCATATCTGACAGCCCACAAATTAGACTCTCGATCAGTATCTCTAAACATGACAGTGACACACCTGCAGCAAGTGACCCAGAAACATAGCACCAGAGCGCGTTTTGTGTCCGTTTCGCAGTTGCAAATGCAGCTTGTGATGCCCTGCTCTTCTGCTCGCGGTCCGTGGCAGTCGTTGCGGCGACATGAAGCGCTATTCCCATGAGTTGAGTGTTCGCGAGCTCCTTCATCATGCTCAAGAGCGGCGCAATCGGTGATCTACCAATTGGTCAGTATTACCATGCAGCACATAGTCGCATAGAGGTCTTACGGAGATTTGTGAACTGCGTTCACTAACGCCCAGGTTGCTCGTATCCCATACCGCGGACAGGCAACAACTATCGGTTCAAGCTCCCTCGCTATATCCGCAGCCTGTTGGCCATCATTATACGTATCACCCCGGAAAATGACGACTATAGCCATAGACGCCAGAATCGCAAGCTCGCTACTTGGCATAAGCGACTGCCGAAGCATAGCATATGCCTCGAGCGCGCTACCGAGCTTGCCGGTCGCTTGGAAATACAAGCCACAGATGTAGACGGTTAGTGGCGAAAGTTGTGCTGTAAGGCTCGCGTCAAGTTCAGCTACGGCGTTGACAAGAGCGATCAGAAGCTGGCGAATAAAGCGTCAGTTTAATTTGTAAGACGTGGTTAGTAAGACGTACCTCGCTGTTCCATTCTCCGCGCGTGAAACTCTCAAGACAGAGATAAAATTGTAAATAGGAACGAGCTGTTGACAGGAAATCTGTGCGTTGAGCAGCTTGATGAATCGTCAGAGACGGAAAGTAAGAATCGTCGTTGGCATGTTCCAACAGCTTTCCATGTACTAGAAGAGCATCGGATTAGCATCACCGTCCTTAAACCGGAGGCACAATAAAAGCAAGGCGCACATTCGTAATCGACAACTTTCAACCCCTCGAGAAAGTATTTCTGCGCTTTCCGACTCTCGAACGACGTATTCAGATGCATGCAGCCCGATATTAAATATGCCATTAGGTATACCTCCGCCTGACACCACCACTTAAACTGCAGCGGAATCGCTGTGGTACTCCGCTCTCCACCCGCGGGAAGCAGCACATAGAAAAGCCCTTCGTCAGACCAACCCCGCCACTTTCCTAATTCATGCGGCTGCCCATCCAGTGCCTCATGCACGGCTTTTAATTTTTCCTCGACTACTGAGGTCACCCCACCGCTCATAAGCACCGTCAGTGCATCATAGTACTTCCGCATGACGACGAGCTGCGGGATGTATGTGCGGGTATAGTCAGACTCGCATGACCTAGCTTGCGAGAGGAATCCGGTTGCAGCGGCGAAATTCTGTTGACGCAAGGAGACCAGTGCCGAGGTCATGTATCCGAGATTCCGAACTTCGCTCGAGGTGCAGCCAAGAAGTGGTCTAAGCGATGTAAGTGCGTTGACATAGTCGCCAGCGTTCAGGTGGAGTGTGGAACGGAGATAGATGAAGGTGTATGTCCAGGTGTCGGTGCCGGTGCTGAATGCAAGTTAGCGTAAGTCCGATGGTCGAGCAGACGTAACATACGTTTCAGCCTCGCGTAGACATTGCTGTAGTAGCCGCTGCCCGGCACGTGCGTTTGTGTGCGAGAGCATTCGTATCGAGAGATGCAGCATTGTGAATTTGATGTCGTGTAAATTATTCTGCAACCCGTATTAGCACTCGGCTTTCGCTTCACCAAACAAATGATCCGTATCGTACTCGTCCCGCCAGAGCAATCTATACATGTAGTGAGTTTTGCAATCAGTCATCGCCATCGCAAACACCACGTACAGCTTTGTTCAACACTTCCTCGGCCTCATCAAACCCCTTAGTCCCTTCGGAAAACAACGCCTCGCAGTACCATAGCGCCGCAAGACACTCTACATACGGCATCGTGCGTTCCTAAACACCAGTCAGCTTCATCGCGGCATCCACCACAGGCATCTGCACGCACCTTGAGAACCGCCTCGTAGCACTGCGTCCCCGTAGCAACGAGCTTGTAATACGCCAATACGTCCTCGCGCGAACATAACCGCGTGCTGTATTTATGTGCACGCGCAAAGTAGTCTTGCGCGATGGGGAACATGACGAGGTGGATCGTCGAGAACGCGGTGGTGGCTTGCACGCCGTCGGCGTAGAACTGTTGCTGCACTTGCTCCAGATGCTGCGGGCCCATGTATGGGTTCGCCATGGCTGATGAGGCCAGCAAACAGACAAAATCGTGTACTGCGACAATGCCACCGGTGGTGAGGGCGAATTCGGGGTGTCCGATTGTAGTCCATGGTGCGGCGCGCAGTCGCTGCGTTGGGACTTCGACGCGTCGCCAAACTAGTTGTTTTGATTCTCCACGTTGATCCGCATCGTCTTATTCACCAACACTCTACACTTCCGCCATGGACCGCAGATCGCAGGGCGGCAGCGGCAGTCGTTCGTCATCGCTGTCCCGTCCGTCAATAGCGTACACCCGTGCATCCGTCATCGGTGTCGCCAACGCGCAGCAGCAACGCGCGTCGACTACCGCGTCGTTACGCGCGCCTCCGTCGTCGTCGAGAACGATATCTTCGTCTGCCACAGTGCAAACACCGGTGGGTTCGGAAAATGCCATGGGTTTATCAACATCGTCCTCCATGACATCGTCATTACTTTCAAGCACGACGCCTCAGATGCAATCCACGCCGCGCTCGTTGACCGAGGAACTCGAGAAGCTCGAGCAAACAATCACCCTGACGCTACAAGAAATTGACCACAACTTCAGCACCTCGCATCGAATCATCACAGGTTCTATTCTGCCTATTGTAGAGCAGTACGCCGCGCAGTCGCAGGCCCTGTGGAAGTCGTCCAAATTCTGGAAGGAGTTTTTCGAATCCAGCGCGAACGTGTCGTTGGCGGGTTACGAGGAACTTAACGTGGATGACGCAGTCTCCGATGGTGATGCGCAGACCGAGACGACTTTAAAATGCGGTCTGAAGCAGTCTGAAGATGCTGTCGTCGACGGTGAGGATGAGAACGAGTACAGTCACAGCACGGAGTACTCCGCTACTATGGACTATGACAATAACAACAACAACAACAACAACAACAACAACAACAACAACAACAACAACAACAACAACAACAACCCACAACAACGCTCTGCGTCGCGCGCGCCCGAGATAGTTAGCGATGACAGAATGCGACTACGAAACCGCTATGAGGACAGCAGCAGCAGCATTAACGACCCCAGCCTGCTCTACACCGCGACGCGGAACTTACGCTACGACGACGTCGCCCAACGGCGACAGGAACAACAACACCCGGTCCGCGACTTCTCAAGGTACAAGTTTGATGACGAGGATGATATTGAGACAGAGAGGAGTATTACCGGTGCCGCGCAGTTTATGAAAGCGTTGAATCTAGATGATCAGTCCACCCCGCGTCGAGATATTCTGGTCGACCGGTCGAATACTTTCACTGCTCAATTACAACAGCAACAGCAGCAACTACAGCGACAACAGAACTCGAAGAGTGAAGCGGATCTTGGTCTACGCTGGGCCGACATGGTCTCCCCCTTTGACGAACTGCGCATAGAACTCCAATCCACGGCTGGCACCCAGCGGCCACCACATCACGCAGCTCCAACGCCGTTCGACAACACGGTTTCCTCCGCCATGCCTGAAATCCCACGTACAAACCACCTTTCCGCCGCCGCGTATGTCGACGACGATGAGCTTACCTTGTCGCCGCCGCATACGATCACGCAGTTCGGTGCCGTTTCAGATTCATCCACATCCACTGCCACAGCAGCAGCGTCGAGTATGACAAGTCGACAGCCATCGCTACCGACTAGGTCCATGGATCTGCAAACCCCCGGCCGCGCGGGCGGATACAGACGTCCGGCAAATTCGACCATCGACGAAGAGGAATCCTCTATGGCGTCCATCTTCCGGGCCGCTGACTCCTCGCCGTTCTCGGAGTACGTCGGCTCGACACGCAAGACAAATCCGTATATAATGCATGGACGTCCACCTCAGCAACAGCAGCAGAACGTGCTGCTTCATAGGGTTCTCGACAAGAAATGGGGCGTCCAAGTCACGCCGCGTTCAAAGCCGTCAGCATCGCACTCGGCCGCGACGCTGTCAGTTGCGTCTCGACCAAAATTACCACGTCTAGGCGATGACGAGCTTGCAACCCCGCGGCCGTCGCGCACGACTTTGGCCGATTTTCAGTCCCGCTTCTCGTCGTCTCCTATGGACTCACCGCCTGTTGCACACGGGCTGAATTCCATCATTTTTTCGTCACCAGAGCGTGAGTAAGTGAGGTGGCGTACTTTGTAATTACAATTTTGTTTGGGGGGAGATATGTTAGATACGAGAGTAGTTAGATTGTATGAGTATAGCGACCAGCATGGATGGGTATAGTCCAATATTTGTTGCATTAATTAAGAAAATTACTCTGCCTTCCACCATGCAATAACAGCTACCAATTTTTGAAAATACTGAAAGAGAAGATCGAGGGATCATACCAGTTACCTGGAAAATGAAGTCGTGATTAATCGTTACTAACATTCTAATGTACAAGAAGCTATATAGTCAACAGCTGCGGTAGCGAAAATATTCGATATCGTTTCATTTCGTTTCACGTAGCCATCTCACTCTGCTGATCTCCGCTGTGCTGGTCCCACGGATTGATATCCTTCGTGGAGATGGGCACGTAGCCGAGGTCGGAGTCATCGGAATCGTCATCATCGTCAGGGTCGTTGGTTGGGTAAACGTCATGCATGGGCAGTTCTATGCTGCTTGCAGTAGATGGATTATTGGTGTTGCTGTTTGGATCCTCGAGTGAGATCGTGGTATACGATTCTGGCGTCGGATCGGAGGCGGTCGCATGCGGTCGGGAGGGGAGCGTGGGAGGTTGCGATGATGGTGATGACAATGGCGATGCGGCTGGCGGAGTTGATTTCGAATCAACAGACGGTGGAGAGTCTGAGCCGTGAGAGGTGGATCGTGGCGACGATGGCTTGCGCGACCCGAATCCGCGCAGCCGTCGTTCCTGTGCCCACCGCGTCCAACTCGACACCGGCGACGAATCCGTCGCGAGCGTGATATGATGCTGCCGCCGCGACGATACCGATGAGCCCGAGGATACTGACGATGGCGACGCTTTGGCCGTGTTGAGCTCGTCTGTGCCGGCGACGGACTCCGCGTCGGCATTTTCTTGCCGCATGGCGAATTTCTGCGCATCCCGCCGCGCGCGTTCCTTCTCGCGCATGGCTTCGATTTCGGCCCAGAAATTTCCAAATGCGGTGGTCACCCTTTGAGAGCCGGTGGAGAAGGTTTTTGCAATTGCGTCACGTGCCGGCGCAAGGTTTTGCATTTGTCTAGAGAAGCGTTAGTCGGTCATTCAGCGACAGGCGTGCTGCATGATAGGACGTACTGCGACAGTTTCCGCTGAACTTCCTCAAGCGAGAACGATCCGGTAAACGGATGCTTCGGCATGACAACATCAAAGAGCTCCTCATCCGTGAACTTATGAAATACGCGGTAATTGTTAGTCAATTTCCACCGATTGATCCAGTTCATATTAAAGTCCTCTGCGGGATTGCCATCTTCTAAATGTGAGCTCGCAGGCATAGCTAGATCGACCACAACAGAGAATACTAACCGATGGTCGGTAGCAAATCCTCCGGTGACAGCGGTGGCCCGTACTTTTGCAAATAGCCATCGTACTTGACTGAGGAGAGTAGCGCCATGAGATATTCCTCGAACTTCCATCGAATAAAGTCCTCACTCCCGGTGAAAACTATTGAGCCCGGATCGTTATTATCCTCTAGAGAGATTGTTATACATGGCAACCGTGAACGCTAGGCTGAGAAACTTACCGTCCGACCACGTATCGTCGACGGCATGAGATATTGAGTCTATCCACTTGCGGTCGCATGTCGTAAGCTGCAACGGCGACTCAAACTCGGGATTCAAGATTTCGACGGAGTTGTTGTCGATGTTGACGAGGATATCCGCAAACTTCTCTTTCTGTGAGAGTAACAGTGAATTTGTGGACCCAATGAGATAGAATTTTGTGTCGGCCTTTGTGAGTGTCTCGAGCTGCTGAAGCGGGGTATACGGGTTAAAGAGACCGCCTTTGCCAAACGCCTGCAGAGGCAAACCCATGAACGCCAGTAGGGATTCTCGGTCGCTGCTGCGGAGGCTGGTAGATTTCTTGAGCGTGTCTTCGTAAGAATTCAAAGACGGCGATGCGCAATCTTCTAGGCGTTCGATGAGACCTGGGATGAGCGATACCAGCGAGAATTGACTCGAGCAGAGCAGCTCGGTGTTTGATCCGAAGAAGAGAATGCGGGGCTCAAGAATGAGTGCCTTGAACAGCACCAGCGTCTTATACTTGAAGCGATGGACGAGCTCGCGGAGCGTCATTCCATTGTAGAGATCAGTCTCGGCAATGTCACTGTGGAAGAGCTGGACGAGGTTGTTGTAGAGAGTGATGATGATAGTGCGATCCTGGAAGTTGGCCTGGAGAAAGTAAGCCCGTGTGACGACAGCAAGCTTCTCCCGGATGGGTCCGAAGATGGGCTTCCGCGCAACGACGACGACGGACTTTTGCACTGTCGAGCGGGTGACCTCAGCATCCTTGTAGAGAAGCTTGTCGGCACGGATTTGCCGGTTGCATGAGATGCCGAAGTATGTTGTGGGTTCGGTGGCCACGTCGCCGGGCTGTGGCTCGTAGAGGAGGGTGAAGTATGAGTAGTCTTCCTCGTGCTGGGGTGGGATTAGAAAGAGAGGAAAAGATTAGCGAGCCGGATACTGACCGAATGGCTGCCGTCCGGAAGACTCTGAAAAGGCAGGTTTGGCCAGCGATTGGACATGTCCTCTCCGTTCTCACCAATCCAGAACTCGACCTCCGGGCCGCTGGAATTGAGTTAGCAGCAGAACAAGTAGGCAGAGAGAGCAGAAAGAAGCGCACCGCGTGTGGTGGAAGCCCACGACGCAGACCCCGACGATGAGCGGAGGCGACGCAGTTTCGTCGTCGCTCATGGTGCAATGGTGCGCGGGACGGAGCACACGCGGACGCGAGGACGAAGCAGCGCTTGGAGGCGCAAGGACAGACGAGGCAGGGGAGGCACAGGCTATAGAAGAACTGGCATGCAGAGAAGTGTGGGGACGGTTCGCGGGTAGTGCCAGCACTACGTCGTTGTGCGATTGACGGAGAGGCGAGCTCCCACTCCAAGCCGCGCCCTGGCCCCCGGGGTTTGTACTCCGCTAGCCTCTGCCCTGGCTGCTTGCTGCTCGTATCGCTGAGATCTTGTCTCTACCAGGACTACAAGATATCTAAAGGTGCGAGTCAGATCTCTTCCCGCGCTTTAGTCGTCTACTGCGCCGACTGTCTTCTGCCTGACCTATAGCTGTTTTTTGCCATGCTTAAATTCCGCAGCAGATCATCACTTGAATGGGCATTCAGCCTGATTTGCGGCACGCTTATTGCATTCTTCTTTGATCATCTTAGTACAACGCCCGCCGGATGGCTCTGATCATGATGCGATTGCTCGATTCCGGGTCGAGACTCGCATTCGCATGCACGGTGGCATACTGTGGAGATCATATGGCGATCACTAGACGCCGAAGGTCTGAAGGGCAAATCTACTGAAGAATTTTTTTGAGCTGATGCTGTCTGTTTAACTGGCTGATGATACTTACTGCTCTTCTGTGATCTGCCTGAGGATACTGGTGATGTCGACGGCGGGAATTGCGAAGCGAACTGCTACTGCACGTGCTTTCTTTGCTGACCGCACGCGTTCGTTCACAGAGTACTTCTCCGTGTCTTGTAGCAATAACATGCCCATAATGTTTTTCTATCGAATAATCCCCCGGCTCTACACTGTAGATGGGGTCCAGCGGGAGTCGTTATCAGGACCGAGGGTGTTGTGCGGAGAGCTGCAGAGTGACGTCATCGTATCCACAATGCGCCGCTGTGCTCTGGTCTGCACACAGCGCTGTGGAGCCCTGGCAGAAGGAACTCTAGCACCAGACGCTCTTACTCTCACGACCGCGTTTGGCTTTGTGACGACGCCCAGTACGTGTAGTGGCGACCCACGACGGGTGATCAAGCTAGGAGGAGCGCGGTGACCGCCGCGAACGGGACGGTAAGTGGTGTCGTGGGTTCCAGAGTACGGCATGGCTCACGTAGCTGCCGCCGGTGAACCCTGCAGAGTCGCCCCAGGAGAACGAACTAGCGCGGCCGAAAGCGTCAGAACGGCGCAGCAGCGTCGAGCTTCGCTTTGGTCAACGCCCGCGAGCTCAAGCACTTCCGCATCCAGCCTCCACACCATCCGTACCTCCAGCACTTCCGCCCTCCGCAGCCACCGCGCCCATCTTCTCCAGCGCGGTCCTGCACCCCGACTCCACACACAGCACACGCCTTCCCTCCGCATTCCCGCGCCGCCATGGCCGACTTCATCAGGTGCGCACGCTGCGATCTCTCCGCTCATAGCCGCGCTGCGGTTCATGCTGCTGACACCATCGCTTTCGCCTGCAGAACCCAGATATTCGGCACGTCCTTCGACATCACAAGCAGGTTCGTGGTCTTATACTTCTGCCATGGTCCTCCTCTTTCTCTCGCTGACGCTATTTGCAGATATGCAGATCTCAATCCCGTCGGCATGGGCGCCTTCGGTCTCGTCTGGTTCGATCCTGTTCGTTTAAACCGCCACTCGTCACAGCACTGACAATTCGCCATCTGCAGCTCCGCTCGCGATCAGCTCACCGGCCAGCCCGTTGCCATCAAGAAGATCATGAAGCCCTTCAGCACACCCGTTCTCGCCAAGCGCACCTACCGCGAACTCAAACTACTGAAGCATCTGCGTCACGAGAACGTTATCTCCCTCAGCGACATCTTCATCTCGCCGTCTGAGGACATGTGCGTGCTCTGTTTGATTGTTTAGTTTCAATTACTACTAATGCTCGGCTAGATACTTTGTCACCGAGCTCCTCGGTACAGACCTTCATCGCCTTCTCACCTCGCGCCCACTTGAGAAGCAGTTCATCCAGTACTTCCTCTACCAGATTCTGCGTGGTCTCAAGTATGTCCACTCCGCTGGGGTCATCCATCGCGACCTCAAGCCAAGCAACATCCTCGTCAACGAGAACTGCGATCTCAAGGTACTTGCCCCGCACATTTTGCATACCTGATCGCGCGCTCACTTTCGACATAAATAGATCTGCGACTTTGGCCTTGCCCGTATTCAAGATCCCCAGATGACCGGTTATGTCTCCACCCGTTACTACCGCGCCCCCGAGATCATGCTCACCTGGCAGAAATATGATGTCGAAGGTAAGCGATTATTAATCGATCACTAGTTTGTCAATTCTAAATCTTGCCTAGTCGACATATGGAGTGCGGGCTGTATCTTTGCTGAAATGCTCGACGGCAAGCCGCTCTTTCCTGGCAAGGACCACGTCAACCAGTTTTCCATCATCACAGAACTTCTCGGCACTCCGCCAGATGACGTCATCCATACCATCTGCAGCGAGAACGTATGTTGTTACTCTTTCTTTGTCAAAACCGCTTGCATTGGCTGACTGCCGTAGACGCTGCGATTCGTCAAATCTCTCCCAAAGCGGCAAAGAATACCCCTCTCGCAGAAGTTCAAGAACGCAGACCCAGAAGCGATCGACCTGCTAGAGCGAATGCTCGTGTTTGATCCCCGGAAGCGAATCACTGCGGCCGAAGCGCTGGCGCACCCATATCTTGCACCTTACCATGATCCGGATGATGAGCCCGTTGCAGAGTCGAAGTTCGATTGGTCCTTCAATGGTATGTTCTGATCCGTGTTTATCATGGTTGTGTAGCTACTAAGTTCATTACAGAGGCCGAGCTTCCAGTCGATAGATGGAAGATCATGATGTACTCCGAAATTCTCGATTTTCACAACATCGACGGCGGTGGCCAGGACAACGGCGAGGCTGTCATGGACGGCTAATTCACTCAGTAAATGCAAGCCCTGTCACCGTGACAATCCGCCCCTCCCAGAGACAATCGGCGCAATATTGTATACTATAGCAGCGTTATGGAATTCTACTGCTTTTTGGATAATTGTTTGCTTGGTCCTCTAGATCACGCTCTGTCAGTCAGTCTATTGCACTATTTCTCTTTTGTTATCCTGCTCTCTCAGGTACTCTTCCACATGTCCTAATGCCGTCCTATTTTGTCTTGTTTCGTTTGTTTAGCGTGTCGCCGGAGTGTTCTGTGTATAAGTATGTTTTGTACTGCTCTACTTGCTTTGTAACTTGCTTATTCATGTAATGGCAAGCGGAGAGTGCCGGTTTCAAAATCAATAAAAATGGTCTGTCCTGTGGTTTAGCCGGCGTGGTACAAACACCATCGCCGCCCGTCACATGCGTGCGTGCTCAAAGGCGTCGAGGGCCTCGTCAGTCACCCCTCAGTCGCCCGCCCCCATCTTACGCGCTCCCGTCATGTCGGTGCAGTCCGAGCAGCAGCCCTCCGCTGTACGGGCGGTGCTGCAGTACCTCCAGGCGGGCACGTATCCCAACGAGGCCGAGGCGGGGTTCACGATCTCGGACGGCGACAGCATGGCTCAAATCGCTAGTGCCATTGACTACGAAATTGCAAGCATCAAGGTACGCGTCCGGCAATTGGAACTAGAGATGGCGTATGGAAGCTGACTGCAGTTTAGGCCGATATTGAAGATATCTGTTCAAAGAACGCGCGTGCACTGGAGGCGTATCTGGCGCAGACTACGTCGCTTGTGAACGACATCGAACAGTTGCAGAAGCAGTCCGATGATCTGCAGTACCGCGCCAGCCAACAAAACGTACTTTACTACTTTCTTGCCTACCCGATGTGTGGATTCTAATACGTTCTCACAGAATGCCGACGAAGGTCTCTACAAGCTCTCTGATGAACTCGACAGCCTTCAATACGAACAAAGTCGGACCTCGAACTACATCAGCGCACTAAACCAAATCTGGTTCATCAAAGCGACAATAATCGAACTGCGCTCATGCTTTCAATCACGCCAATACGTACAAACGATCCAGCTTCTCAAGTCGGCCGAAACGAAAATCACAACGTTCCCGGACTGGCAACACATCTCGCTGCTTAGCGCGCTTAACGAGGAGGTCAGCACGATTGATGCGAAGGTATTCCAGGGGCTAGATGCCTTGTGGGCCCGGTTCATTGTAATTGATGCGACGGCGAGCGAGTTGATAGTGTGTAAGCATCTCGAAGGGGACGACAGCGATATGTCACTCGCGAATCTGGCTGACGCGTTGACGCGATATGACTTTACCGGAAAGGTGAAATCATTAACTGGATGGGTTCGAGATACGCTGCTCGTCCGAATCCTCAACGCAGAGTCCCCGGTTATTGTTCAAATCGCAGAATCCGACGAGAAAGCCTCGCTAAGGGTCACACCGGCGTCATCATATTCAATACATAATCTACTCGAATATCTTGCGAACTTTGTGCGTTTTATCAACACAATGCTGCCGGAGCACATATCACACGCGCTTGCGGTTGAGCTCATGTCGGTCTTGAGCACAAAGCTCATCGACGACAACCTGCAAGCGTGCGTTCCGCTCGCGCTCACCGACATCCCACAATTCGAGGGCCTCTTACAGAGTGTGCACCATTTCGATATGTTTTTGCGCAAACAGAAGTGGACGGACTCGTCGTCGTCGGAGTTGGCGCAGTGGGCTAAACGGGTGCCGAGTGTATGGTATAAGAAAATGTGCGACCACGTGCTTATTACCACGCGGAGAATTGTGACCGAGGCGAAGATGAGCGATCGGAAGATTGTGGAAAAGGCGGGAGTTGTTGTCTCGCTTGACGCACTGCATGAGATTGCAGAGCGGAGGAGCGAGGAGCATAATCGACCTCTGAAGATGACGCCCTCGGCTGACGATGCGAAAGATAGCGAGCCTGAGGACTTCGATTGGAATGATAATTGGGATGATGGAGAAGACGACACGTTGGTGATGAAGAACCAGCCACAGGATGATTTGGCGGCTATGGATAATGCCGGCGAAGATGATGATGCCTGGGGATTTAATGAGAGCTTAGATCTTGACGACAGTGGTAACAACGACATTATCGCTGCTAAGACCGATGACACTAAGGCGGTGACTTCAGACCTGGAGGACTGGAACTGGGCCGACGACGCCGACGACGATACCACTGACATAAAATCCGACACCAGACTGACAAACAAACCAAAACAATCTTCGCTTGGTCTCAAGAAAGCCCCGAAACATGCTCAAGTAAAAGTTACACCGCCGCCACCGCTTAAAAAGAAGCTGAAGCCGTTGATTCCGAAGAGCTCGCTGGCAGGTAGTAACGGGAAGAGCGACGGCGCTACAACGGAAAATTCGAGTTTGAAGGAGACCTATGTAGTCACGACCGTGCCACAGCAGATTTTGGGGTTGATCGATTTGCTGATGAAGGATGCCGACGATCTCGCTACTACGTATGTATTTCCTGGTGAAATCCACTTGCTGTGATCGTGCTAGCTGACCACGCCAACAGGTATCGAACATCCTCGATAGCACCGGCAAGTCCAAATCTCCGCTCTCTGGTATCCTGCGTCCTAGGCGCCTTCCGTGCACTCGCACCACTTCACTACGGTGACTCCTTCGATTCGCACTTTTATCTCTCCAATGACTGCCTCTACCTCTCCGAGCAAGTCAGCTTGATGAAGGATCTCGGTGGCGATGCGTATTTGCTGAAGGAGATGTCGACACGGTTCGCGGCCGGCCAGGAGATGATGATGTCGTAACGAGACTATGTATGCGATGATGGTCGCATTGGCGTTTGCATTTTTGATTGATTTCCATTTAATTTCATCTGCATCATCATCGTGGAAACTTAGTCTATTGTAGGATATGACATTTGTTTGTCTGTGTAACATCAAGTATGTAACCAAATGGTACAATAGTAAATGACAATTCATGAATCTTATGAGTGGGTCGCGCGTAGGATATTGGACAATTGCCAACCGGCTCTATGTATTTACAAATATATACAGTTGTGCAGCACTTTATTCGTCGTCGTCGACGCCGCCGCCGAAACCAACGGGAACAGGTGTCCCCTTTGGAGTTAGCGCCATGACTTTGTACACTTTCCCCATCGCACCTCCGGAGCGCTCGGTCAGACGGTAGTACGCCTTTGCGATTCGCTCCTTACCCTCCGGTGTCGACTGCTGATTTGCAAGCATTGTCGCGCGCGCACCGATACCAAGCGCGTGGAGCCAGTCGCCTTGTTCGACAGGACCGTGGACGTCGATGCCGCCTTCGCGTTCGGCGACCTGCTTCAGCGCGCCAAAGTCAACGTCGGCGGACAGATCAGCCTTGCCGGGCTCTTCAAACGGGGAGACGATTTTGTGGCTCTTTATGGCACGGAGAGTGTCCACGGGTACTGTGTCGGCTGGGCCGTAGTCGATAATTAGCGCTGCACCGACGCGGGTGATGTGTTTGCGCGCTTCGTCGAGGTGCTGCACGCGGTTCGAGATATCGAGCGCAACATCCCATGATTCAGGGCTGACTTCGATCTTGGAAAGCACGGGGAGCTTTGAGTATCGTGTTGAGGACGTCGGGATGACTTTGCTGGATGCGGTCGCGAAGTCGGGAATCGTGAGGTGGAACGTCGGCGCGGCGGGTTCTGCTGAAGTGGTGATAGTTTGGTTGGGGAGGATGATGGACGAGGTTTTGGACTTGTCCGGCACGGAGTAGTCGACGAGGAGCTCGCGCCAGCCCTTTTGAGTGTGCTCGAACTGGTGGATAGGGAGTGCGTCGAAGAACTCGTGCGCGATGATGTACGGCGTCAGTTCATCTGCCTGCATTAGACACCAGTTGTATTCACAAGCCAACTTAGCACATAGCTTACCGTTCGCAATGTCTTTCAGATTTTCGTGCCAGTATATCGGCAAGTTATACTTTGTGATACTGGAATACCTGTTTCCTTCGTCGACGAGTGGAGTTTCGCCGCACAGCAGGTTGTGCTGCATCTTTCGCAGCGTCGGACTAGCTTCCACCATGCAAATCTCCCTGATGGTCTGCTTGAATGGCGGAAAGCTTTGAAAAGCCTAGGTATATGACGTTAGTTCCCGGACTTCTCGCTAAAGAAGAGCGCTCGACGCACCTTGACCATATCCGACATCAAAGTGCCCCTACCCGGCCCTAACTCGATAATCCTCGACTCAGGCTGCTTTCCAAGCGCCATCCATTCCGTGAGCACCCAGACGCCAATCAGCTCCCCAAACATCTGCGAGATCTCGGGCGACGTGATGAAATCACCGCCTTGCCCGAACGGGTCTTTGTTGATGTAGTACCCCGCATCCGGGTTAGTCAGGCATTGACGCATGTACGCCGCAATGCTCATGGGACCCGTAGTCTTGATTACCTCGGCGAGAATTTCGCCGAGTTCCTTTTTGGGGTGGCCGGCGGGTGTGAGAGGGAGGGCACTTGCGGTGCCGTTGAAACGCACGGAGGTGCGGGAGGCGAGAGCGACAGCATTAGTGATTCTCGTTGCCCGCCGCAGATCAATATGTAAGTATGTATACCGTCCGAATCTGCTCATTGTGACGTCTGCTGCTGATCCGGTGAGAAAGTAGACTCAGGATATCACAATAAATCCTGGAAATCTGACGTCCCTGGAAGCTCGAGTTTCGTGCGGCTCATGGGCGGTGACCTTAGAGCCTCCCACCGCCATCACGAATATCCAGCCCAATACTAGGTCAACCGCAGTCGTCGAGAACGCAAACATGGAGAAGAAACGCAGTCGTTGGCGGGATGACGACAAAGACGCCGAGATGCTTGAACGGAGACGTTTGGAGAAGGAAAAGAAAAAGAAGGCGAAGTTAGCGAAGAAGTCCACTACATCAACGGCGGCCGGCGAAGTATTGGGAACCGTAGCTGCCACGCCTGTGCCAGCGGTAAATGCGACACAGGACAGGTCGACAGTGTTAGCTACAGATGGGGATACTACGGTATCTATTGACGATGGCATCGTAAATGGCGAAAATGACGCTCAATTGACAGTGAACAACCTCCTCCTCTACCCATCACGCCCGATTCATTCATGTCGCAGCGTTGAAGACTACGAACACATGGGCCATATCGCCGAAGGCTCTTACGGAGTCGTATTCCGCGGTCGAGATTTGCAGACTGACAATGTGTACGCGCTTAAAAAGATCAAATCGGATAAGGATCAAGAAGGTTTTCCGATAACCAGCTTGCGCGAAATACAGACACTGTTTGCAATTCGACATGAGAATGTCGTTGCGATTCGGGAGGTCGTGGTTGGAAGCTCAATGGATCAGTATGTTACATTAATGGTGGATATTGGAATATGCCGCTAATTAGGTATTAGCATTTACATCGTCATGGAACACGTCGACCACGAACTAAGCTCCATCCTGCGCTCATCCACACCAACTTCGCCGCCTTTCCTACATGCAGAGGTCAAAACTTTGCTACGTCAACTCCTCTCCGCGACTGCATGCATGCACGCGAATGGCATAATTCACCGTGATCTCAAGACCTCGAACTTGTTACTCTCCAATTCCGGACAAATAAAAGTCGGCGACTTTGGTCTCGCGAGGTTTTTACCATGCGTTCCTGCACCGTCGTCGTCGCAGGACAGCAAGAACAATGGCAGAATGACGCCGCTTGTTGTGACGCTGTGGTATCGTGCCCCTGAGTTACTGCTCGGCGATAGGACATATTCCACGGAAATTGATATTTGGTCGATTGGATGTATCTTCGCGGAGTTACTGACGACGCGGCCATTGTTTGAAGGACGTAGTGAGATAAATCAGATTCAGAGGGTAAACCTGCATATCACCATGATGGATTCAATGAACAAGCTAACAGAAGTTTAGATTTTTGAATATCTCGGATATCCGACTGAGAAGACATGGCCAGGTTACAGCAAGCTACCGCACGGTCGGACTATTCGACAGCCATCATCCGCCAAACCGTAAGTCGTCCTGCTCCCTATAATCTTTGTTGTATGGCTTATTAACCATCTTGTAGTCCGCAGCCGCTGCATTCGCACTTCCCCTTCCTCACTGCGTCTGGCGTCGACCTTCTCTCCAAGCTTCTTTCCCTCGACCCATCTCAACGTATCTCAGCTGCCGACGCACTGATGCATCCATATTTCACCGACGCCCCGCTTCCCGCCGCACCATCCACATTCCCGAAATTCCCATCCACGGTCGTCGGGTCTCCGTCTGGAAATCAGACGCCGACCGCGCCAGTAGCGCATCATCCTGCGCGAAGGCGCGGTACTGCTGCTGCTACTAGTGAAGGCGGCGACACGAAAGTTACCGGGGATGAATTTGGGAGTGACGATGCTTTGGACACGTTTGAAGGAAACGGCCAACAAGGGCTATTTGTCCCGGAACAAAGGGGCGGCGCGGGGTTTCATCTCAGGCTCGGATGATAAAGCATGTATCGGTATGATATGTTATTATAGATGTACTGTACATAATACTTGGTTAGCAGCCAACAGATCTTCATCCATGATCAAATTGCAAGCAGTAGGCAGTAAATCAATCTGGCGTGCACTTGTCCTACTTCTTGATGTTATTGCTATCATGGGGTGCATCAGAGGCATACGATGAAATCGCTCATATTCTAATTCGCATACAAGCCGAGAATGCCTTTAGACCTGTTAGGATCATCTTCTTCAATGGCCTACTGGGTTACTCGTTTGAAAATGTAAGGTTGCATGTGCTCGTGCGTATGAAATGCAATCGGGGAGGGTTTCAACGAGGTTCCCATTGTGGTTAACGTTTAGCGGATACCTCTTAACACCGCAAAATCATGATAATTCCATCAGCAGGCCGATATGCAAGGTTACAATCACAGGATCGGATTCGATTATGATACGACTTCTGAAGCGCACTGAGACTCACTACAGCTGATTCTGAACTGTGAACTAATCTGTGCCGATATTACGCGTTTGCGGACCTGGCCGCGGAAGATGTGGTATGATCGTGTCTTGTCAGCTCCATACGGCTATTGATTCAATGGTCGCTTGCCGTGGCCGAGGGACTACATGACCGCCTTAAGCATCTGTGACGGTTTATGACGACGGGACTACTATAGTTCGGTGTTACACATATCATGCTCCCGTCGCTAAGCCGCGACCAGACGATATGAATCTGCAAATTAAACGATCACTTTCTTACTCGCATCATTTCTTGTTTCCTTTTCGTTTCTGTAGTACCTATTGGACTTTATCTTTGTCCGTCCACCGTTCAAGGCCCTGTTGCCCGTCACAGCACCATACTGGGCGGTTTCCCTAGGCTGCCGTTCCTGAGCCAAACGGAAGATCTGTAGCCGTTGAAGCCCCTATGATAGCCGGTTGCGACATGTCTGCTATTCGTCCCGCATGTCAAGACTGGGTTAGGAGGGTTGGCATTGTCATAGCAAGTGAGATCTTGGCGAATGGGTTTGTGTACTTTCGAGAGGACTACAGACAACCGACGCTCTCAGAATTTTAGGGCGTGACCTAGCTTGTACAGAACGGAGGCTATGCTGGTAAGAGTGAAAGCGGTATATACAACCTCTGCAGAGATGAACGCGACAATGGCGACAACAGCGACGACAAGGACGATGACGACAGCGAGAATAACGCCGCCGAGGTCGTATCGCCCTCACACGATGACGACGCGGATAATAATGATGGCGAAGATTGCGAAGATGCCAACGGCGACGATACCGTTAAGAGCTAAGAGCCAGTTCTTGCGAAAGTGGCGGTCAAGACGCGTATGCGTGGTACCTGGTTCAGCGTGACCTATGGGTCCCGGCATGTTAATATATTTTCACGACTTCTTAGGTTCTTAAAATGACACGATGAAACACCACATCATGACCAGAGCTCTCGTCAGTAGCAGTATGCGACAGTCAATAGTTACTAGTTATCGCAGCCGGCAGTGCACAGCGCGCGTATTGCCTATATGCACATTTTGCCTAACCTCCCAAATGAGCTCATGTCGAGCGCGTGCACCCGACCACAAATGCCCGCCATCCTACGCAGGAAAAATGAAAGGAAGAGCACCTACGGTTCCAACATAGTCTCCCACTGCAGTACTAAGTAGACCCAA
Source organism: Limtongia smithiae (assembly GCF_038497785.1). NCBI lineage: Eukaryota > Fungi > Ascomycota > Lipomycetes > Lipomycetales > Lipomycetaceae > Limtongia > Limtongia smithiae. The sequence goes on from NW_027117622.1 coordinate 2,638,841, forward strand.
AGAAGCTTAACGTGTGTTATCGGACGGGAAACAGTGCTTTCTCCTTGGTATGGCCCTTCCTGACACTTATTTACGCGTCAGACTTAACCCGTGGAACGCGCGTCTTTATCCATACAATATTGTTGTTGCTCTTTTAGTAGTATTTCTATATTACAAACAAAAACATTCTTCCATCACGTACTGTAGCTGCGGTACTGCATGTCTAAAATGCAAAGACCATGTCCTCAAGCTTCGAAACAGGTCGAGCCTTTTCATAGCCGAGCTCTAAGGTCGACTTCTTCATAGCGCTGATCATAGGGGGCGGGCCACAGAGAAGGATCTTCACGTCAGAAGCAGGGGCAGGACACCAAGCCTATATATTACATTAGCAATATGCATCTATATGCGCAAAATATATGACATACCTTGATCATATCAGCGGTGACGAATCCAACGCCGCCAGTCCAGCCCTCCTTGGGGTTATTCAGCACGTAATGCACGGTAAAGTTGGGATACGCGCCCGACAGTTCGTCGAGGTCCTCCTTGAGCAAGATGTCCTCTTCATTGACGTTGGCAAAGATCAGCGAGATCTCAGTCTTGTCGTCAGGGTTCTTGAGGACCGCCCGGATAATCTGCAGCATCGGGGCGATACCGGTACCGCCGGCGATCATGCCGAACGCGCGCACGAGACCGGGCCGGTAGACCATGGCACCCTTAGGGCCGCGTACGCGGATGGCTTGGCCGATTTGCAGGCCGGCGACGTACTTGGAAATGTTACCAGTAGGGTAGGACTAGATGAAGTTAGATTACGTATCTCCACAACATTGCAAGAGCGAAGTATAGTTACCTTGATTAGGAGATCAAAGTATCCTCTGTCATCGTCCGAGGATAACGGCGTATACGAACGGATGACCTCCTTGCCCTCAATGCTGGCAGCAATTGAGATGTGCTGGCCGATGGGCAGACCGAGGCGGTCGTTGGTGTTGGGGAGATTGAATCGGTAACTGCAGACCAGCGTTAGACTACTATCCTATTCGTCCCGACCGTCCCACGCAGAACCGAACACGTACATCGCGACATTGTGGGACACAATAGTCTTCTCCTTTAGCTCGAACTCCTGAAAGACTTCCGGCTTCAGCACCTTCCGCGGTCCTGTTCAATTGTCAGCATCTAATTGTATGCTACCACACACGCGTTCGTCAACTCACTTCCGCGCCAGACCTTGAGGCCGCCCAACACTAGCGCAAGGATGATCGAGTATGGAACCCAGTCAAACTTGCAAATCGCTGTTCCTAGGACAATCAGGCCCATAGGGATGTACAGCCCGTGCAGGGGCGTCTTGAGAAGCTCGTTCTTGTCGGTCGTGGACATCTTGCCGTGTGACTGAATTGCGTGAGCTCACTGATTAACAACTCAGTCCTCAAAGCCTACAACCCAGCAAGGCGTCGGGTCGAGTCGAGGTCTTAAGAAGAGCGGAAAGGACGAGAATGGGACTTACGTGAAGAGGGTGTGGGTTATGCCGAAGGTGGGGTCTTCGCGACTGTTTTTTCTGGTAGCACCAACGAGCGCCCCAGACGCGCCAACATTGAGCCGGGTAAAGATGCCTCGATTAGGTTACCCATCGCGAAGTTCCGCGCTGCCACAGCGGAAGCAATTTTCTGAACACCTCCGCTTACTTTATTTCGGGAGTTTAGATGGTTGTGGACTCGTAGTTAGTCTGTCGGTCAGAGTATGCTGAAGGCGCTGGAGTGGTGGTAGTTCCGGAGCAACTTCTGTGGTCCACATGCGAGCCTAGCAGCAACGTCTGGCCTCCGTTTTCCTCCAATCCGAAAATTCTCATCAGTCCATAAAACCATAAATATCCAGCTTGATCTGAGCTACAGTGAAAGATCGAAAGCTTGGTAAACAAACCCCAGGTCGTTAAAGTTGAAGGCTGTCAAGCTACGTGCCCCTCGACTCCGGTGGCGGCGCTCAATTTTCATGAATCCGAGGACAACTGCAGAGACCGAGGTAGCAGGAACACCCAGCAGATAGATCCGAGACTTACCCCCCGGTCACCGAGATTGCTGTTTTTCACGGCTCGCAGTCTTTGAATTGCCATCGCAGCGCAGCACGCGGGATCTCAAGCTGGAGACCGAAATGTACGTTGCTATAGCCGCTGTTCGAACGTCACCGCTTCTAACATAGAGGGCACAGTTCACCCCCGAGTTCACCGGACCTAATACGGCCGCTCACCGCGAGCTCGAGCGATTTGCTGCGGCGAATAATACACAACATTGCTGATGACGATAGCGATGACGAGTCCTCCACGGAGCCCGCACGCAAGCGCGCACGCCTGGACAACGGACGCGTCGACAAGGACGACGAGAACGACGCGCAGGATAGCAGGCATGCAGCGCTGAGCGTGGTCAAAATCAATGCGACACCGACACCGACGCCAACGCCGAAACAAGAAGATCATGATGGTGACACTTTTGTGGACGACAAACCAGGGAAGAAGAGGCGGAAAAAGAAGAAGAAAGGGAGGGTGATAACCAACACCGACGGTTCCAGCGCCTCGACACCGATTGAGCTGGAGGACGAAAGGTTGAGAGAGGAGCCTTCAATACCGGCTTCACCCAGATCGTCATTTATAGCAATCAATGACGACAATGAGGGTGCCGAATCAGACTGCAAGGAGCCCGAGCGGTCGTTTGACGTGGAAGAAATGCCCAAAGGCGCTACCCGACCGCCGCGCTTTATGAAATTGGGAATCGTGGACGGCTGCATTACCGTTCTTGATAACCCGTTCAGCGACGAGGAGGAGCCTGAGCCCGAGGTCGAGGAAGAATCCGACACGGAGCCTGGAAGAGAGAAGGACCGAGCGGATCTGCTTGTCAAGCCCGTGTCTAAGAAGCGAAAGCGGGAACTAGAGACTGCGAAGGAACAGGAGGACCGAGATGAGGTCGATGAACAGTCGTATATACAGGAATTAGTCGAAGTGGTGAGTGCGAGAGCCTTGGAGTATTGACACATGTACTGACTTAGTCACAGCGAGGAGATGGCCGCTATTTCGGCAACGGCGATGGCGGTCGTGAGATTTTGTGCATTAATTGTCATAAACCCGGGCATATGGCAAGTGAGTGCCGTGTCATCGTGGTACGTATTCCATGACAGTCATATCGGAGTCGGTTTCGTCGCTAATCTACCTAGTGCTCGACCTGCGGAGAGGTTGGAGACCATCTCACGCGAAACTGCCCGAAGACAAAGCGTTGCTCTAATTGCAACAAGCTGGGTCATACGGCGGCATCTTGCGTAGAGCGGAGGAAGGATATCTACTGCTCGCGCTGCCGGTCCTCGCGGCATGGCCACGAGGTGAGCCACATCTTCTGTTGTGAGAATTTGCTCTGCTAACATTGTTTAAGACGTGTCCGTCAATATGGTGCTACTACACTTTCTCAGGACAGCCGCTGAAGCCGATTGAGCGAATGTACTGCTACAACTGCGGCGAGGAGGGCCATTTCGGTGACGACTGCCCCCGCCCGCCGCCACCGCTGCAGCCGGTACTCGACGGCACCGCATTCAGTGTTTCCAACTTGCCCGAGGGCTACCAGTTCACGCCAGAGCTGAATAAAGTTATTCGCAACCAAGGCGGTCTGTTGGAGAGGCAGCACTCGAACTTGGACTCGTACCGTCCGAGCGAGAACTCGTACCGGTCAGACTCGTACCGAGATAGGGACAATGATAGGGGCAGCCGGAATACTCGGGACTATGATCGTCGCAACGACTACAGGAGCAACGGGAGGTCAGACTACAGGAACGACAGGTCAGACTACAACAAGAACAACGACAGATCTTACCAAGGAAGAGATCGCCTGCAGAACTTCATCAGCGGCGCTGGATACGGCGCGTCGTCCCGGCATAGTAGGCCTCAGCGATACGGCGACTCTGATCGCGACGACTGGACGTCGCGGCATGGACGCAACAATCGCTCTGTAAAGTAGACACTGCTGCACTGACTGTGCTGAGTATATCTAGATTAGCTAGATGCAGTTATGGATTGTACATAAAGTGCAACAACGGCGTTGGAAATGTACCATGGAGTGGCGTGCATTTCACGCACGTTATTTCGGCATACGCTATACCTCGACTTCGGCGCCTTCATGTTTCACTTGCGTGTAGAGTCATCGACGTCTGTGCAGCACAATGCCAGCCAGGGGCATGAAGGTCACAGCGCTCAAAGGGTCTTACGGTGATCGACATACTGTGCACGCGCAAAGCGGACAGCGCGTGGTTCATCTGCATTATGACGATAAGATCGGACGTGTCGACACATCAAACACCGAGAGCGCCGTGTTATAAAGACACCGAAGGCCCTGGGACTCACGAGACGATCAATAGCGCGTGAAAAGATCTTTTTTGGAGAAAGGGAAGAGAAAGGAGGGAAGAGTTTTTGATCGTGTGACAAGCCCAGTATGAGGGGGGAGCAGATTTTGTCCAGGCGCGCAGCCCACCATCGCGACCGTTTACGACGCAAATCCACGAAGCGCACGATGTCGTCAGCTCACCAGCGGAGCAGGCAGCAATACACCACAGGGCCGGTTGACAACCGGCCTGAAAATGTTCATCTCAGGCGTCTTTCCTCAGCTGGTGTGAAGATTTTTCGCTGCGGGCCAGAGGAGGGCGAAGGGCGATATCGCTCGTGTCGCAAGAGATGGCGGACAGGAGATGACTGCGAGACTGGCGCACGATAGACGCCGTGCATGCACGGGACGCTGCCCCATGGGGCGTGTTGGGACACATGCCGGCGCCGCGTGTTGTAGCCGGTGGTCTGAAGCGCCGGCAGCTCTGTGCACTTAACCACTCGACCCTCAGCAGAGGGGAAGAGGCCGCGGGGAAGCGGTGCGGGAAGCAGGCGAGAGTCGAGGCGAGTCGAGTCGTTGCGGAGCTAGCCTCGAGCGCCGAGAGCCAGACGGGGACGACAAGACAGGATCTTCTAGACTTCTCTCGTCTGCTCCTCGCTCACCGTGCACTACTCTGCTCCAGCTCTCTGCATGCGCTGCCTCGTAGACTCCTCTGCAGCCTGTCCTCTAGGACGACACCCATAACAAATCTCCGGGTCGGCTCGACACGTGCGATACGGGCGACACGCGCGACACGCGACAGCAGCGGCGTCTTGGCCGTCGAGTGAGAAGCCCTAGCCCCGGTGGCGCTAGACCGGACACGGCAAGGCGCGGCCCTGTTGTCGTGCATGAGTCGTTGTGCTCCGCCTTTACTTAACGGTTCCCTCCGGGCTTCTCTCTTCTTCTCTCCAGGCCTTCATCCTCCTACTTGCTCCTGCTCCGCCTTTCGCCAAATCCACCACAATGTCTGATACTGTTGTCTCCAAGGCCGCAAACGTGAGTGCCTCTTCCTGTGCTCTGGTCCCGCGCAATTGCGCCGAAGGTGGCTTCGCCGACCCCGAGAGCGCGTGCTCTGCTGCATCTATTCGGGCCAGTGGTTTGCGTTGCCCCGAGTCGATTGGCCGCGCAACTTGCGCTACTGGCCACCGTCCCCGGGCGACCGCAATACCATCGTGAATTGCACCGCGTCCGTTTTTTTCTCAGACGCTAACCTTTATTTTCCGCAGCTGGCCAAGTACCTAGACCTCCCCCAGAAGGGCAAGGTCATTGCCGAGTACGTCTGGATCGACGGCACCAACGGCCTCCGCAGCAAGGGCAAGGTATGTACTTTCTGTATCTTCTCAGCTTCTTCTGTGTTGGTGTTGTGAAGATTTGTCGCGTCTGGTTCTTATCGCGGCCGTCGACTCTGAAACAGCGTCGTCCCGCTTTGCTAGAGCCACACCCCCGCCTGCCAGTCTTTGGTCTGCGCTCTCCGGCATTGCAAGACTCTCTTATTCGCAATCAGCTGAACCAATTTTTCTCAAACTCTTCCATCCTATCGGAAATGGCGCTCTCACTTGGCGGGCGCAATTTTTTCACCCTGGATTCTCGAAGAGGATGAGTGGCCGCGGTTAAGAGGAACTGTGGGCTAGGGTTCCTTAAACTTTTACGCATTTTTAGGTCATCAGGATACCCTTGGATGCTGTCTTCCGTCTATTGGCCAGTCGGCATTTGCCATTATTTCTTTTTCTCGCTTATCCTGCACTAGTACTGGGAGTCCAACACAGAAGAATTTCTTATCGAGCGAGATGTACTAACGCAATTAAATGATAGACCCTCGACAAGAAGCCTGAGTCTATCGATGAGCTCCCCGAGTGGAACTTCGATGGTTCTTCCACCGAGCAGGCCCCCGGCCACAACTCTGATGTCTACTTGAGACCCGTTGCCATGTACGACGACCCCTTCCGACGGGGCGACAACATCATCGTTCTCGCCGAGACCTATAACAGCGACGGTACTCCCAACAAGAAGAACCACCGCTACGCTGCCCAGAAGCTTATGGCTGCCCACGCCGCTGAGGAAATCTGGTTCGGTATCGAGCAGGAGTACACTCTTTTCGATGAGTACAACAACGTCTACGGCTGGCCCAAGGGCGGTTTCCCCGGTCCCCAGGGCCCGTACTACTGCGGTGTCGGCACCGGCAAGGTCTACGCTCGTGACGTTATCGAGGCCCACTATCGTGCCTGTCTTTACGCTGGTGTCAACATCTCTGGCATCAACGCCGAGGTCATGCCTTCTCAGTGGGAGTTCCAGGTCGGCCCGAATCTCGGCATCTCCATGGGCGATGAGCTCTGGATTGCCAGATACATACTCGAGCGTGTCGCTGAGGAGTTCGGCGTCAAGGTCTCCTTCCACCCCAAGCCCCTGCAGGATGGTGACTGGAACGGTGCCGGCTGCCACACCAACGTGTCCACCAAGGACATGCGTGTCCCCGGCGGCATGAAATACATCGAGGATGCCATCGAGAAGCTCTCGCTCCGCCACCTGGAGCACATCTCCGTCTACGGCGAGGACAATGATAAGCGTCTTACCGGCAAGCACGAGACTGCGTCCATCACCCAGTTCTCCTCCGGCGTTGCCAACCGTGGCTGTTCCATCCGCATTCCTCGATCCGTCGGCAAGGACGGCTATGGCTACTTCGAGGACCGCCGCCCCGCATCCAACATCGACCCCTACCTCGTCACCGGCATCATGGTTGAGACCGTCTGTGGCAAGATCGAGGGCGTCGACATGGTCGCCGAGGCTTCCCGGGAGTAAGCTAATTTCTGAGGACGGACCCCACCACGACGATATTGCGAATACGAACACATGATTGAATTCTTCGCGCTGTTACCCCTGTTTTCTTCAGTAATTTATCTTGTATAAGACTGTTCTCGTAACTACGTACAAGCAATGAACTAGTAGTTTTCGACTTGTTCTAGTAGACTACCAACTTTCAAGAGTAGTAGATATGAGAAGACTGTGGAGGCGCCGAGCAGGGGTTGGTACTGATTCTCGACGGCCGGCAGTCGCCTCGTCAAGCACCGATGACCACGCTCCACCCCGGCTTCACACTCCTCTAGCACGCCTGCACGGTGCCGACCGCAGATTCCTCTAAACGCATCCTCCCCTCCACGCATTGAAAGAGCCTCCGCTACACTTCTGCAAAATGGTACGTCTAATCGGCACCTCGGAATGGGCAAGGGCGCGCCACGCGCCAGCGACCCTGGCGCCTGAATCGACGACGGCGGTCTGGGTGGCTGGCTTGCCCTGCCTAATGATGAACAGAATAGTGTTGACATGTTGCGTAGTTGAAAATATGGAGTATGAAGCAGCAGCAGGACAAGGATGCTGCCGCTGCCGCGAGCAGCGGCGACGGCACTGTGAAGAAGAAAGTGACTGCCGCTCAGATCCGCGTGCAGAAAGGTGCGTCTCGACACCTTCCTTAACCTTTCTTCGTTTATTAGTAACGCCAGAGCTGACATGGAGACAGATCTGACGGAGCTAGTGCTGCCGTCGACTATGAAGACGCATTTCCCGAACCCAGACGACCTGCTCAATTTTGAGGTCACGATCGAGCCCGACGAGGGCATGTACCAGGGCGGCCGGTTTCTGTTTTCGTTCAAGATTAATAATAATTTCCCGCACGAACCGCCGAAGGTGAAGTGCATGCAGAAGGTGCGCTGTCTATTAGAGGACGAAGCTGACACGGGCAGAGATTCTAATGTGTTGGACAGATATATCATCCGAATATCGATTTGGAGGGAAACGTGTGCTTGAACATTCTGCGGGAAGATTGGAAGCCCGTGCTGAACTTGTGCGTGTTCGTACAACATTCCCCTCATTTGGATTCTAACATCTTCCTGCAGGAACGCCGTTCTCGTTGGTCTCCAGTTCCTCTTCCTTGAGCCGAACGCCGCGGATCCTCTAAACAAGGGTACGTTCATTACACCTCACCTCTTTCGTCCGATACGCGTAGCACTTGCTAACATCACAAAAACAGAGGCTGCGCTGGACCTGCAACAGAACCGGGACAATTTCCGCAGAAACGTGCGCACATCCATGGCCGGCGGCACCGTCAACCACGAGCGCTTCGACAAGGTCGCCTTATAACGATTTATGTTGTATTCTCCCCTTACATCAGTTTGCATTCGTTGTGCATGCGAGGCTTTCATAATCTAATTAGCACTGTGGCCTGAATTTGACGTCTTTTTGTTGTTCTTGCTCCTGCGTTTCCTCGTTAGTTGGTTATTTCGTTCCGCTGTCATGAGTCGGTGTACTTTGTTTTTGTTTTGTAAGTCTCCCCATATCGAACATGAGTTCATTTACTTTGCTTCCGCACTTCGCAGTTCTCATGTCGAGACAGAATACCAGTTTGTAATTATATGGTAGGCGGGCGCTGACTAGTCGCTTTGAGAAATAATACAGCTGTGAGTCACGATCTACGGGACCAGATTTTGTAGAGTACACATTCTATCGTGTTATATCCATTTTATACAAAAAGACAAGAAAAAAAGGGACATGAACAAAAAGTACTTTTGCACGCATCATTAAAAGTAACAAAAAAAGAAAACGAACTCCAGGTGAAGACTAGCTATGCGACTAGAAATCCCTTACTCTCTGTTCTCGGGTCTGAGCTTTCGCACCTCCTTGCCAGCCTTCCAGATCTCGAGGTCGCGGATGGCCTGAAGCTCGATCTCGAACTTTGCGCGGTAGTCGGGCTGGGAGTTGAACTCGAGGGAACGCTTGGTCTCAGTGCCGTTCTTGACGGAGTCGTAGAGATCGTTGAAGACAGGCTTGAGGGCCGCCTTGAACTTGGGCGACCAGTCAAGGGCGCCTCGTCGCGCAGTGGTGGAGCAAGCGTCGTACATGTAGTCCATGCCGTACTTGCCAATGAGGGGGTAGAGCGACTGGGTAGCCTCCTCGACGGTCTCATTGAAAGCCTCCGAGGGGGTGTGGCCGCGCTCACGGAGGACCTCGTACTGGGCGAGGAACATGCCGTGGATGCCGCCCATGAGGCAGCCGCGCTCGCCGTAGAGGTCGGAGTAGACCTCCTTCTGGAAGGTAGTCTCGTAGAGGTAGCCAGAGCCGATGGCAACGCCGATGGCGGTGGCCTTCTCGTACGCAGTGCCGGTGACGTCCTGGAAGACGGCGAAGGAGGAGTTGATACCGCGACCCTCCTTGAAGAGGGAGCGCACAGTGCGGCCGGATCCCTTGGGCGCGACGAGCACGACGTCGACGTCGGCGGGGCAGTCAACCTTGGTTAGGTCGTTGAAGACGACGGAAAAGCCGTGCGAGAAGTACAGAGTCTTGCCCTTGGTGATCAAAGGCTTCAGCTTGGGCCAGGTCTCGGACTGGGCGGCGTCGGAGAGCAGGTTCATGATGATGTCGCCCTTGACGATGGCCTCCTCTACGTCGAACAAGGTCTCGCCGGGGATCCAGCCGTCCTCCTGCGCGGCCTTCCACGAGGCACCGCCCTTTCGCACACCAATGATGACGTTCATACCGTTGTCGCGCAAGTTCAGGCCCTGGCCGTAGCCTTGGGAACCGTAGCCAATGAGGGCAAAGGTCTGGCCCTTGAAGTACTCAAGGAGCTTCTCGGCGGGCCACTCGCTGCGCTCTGAGTCGTTAGACCTGCCATTGACGGATCTATAACCGGTGTAGACCTACCGTGGACCTTCTCGAGCTGGCCGTTTTGGGCAAAGTCAATCATCTTATAGCCACGGACCTGCTGGGCGACGGCAGGACGCACAGCGGACGCAACGCGCGCGCGGGCGGCGCTGGCAGCGATAGCAACGCCACGACGCTGCACGGCGGGAGTAGCGCGTGCGACGGTAGCGCGGAGAGAGGATGCAAGAGTGCGGGAGGCCATTGCTTCTATGAAGGTGGATGGGGTGACAGAGAAGAAGAAGAGGAACGGGAAGAAATTTTTTTTGGAATTTCGTACGAGTCACCGAAAATTAAGTGCGAGGCCGATGTCGGCCAGGGTTAGGGGCGTTACCCCGCGCTGCTCTACAGGTTGTACTTGCGCGAGACAATCATGCCCTCCGCGATGTTCTGCACCCGGACGTCCAAGATGAAGCCCTCGGCAGCGAAGTCTATCATACGCTCGGGAAACTCTTTGAGTGGAACTGTGAGGGGTTAGCGAGGGGAGGGGAGAGGGAAAAGTGTAGAAAGGAGGCAACGACGCACCTGTGAAGTTTTCAATGAACTCGCCGTCCTCAAGTTGCTGTTCCGGCGTGACGTTGCGCGGGTCTGAGAGGTCAATGGCAACTTGCACGAGCTTCAAGTTTGTGTTGCAGAAACCTGCGGTCGTTAGCTGTCCCTTCAGCCGGCGTACACACTAATTTTGCGACTACCCACCCGGATCGCAGAACAGAATCGGACTGCAGTGGAACGCCTTGCCGATATACCCAGTCTCCTCGAGCAGTTCACGTTCAGCGCACTCCTCGGGGGTTTCGCCGCTATCGAGAAGGCCGGCGGGGAACTCGATCACAATCTGCAAGGCGTCTGTCAATCGGCTGAACGGCAGTTAGCATGTAGATGGATGCGTACTCCGTTGACTGGTGGGCGGAACTGGCGCTGAAGAAGGATCTCCGGACCGGTGGGTTTCTCGAGGATAGCCATGATCGCGACGCCTGGTTGGTTAGTGGAGTCGTCGCATAAGGTGTGAAGACAGAGCGCACCATCGACGTCGCTGCCCTCGACGCGTGTCCGCCGCGAACAGAATTCCCAGTCGCGTGCTATCGATATGTTATAAATGGTCTTGAAGTGCAGTGAACCGCCTTGAAGCTGTCGTACCTTTTCCGTTGGGGTCCTTGTAAAACACCTTCTGGATCTAAAGCAGCAGATCAGCAGCAGAAGTAGATGGATGGAAGCCTATGGCAGACTCAGACCCAATACCTTCACCCACTTTGCGTCCTCGGATTTCTATATTGCAAGATCAGAATCAGCACCATATGAATCATCAGGTCAGGGAATTGGCGCGTACAAGATCCTTGACCACCTCGATCTTCGCATCGGACAGCGGCATTCTGCTGCACAGCAGTTAGTTACACGGCACACGGGAGTGTATGAGGGATTTCTTTTGCATACTTTCTCTATTAGTGGATGTGTTGGTATCTGGGTGTATGAGACGGTGAAGTGGGTTGCGTGTAGGAGGGGCACGGTGCAGCATCTCGATGGCCGCACACCACGCAATTCTAAAGGGGTGCGGTCCGCGAGGCAGGCGCCCCGCACTCTTCGCGTCTAAAAACTGATTCACAAGAGACGCACAGCGCAGAGTCGCGTAGAATAGACTATGACTCTTCTCCCGCATCGCGGAGATATAGAGCGCGACGACCGCGACCTGCAGTCGTCGCAGGCTCACCACCACTATCATGACCATGTTCCGCGTCCGCACGCACGCACTCATCCAGCGCTATCGTGAACCATCGGTTATCTCCAGCTTAAGCCCGCCTGCGCGCGCGCGGAAAAGTCGCGCGGGCCCGTCCGCAGCGGTTGGCAGTGGCCAGTTCGCTGCGCTCCGGCCTCGACGCTGCGGCGTCGCGAGTGACTCGTTTTCCCGCCGCTCCTCGAAGTTTTTGCATATCCACTTCACCTCTGCACCACACGTCCGCATCGCGTCTCGTGCACCAATTGGCATCCGCAATGGTTCAGTATGTGCCCTAGCGGACTATATGATTGTGGGGAACAGCTAACTGACTTGCGTCTACAGGAAAGTCCTTATTCTTGGCTCCGGCTTCGTCGCCAAGCCTGTCGTCGACATCCTCGCAGCACGACCAGACACCGAGGTCACAGTCGGTATGCCCCTCTTTAGTCCTCTTTAACTTGCTTTCTGGCTTGTTGGTGCAACTCACACACTTCGGAAGTGCAATTGAGTTCTCTTCTATGTCCGCTGCGTACTGACACGATCGCTCCACAGCCTGCCGCACCCTCGAAAGCGCTAAGGCTCTTGCCGGCGACGCCTCCAACACTCGTGCCGTCTCGCTCGACGTCTCCGATACCGCCGCACTCGATGCTGCCGTTGCTGCATGTGATCTTGTTATCAGGTTCGCGAAAGACTTGTTCTGGGTACGCATGAGACTGCTAACACGTGAGCAGCTTGATTCCATATACCTTCCACGTCGACGTGATCAAATCGGCCATCAAGACCAAGAAGACCAACGTTTTGACCACCAGCTACCTCTCCCCGGCCATTCGTGCCTTGGACAAGGAGTACGTTTTCTTTTCATTGTCACATTAACATTGATAACAACCCCATTTTATGCACACATCTAACAACCACCAGGATCAAGGACGCTGGCATCATTGTGTGGAATGAGATCGGTGTTGACCCCGGTATCGACCATCTCTACGCCGTCAAGGCCATCGATGAGATCCACAAGGCCGGTGGTGAGGTCACTGAGTTCACCTCCTTCTGTGGCGGCCTGCCCGCCCCTGAGGCTTCGGATAACCCATTGGGCTACAAGTTCTCGTGGTCTCCCCGCGGTGTGCTGCTCGCGCTCCGTAACGACGCGACCTACTACAAGGACGGCGAACTGGTCCGTGTTGCCGGCAAGGATCTCATGAAGAGCGCCAAGCCGTACTTCATCTACCCCGGCTTCTCCTTCTACGGCTACGGCAACCGTGACTCCACCATCTTCAGGGAGCTCTACAAGATTCCCGAGGCTAAGAGCGTCCTCCGCGGTTCGCTGCGCTATCCTGGTTTCACCGAGTTCGTCTCCGCGCTCGTCGCGCTTGGCTTCCTCGACGAGACCCCTAAGGACTTTTTGACCACCGCCATCCCCTGGAAGGAGGCCTTCGCCCAGATCATCGGGGCTCCCTCTTCCTCCGAGGAGGACCTCCTCGCGACCATCGACTCCAAGGTTACCTTCGATACCGCTGAGGAAAAGGAGAAAGTTGTGTCTGGCTTCCGCTGGCTCGGATTCTTCTCCGAGACCCCTATCACTCCCCGTGGCAACCCGCTCGACACCATATGTGCGCTGTTCGAGAAACTCATGGAGTACGCTCCCGAGGAGCGTGACATGGTCGTGCTTCAGCACAAGTTCGGCATCACCTGGAAGGACGGCTCCAAAGGGATTCGCACCTCCACTCTTGTCGACTACGGCGACCCCAACGGCTACAGCTCGATGGCAAAGCTCGTTGGCACTCCCTGTGCGCTTGCTGCGACTTTCATGCTTGATGGAAAGTACACAGAGCCCGGCATCTACGCGCCGTACTCACCGGAGCTTTGCGACCCGTACAGAGAGGTGCTTAAGGACAAGTACGGCATCTTCTTGATCGAGAAGACCGTTCTGTAGATTACAACTTTTGGATTAAAAAGGAGTCATCTGCTAGTTAGCTGTTTAAAAGCGCTGGCTTTTGCTGTTTACTACTCTTATACTGAATTTATACATAATTATACATGGAGTAGGTTATTGAACCTGCTCGCTAAGCCAATGAGCAACGATGCCAAGATCTTCGGCGACATCAATCACATTCTCAAGCGCAGTCATCAGCTGCTGCTTTCCCTCAAACTCCATGTTCTCATTAACCGCGAGATCCCGCAGACTGACTGCCCCGCCCCGGTTGACTTCAACGGAAAAGCTTGTAAGCCGCGGCTGCATGTCGCTGGCAGAGTAGTCGGTGGTGGGAAGCATCACGCCGAGTAGAGGCGGCTGGCCGTACGGCATTGAGAGTTTGATGGTCACGACCGCAGGCGGGCGCAGCGCTGCAATGGTAGCGCCGGCAGAGACGGCGGCAAGGAAAGAGTTTAGGTCGTGGTGGCTCTCAGAGGCGGCGACTTTTGATGCTACTGCGGCGGCTTGGAGTGGTTCTGCGAATGCGCTGTCGAGCAGGGCACGTACACGTATAGCTTGTCGAAGGATCTCGAGCACCTTGATGATCTGCCTAGGATGCGCGATGTATACGCGCTCGAATTTTCTCATTTCCATGGTTTGCGTCATCATGAGTGTGAAATCGTAGTCTACGGGTGTCCCCGTGGAGTCGTATACTGTGCGCTTTGCAGTAAGAAGTTTCTCGGTGGTGTTTGTGAATGTCGAAATTGTCTCGAGTTCAGCTTCGCCTTCGGGATCGAGGATTGCTGCGTCGTAGTATGGAATGGAGACGGGCGGGTCCAGTATGAGCACATAGCTTGTGGGTTGGTCTTCGAGATTGCTGTAGTCTGGCTCTTGCCAGTCGATATCGCCACTACACGTCTTAGTATGTGCGGTGAGAAAAGAAGGAAGTAAACATACGATGAAGTGGCGATGGAGTCGCCTATGAAAGGATTATTCTGCACGATACCCCAACCATTTCCCGAGTGTCCAGACTCGTCGATTTCAACGATGACCCGGTATGCATTGTCAGACGACAGTGGCGCCGACGACGGGATCCGGTGCTTTTCGCGCCAATACCATATTGACAGACCCAGTACGCCCGCATCGTCAACCTTCGGCATTCCATGCCCATCATTCAGCGCATCAATATTCCGCACCGACGTCTCGTACGCGTATATCCGCTGCAGCACGGTTCTGTGCAAACTCTCCAACACCTGAAAATTATCCGTCTCAGTCGACGACAATTTGTCATGCCGTGCAACACGCTCGAGATTACGCGCGAACTTGTCGAGAGTCGGGAATTGCAGATCCGCGAGGAGGATCGCGTCAGATTGCGCCAGTGCTTTGCTATCGCCGCCTGTGATCATGCTGGCTAGAGAGAGCTTAGCTTTGATGACCTTGTTGGATGGTATCATAAGATCGATGTCGATGAGAATGATGCGTCCGCCGAGACTAATACGCTTGCCTCCATCTATGTCTTCGTGGAAAACTTCGAGTCTGAGGGTGTTAGTGAAAGAGCATGTGGAGAAGAGAGATGATCCTACCCATTGCTACGCGCAAGACGTTCTATAGCAAGCTCGGATAAAGCACCAGGCCGGCGACGCAAAAGATCAACAATTTCATCGATATCCCGTTTCCGCGCCGCCTCGCTCTTCGTCCGGCCAAAGACTGGCCGTCGCGGGGTCGCATCAATATCAAGAATCCCATCAACCGCGCCATTGACGCCTATAGATGGCGACGCACTGCTTCCGACATTGAATATATTCCGCAGCGCGGAAGGTGTGCTAGGTGTTGCAGCTGACGGGGGGCCGCTAAAGGTGATTGTGGGGGTTGCGGTGGCAGCGCGCGACTGACCCGAGAAAATGCCATTTGTGTGCAGCGGGTGCGAGAAGGAGGCGGGGGAGAAGGCGGCGGGATCGGGGGAGATGCCTAGGAGGAGGTTGTTGTCGGGCGTTGCAAGCGGCGAGACCTCGGAAGAGGACGGAATCTTGAAGTGGAGGGGCGAGTCCGTCATGGCATGTAAAGTGTTCTGAGGCGCTGCTGCAGTTGAGGACTCTGCGAAGAACGCACTTGAAATTGGCCTCGGTGCGGTTGGCGAAACTCGGATCGGATACGATCCGAATACGAGCACGGCTGAGCACGGGCTTGACAGCCGTCGACAGCCCCTGAACGCGCGTATCACGTGCAATGCTACCGGGCCCTGGCTCGCTCGGTCGCCGTAAATAGCCTGTCACGTGGGCGATGTGGTTGGGGCGTAAGTGTAGAGCAATGTAAACGAATGTGCCGCAAGTGATGCAGCATGTGATCCTGTGCGGTGCCTGTCATCGTCGCCTCCGCTGCGTTCTCTTCTTGTCTTCTCTTCGCCTTACCTCTACGCACCTCGCCACTGCCTACGCTGCCTCTTCACCTCCAGACTCTGCTGCGCCGCGCACAGCTCGATCTGTTGATGCCTGTCCACTCAGCATCGTCTTCGTCCGTCATGGTCACAAACAAGCTGGAAGAACGGCGCCGGCGATCCTCGAGTATAATCTCCCATCTCCAGCCCGAGACCATCGAGGAGCAGTCCGACCAGGCTTCGCTTCCCAACCTCAACGCAAATTGGGTGAATCATAAGGGTGAATTACCTTTTCTTCTTGTATTCTGGTTGTGTTGCAATACTTCGCCATAGCTGAGCGGCCGTCCTCGGTCGGTCGCTGCTATCCTCCGCGCGGCGGTGGGAGTTAGTGCTTCGCTGTCAGCAAGCACAATCACCACCGCACGTCTCCGAACGTGGTCTTCGCCGCTTGCACTGGTCCAGCCGCTTCGGTCGTGTGAGGCGATCTTGCGCCTGTCTCCACTTGCTTGTGTCTGCCTCATCTATCTATCTATTTCCACATACTCCTTTAAGTGCATTCTCTGACTAACGCTCTTCGCCCACAGGCGCCTGGATAATACACTTCGTCCTCATTGCGGGCCTCAAAATTTTCTATGATCTTCTTCCCGGTGTCTCACAGGAGCTGAGTTGGACGCTCACAAACATCTCCTACGTTGTGGTATGTTGCGGGCTAATCCCCCCTTAACCGACTCGACTCGCCGCGATCTTCGCTTACACATCTTCTAGGGATCCTACCTCATGTTCCACTATGTCACCGGCATTCCCTTCGAGTTCAACGCTGGCGCGTACGACAATCTGAACATGTGGGAGCAGATCGATAACGGCGATCAGTACACTCCATCTAAGAAATTTCTGCTCGGTGTACCCATCGGATTGTATGTGCCTCTTTCCCTCTTGAACTTCCCGTACACGGCTAATCTCCACAGGTTTCTCATCTCGACTCACTATACACACTATGATGTTGGAATGTTTATCCTAAACTGCCTGGCCTGTCTTATTGTTGTTATCCCGAAGCTCCCCAGTGTACGTCGTAGCTATCATCTCACATTGGCCGATCCGTTACTGACTCATCTTCCAGAGCCATCGCATGCGACTCACGGTACCAGAGCTGATATCTGCATCCGACTAGGACACGGCAGCGCTTTCATGTTTTTCCTTTGTGTTTTGTGCTCTGTTTCCTAACTCTCCTTGACCACGCCGCGGCAGACTCTTGGATCGAAGTTTATCTCTTTCTTTTTTTGATTTAATGATTACTGTTCTCTATTTTGTTTATGAATGAGTCTGCAGATTTGATAGCACGGCGGGTCTTGTCTTGCTGTTTTTCATTTCTTCTCAAAGATTACGAACTAGCCAGCTTTGCGAGCTGCGAAGAAGAGTTTCAATCATGTCACGGGCCGTTTTTGTTCTGTCCAATCCAAACGCCGAAAGGTCTTATATAAAGAAGTAAACCACCTAAGATATGGCGTTGCTTTGTGTGCCCGTTTTTCCTCTTTTCTTCTCTTGTTGCTGATTTAGTTGTGGGGATTGTGTTATTGTGTTTGTGTTTTCCAGTACATAGCTTTCGTTTGCGGGTTGGTGAAGGATGGTATAACTTGGCGCGATGGATAGCCTTCGTAGGAATTGATGACAGTAGTTATTCACGACGGTTCTTCCTTCCTTACGAACCACTGCTCAGACAGACAGCACTAGTCTAGTTATGGCATTGTTTTCCAGCCCGAACTCGCAAAAGTAAATCTCCAAGCTGATATTTGTATTAATTACGGCCCATCTAGCTCACTGATTGACTACCTGTTCCAGGAGTCTCCATTCGGCAGTTAGCTCTGTATTTGCACCATCCTCCGTCTCCAGCAAATCTTCCTTCTTTGCGCGCGCAAGTCCTTTCCGAATCGATTCCTTCTCGTCATCTGATAAGCCTGTGTCAGACTTTGACAACACAAGCAAGATCTGCACAATCTTCTCGATCGCGCCGTATGATTGCTCGACGTGAAGTAATTCTAGCAGCGACGGCACTCCGGAGAGCGATCGTAGCAGATCGATCTTCGCCTCTAGGGGCTCGGTTGATAGAATTCCTGCCAGCAAGAAAATCGAGCGCCGCCGGATATCCACATCGTTCTCCCACAGATGCCGTTCGTCCTCGGGTGAATTGGCGGGGCGCAACTTACTATTATGGGTCTCCTGGGAGATAATCGCGAGCAACGTCTTCCAGCCGTCCGCGTTCTTGAAAGAATCATACCCTGCCTCGTGATTGCGCACGGCGGAGCTGAGGCAGTACATTGCTTTTAGCCGGGCTTCCTTGGACGGGTCAGACGCAGCGATGTGAAGCAGGTTCGGGATCGCATGCGGGTAGATGAGTAACGCAGCCTGCGACTTGGGGTTGTTTTGCACTGCAGTGCCAATTACCCAGCATGTCATTTTGCGCAGGAGCGGTACTGGGTTGGTAAGCTGCGCGATGAGTGGTTCCCATAGGTTGAGTGGTTCGAGGTTGTTTGCGTTGTCCATGTTCTCAACGAGCTGCCAAAATGTCAGTTACTCTACTGACCGGAGTGACAAGTAAACTGCCTGCATACCATTTCCAGATTGTCAAACGCTGTTTCCTTCGTCTCTATGTCGGCCTCGGGATCAAGAATCACGCCCATGGCCTTCCGCATCAAAGTCGCATCATCCGGCGCGCCAAACAACTGTGCAAGAGCTTCGGGATTCTATTCACGCATGAATCAGCAGACGGTCACAAGCCACAAAATGTGAATAGTACGTACAGGAGCTGCTTGCCGCCTCTCTGTAGCGACGTTTGAATCTGCAGATTGCGCGTTCTCGAGCGACCATTTCAATAGATTCTCCATGACGATGTGTATGTCTGCTATCCTCCGGTGTGTTCAAAAATATCGCAATAAGCCTGCTGTGCAAAATCCCAGTGCCTCGCGTACCCGGTTGTATGAATAATGTCTTTTTAAGTGCTCCGGGCAAAGATTAAAGCGAATTTTAAGTAGGCGACGCGATGCAGCGCTGTCTCTGATGCGCGAAGATTCTACTAGAGTTGGGAAGACTCCTAGACTGCCTTGCGGGTTAGGGTGTGCAGCATCCAAGCGTCAAATTGGTCATGCGATTGCGAAGTCTATTTTCGCTGATCCACGCATAGAACTTCATCGGAGTTATTACTCATCTTCTTCCAGGCAAAATTCTGATCTTTGGGCATGCAACGACCAGAATGGAAAACACAACTCAAATCTATAGAGCGTAGTATGAATTAGTTCTCGCTATTGTTGACTTTGTTAGCGCAGCCTCGAGAAGTAGGGTAACTACGGCGCATCCGCAAATTATTATCTTCTTGCAAACGGCAGTGAAAGCTACAAACTGTCGTAGTGATTACAAGCTAATAGTCAGCCTAATTTTAATTGAAAATAAAGTACTATATTTCGATAGCACAGCTTAGGTCCTTCTTGGAATATACACATGGTTCAAAGCTCTAATTCATACCAACTGACCGTACAGGGCCAGGCTCACGTGAAGTGAAGGAGTGCGGCTCAAGATCCAATCAGTAAGTAAATTTTTCCTAGTCTAACCACTGTATTCGCCGCCTGGAACATCACGACCATTGACTGCATTCCGCGAATTTCGCAAGTCTTAGTCTCGTTTCTTTAGCCGTTATATATATGCGAAACAGCGCTCTTATAGGGCTGCCTGATGACCCGAATAGTTCACTTATGCATCCAGGTACTGTTGATGTAGAAAATGCATGTTTATTTTAATCCCAATCATCGTCACTACCGTCTTCCGAAGCAGCCGATCGGATCTGCAGCGTTTTCCCCAAGATCGGCGTATTTCTAATTTTGCCCAGTTTGCTCGTTATGACTCCTGAACTCGAAATTAGTCATGATTTCGCTTGTTTTGCAGCAGAAGAAGGAGCTCTACTTACCGCTCTGTTGGAGTTGGAATTCCAGCGCGCTCGATGTGAAATTATCACTGTTTCCAAGTGCTTCAAAGCCTACTAAGCGCAGTACTTCCTTTCCGTCGATAAAACAGATCACACAGGGGAGAATTTGGATTTTGAGCTTGACAACGAGAAACGGAGCCGTGTCGACGTTAATGGAAAGGAAGCGGGTCTCCATATGCTTCGCCGTAAGAGACTATAGTTAAATTAGTTAGACGCTAATTATCTTATAAATAGTCCTGTAGATCGTACCTCTAGTCGTTCCTTCATTATAAGGCACCGCCTGAATGTCGGTTGGTAGAAGTGCACAACTGAGTACTTGGCGGCGCTATGATCGCTTAGTCACAGGTCCTGTCTCCACTGAACCGCGATGCACTCACGATGAAATATCCATAAGCTCCTTCTCTGAAGACACGTCCGTTAGTCGGCCGTAGCCGCTATCGTACAACCTCCGCGACGCCTTCATCCTGAGAACCCCCGTTAGTACGAGCCGTCTCTCCCACAGCAGCAAAATAGGAAATGTACTGTGCACTCAGCTCCTGCATTCGCCGTTCTCGCAGTGCATCCAAAACCGCCGTGTCGTCCTCTAACAACTCTAGGAAATCGTCGTCGTCCAACGACTCATTGCCGTCGTCCTCGGCGTTTTTCCGGTCATCCCTTGACAGTAGATTGTCCTTGTAAGAATCAACAACTGCCGCCGTTGCCGCGTCCATGTCGAAGGTTTTCGATAATTATGCGGAGCGCGGGGAGGATATGACATGAATTGATGCGGCCTTGCGATGGACAAGAGCGCGGGTGAGTTGTCGGTAACGCGTCGGAACCCAGAATGAGTTCTACAGGTCGACGCGTCGTGAAACTTTGCACGCGTTTGGACAACGCGTTTAATCTGGCGACAGTAGCCGAGAGCTAATTCCGAATAAGTAACACCAACCAGACAGCGCTTGCAAGGGTTAGGGCACATACAGGCACACCACATTCCCTGAACTTTCTTATTCGATACATTAACATGATCAACCCAGTAGATCTTGGTAATATTATTCAATAACCAATTGCTTATATTCTGCGGTTAACGTATATTTTGTTCTAGCCGATGAACGCTACACAAAAGTCTGAAACAACAAAGCATGATCAATCAAACCAACAAACTACACTCTAATTTGGGGCTGGGAAATTTTAAGTTCTAGCAAGTCACAAAAAGTTCAGTGTCATCCAAGCCCTGAGAGCGCACTACTCATCAGAAGTATTGACTGGCAATTCTGATAAGATATAATTTTTTACAGCTGGAGTGTGAATTTATAGGTGTGAGTGAGATACAGAATCTGAAATGAGTAAGGCTGAAAAGCTTGGAAATTAGAGAGGCAGCAGGTGCTCAACCAAGACAAAGCAGAAGTGAGCTAGAGCAGATTGAGTTATGAAGGGAGGGGTGGTGGTGGGGGTGGAGGAATCAGAGTTTACAGATCACCTGAAATCTGGTGGCTATAAAGTTAAAATGCACAATAAAGTTAATCGTTGGTTGTGGTTAGGGTAGCCATGGACAACTCCACCACATTCCACCATCTTCTATTTTTGTTCTCATATTTGCACAGATCCCTCCTGTATCTGGTGCCCTCCCTCCTCTCCTCTTCCTCTCTTCTTACTCCCTTCACTCTGCAGTGACATCAGCATAAGGGTGAGTTTATGGCACTTCTTCCATAGTGCATTTTGACCTTGTATCTAAGCCCCCCTGACAGCAGAAAGGTTCCAGCCATCAGCACCACATCCCCTCTTGCTTGTGTTGTTTTCACAGCTTTCAGAGGAGCCTATGGATATCGACAAGCCAGATCAGCATATGCTTGATATTATTGATCTATCAAGTAAAGCATCTGACTTGTCAGATATGGATAATTTTGAAGATGCACATTCTGATACCATACCCTCATCTATGTCAGCATCTCACCAAACTGGTCTGATTGGTCCAACTGATGAATTCACTGTTGCAGTTCCTATATCTCATGGCCATTTTAAACAGCCCTACAATCGAGTTAAAGGTCTGGAAAGAGTAGCACATGTGTTACATCAATTCCCGAGTGGCTGGCTTCATGTTGAATTAGCTGGACATACACGCATTTATGTGAGTCAGACATGAGTTTGGCAAGCTTCTTGATTTATTTAACCACTTTTGGTTGTTTTAGATCCGTCCAGCTGAATTGGAACATTTACCAAATGGCCATGAGGCTTTTGTGAAATTCCTGATGAATCTTGCTGGTCCCTGGACTCAACGACAGCCATTCAGAAGAGCCATCCGACATGTGAATTCAGTTCAGCCAGAAAGTATTAGTGAAAGTGAATCAGACACGGAGGATATTCCACTGGTGAAAAGGATCAAAGAGCAATCACTAGCATTGCAATCGGTCCATAAATTTCACAAACGTCATCTCTCTGGTCCCACAAGCAAGATTGCAAGGGATGTGTCGAAGACATCACCACAGATCAAGATTCGAATTCCAACTACTAGAACAGTTTTGGAAAAGACTACAGATAATGAGTACAGTTCTGATGATGTTCCATTGCAAAGACGATCACTTCGGACACAAGGTGCACGACCAAACTACAATGTCTCACAGATATATCAGACAAGTGCAGAACAAGGTCTCTTTTCTTCAGATGATCAAAATGAGCAGAGTGAAGGTGATACTTCTTCGGATGATTCTCTCACATCAAGAAATGGCAAACCACTTCACAAGCATCATTCACAGCATGAAACTACTACTACTGAGGAGCTGATCTCTGATCCAACACTACCAGTTGTCAGAAGAACCATGCAAGGACGAATTATCAAGCCAAGAATACTTGAACCAATAGTTGAACTACCAAAGGAAAAAATTGTCCCAGAAAAGGCTGACAAGACACATTTATATTTTCCTCGTGTGGACTTGGGGTCTGAGTTCTCAAGGCGACACAGTCAGCAGTGCAGTTACTGCTACAATGGGAGTTCTGATTCTGACAAGGGACCACTCCTCTTTTGTCAAGGCTGTTCCTTTTCTTATCATGAAGATTGTTCCAGAGTATTGTCAGCAAAGTATGGAAAGCACAATATAGTGCTGGCAACTGAACATCTGTCTGTACTTCAGTGTCGACATTGCATTGGTATGAAAGGCACTCAGTATGACTATGGTGGTGAGCTTTGCTTTGTTTGTCAGAAACCCGGTCCAAACAGTGAAAAGTTCAAGCCTTTTTATACTCCGCATCCGAGGATATCTGTGGTTTCGTTGGAAAATGCTGACAAAGAGGACAATGATGACCTGCTCAATACTATTGATGACATTTATGAGGAAAAAATCACGGATTCACGACTTTTTAATGCCGATAATGTGATGTTTCGATGTTTGAGATGCTATAGGGCTGCTCATTTTAATCACCTTCCGCGGCTAAAGCTCGATGATGGCAGCGAAGATAGTTCTGATATTGTTTCCCAATATGCTCATTTTATATGCCTTACTTGCGGGAAGTATCAGCGGAAGATTGAGAATATTATCGCTTGGAGACCAGTGTTAAAACCAGGTCAGACCCCGGATGTTCATGCTACATTGGATCGCACTGCCCCACAAGACCGAGAATATCTTGTCAAGTTTGAGCAAGACTCGTATTTTGGAGCGGTCTGGGTTCCAGGAAGTTGGTTCTTATCTTTGATTCATCCGAAGCAGTACGGTGCATTTCAGAAGAAGTTCCCAGAGCCAGTCTATGAGACCAGTTCAGCTATATCAGAAGACCATTATCGCGTTGATATAATCATGGAAGTCATCTACAAGAATAATATGAGCCGCGAAAGCATGGGATTCACCAGTCAGAAGGCCGAATTGAACGCGATCAGCAAGATTGAAAAAATCTATGCCAAGTGGAAGGCGCTGTCTTATGCCGAATGTACGTGATTGCGGATAGCGTGGCTCGACCATTTTGCTCTAACAAGGATCTAGTATACTGGGAGATCCCTCCAAAGGAATCCGAAGCCGGTAGATACGAGGATTTTGAGAGGGCATACAAGACTTATGTCCTTGGATTCTACACTAACCTACCGACAAATTACAAGGGAATTAAAGTCGCCAGACAGACGCGATTTAATACTCTCAAGTTAACAAGGCAACCACGTTCTCTTCAAGGCGGCACTCTTATGTCTTATCAATTGGATGGTGTCAAGTAAGTCTCTCCTTGCCTGTTCGCGCTGTGACAACTGGAAATTTCTAATTTAGACAGCTGGCTATACTACAACTGGATTCTCGGCAAGTCGTGTATTCTGGCCGATGATATGGGCCTCGGCAAGACCATCCAGATTATCTCGTTCTGCTCTGTCCTATTCCATCAGCACGGTGTTTGGCCACTTTTGATTATTGCACCACAGTCAACCATTCCCAACTGGCTCAGAGAATTCGAGAAGTGGGCTCCGGATATGCGCACAGTCGGTTTATATGGATGGGCAGAGCATCGTGCTATTCAAAAAAATTATTTGCTCAACAGAAACGGCGGGCCTAAGAATCTGAACTGCCATGTTATTGTCACGTCCTTCAATACGGCTGTGGAGGAGAGCACCTATTTATCCAAATACTCCTGGCAACTGATGGTTGTTGACGAGGGCCAGAAGCTCAAGAGCGATAAGAACGTTATTTATAAGACGCTTCTGGATATCGGCGCAGCTCACAAGGTCCTTCTTACCGGCACACCGCTTCAGAACAACATTCGCGAGCTTTTTAATCTCTTACAGTTCTTGTCACCGGATATGAACGCCGAAGAGCTGGAATCCCAGTATGCTCAAATGAACGGTACTAATGTTCAAGAGCTGCACGATCTTCTCCGTCCGTATTTCCTGCGGCGAACCAAGGCGGAAGTACTCAAGGACATGATCCCCAACAAGACCGAAATTATTGTACCTATCACTATGTCGTCCTTACAGAAGATGCTGTATAAGAGTATTTTGGCCAAAAATCCGGACTTATTACGCGCCATTGTCTCCACCACTGGACACATTTCACAGAAGGCTTCGAAGAGTAACCTGAACAATTTGCTGCTTCAGCTGCGCAAGTGTCTTTGTCATCCGTTTCTTTACAACGAGTCTATGGACGAGCAACCTACCGATTCCGAAGAGGCGCTGAAGAAGCTTACATCGGCGTGTGGAAAACTGCAATTTCTCTCAGTCATGCTACCGAAGTTGATTGACTCGAAGCACCGCATTCTTATCTTCAGCCAATTTCTTGGGATGCTCGACATTTTCGAGGACTTTCTTTACTGGATGAACATCAAATATGTTCGACTGGTAAGTATACTTGAGAACTGGAGCTCTTGTCGAAGTTGGTGGCTGACACAAGTATAGGACGGAAGTGTCAGTTCTCAGGAGCGGCAGAAGCGAATTGATCGCTTTAACGCGCCTGACTCTGATATTTCGGTATTCATTCTGTCAACAAGAGCGGGTGGTGTTGGTGTGAACTTGGGTATGTTTTATAGTCTCGCTTGCTCTGCAGGAGGGTGCCCGTTAACATCTTGAACAATAGCGACTGCGGACGTTGTGATTATTTATGATCCAGACTTCAATCCCCACCAAGACTTGCAAGCGCTCTCGCGCGCACATCGACTCGGCCAGAAGAACAAGGTGCTGGTGTTCAACTTGGTGACGCGGAACTCGGCAGAAGGTGAGCATTTGAATATGCCTCTATGCAGAAAGGTATACTAACGACTGCATCAGAGAAGATCCTACAAATCGGACAGCGCAAGCTTCTTCTGGATCATCTGGTCATCGAGAACATGCATGGCACCAAGGCAGAGCAAAGCGATCTTCTATCTGTCATGCACAGCGGTGCGCAGGCGCTATTTAAAGGGGACGAGAAGGAGATCAAGTACGATTCCGCGGCGATCGATAAGCTCATCGAGGAAGCTCAGAACATTGAGGAGACAGACGAGAAGGAGAGCTCCGAGCAGGACAACAAGTTTAGTTTTGCGCGAGTATGGGAGAACGAGACTGGCGAACTTGCAACCGACACCGGGGAGTCTGAGCCCGAAGCCAGCGCTGCTGATCCTGAATTCTGGGACAAGATTCTGCAAGAACGCGAAGCGCAGCTGTTGGCAGAGAAGCAGTCTAAAGCCTTGGAGCTCGGACGCGGCAAGCGAACTCGCGAACAGCTGACACAACTGGTAAGTTCACTTAGCGCTTATTTTGACATTGACTAACAACATATAGACATCTGATGGCGTCGACGGCGACGATCGCGGACAAGAGATGAAGCGACGGAAACGTTCCGCTTCTGTGTTGTCCGACACTTCGTTTGAGCTATCATCAGAGCATGAAGCCGCCGAAGTCGATATGGAGCCGAGAGAAGCGCTGGATCCAGACGACGTGTCTGTTATCGCCGCTCAGGGTGCACCTACTGTGCAGACGCCGATTGGTGTTTTGACAACTCCCCAGGACAGCGCTGCACCGGTCGCGAAGAAGCGCAGGCGCAGACGACTGCAAAATAGTGCCGGTGATGAACAATTTGGGCAATTCCAGGCACTTCCTCCTAATAGCACTTCGACGAAAGAGGGCTCGACTAGTCAGCACATGGGGACTAGCGCTGATGGAACGGTCCAGCCGCAACCGGGCGGTCCTGTGTACATGCAGCAAAGCACACCACAAGTGCATTCGGCTTTGCAACATGAAAACGTCAACTATCCTCCTGCGCCTCCGACTGGAGTGCCGCCTCAATTTGTTCAACAGAGAACTGTGTTTCATCCGCACCAACAACCGCCGGGTTCGACCATGGCTCCAAGTGCCCCATCGCAGATGCAGTTTGCCGAGCTCCAGAAAATACGAGCCGATGTCATTGAGCAACTCGGTTGGAAATCACTGATACCTAACACGAAGCCGATGTGCGACGGGAGCCATAGTCAGCATCCTCCTGGTCAGTGCCCTCTGCGAAAATTCGAAGCCTCTGTGTGCCCGTTGTGCGGATTAAAGCACCTGTGGGGCTTCAGCGTGTGTCCTCGACTACAAGAGTTGCGAGAAGTCGACTATTTGATTCAGGCGTTGCAGCGGTCTCCGGAGCCGCTGGCGTTGCGACGACTGGCGTTCCGCGCATTGCAGATGAAGAGAGACTTGCTGGTTTCGCATAGCATTGTCGAAGCGCAGTCTGGTCTGACGTACCACAAGCCGATAGATGCGGAAAAGTTAGCGCCCGTACCGGCCACTGCGCAGATGTTTGCCGCGGCGGGAGTGACGACAACTCAGGTCCCTCCAGCCTCGATTCCTCGAACAATGACGACAGCTCAGCCGTCAGCGCTGGTCCCTGGCCAGACAGCTGAAGTACAGGCACCAGCAACGGTGCTGCAACCCATGACAGCTGTTCAAGCGACGACAAACGCCGCCGTAACACAAATGGCGGCGCAGCACAGTACGCCACAAGCACGAGAGTGGCGAACACCGACTCCGACAACCCTACCGCAACCGATACCACCCGCTCCGCCCACTCAAGGGGCGGCAAATATGGCAAGCCGGTTCAAGCAATAGCGACAGCAGTAGCGGCTATGGAAAGACCGGCTACAACAGTAGTTAATCTGACGGCGCTGCACACGCGCCTCGAATATCAACTGTTGCGGAAATCGTCCAGCAGTGTTCGAGCCCTGACTTGTACAACCACAACAGCTTCAGCTTTGACAGTAGAATGAGCTAAATTGCAAGATCTTGTGTTGTGTGTATTTATATTTGTATTATCAGGTTTGATTAGATTGTTTGCTATCGCAACCAACTTGTGCATTATGATACCACAGTACTCATGATTATCCGCTACATTGCAGAGTAATAGCTATTTATTTACAAGTCGTTTATACTACAAAATTTCTAAGTTCTTATCGCCCAAAAATAGGACAATTGTCGAATGTGCGTTGTGATAATAGCAATGGGGTAGCCCGCTAGCTTGAGCTAGTGCAGGCGGGTTTAGTGCTTCCAAGATGTCGCGACGGCGTGGTGGTACGAAAGTTGGAAACTTGACGGGCACGCTCCCCACCGCCAGAATCACAAGATCACCAACGATTGACTGCCCTGACTGATATAACGACTCTAGAAACTGCAGTGCCAGATCAGCGAAACGATTGATACAGATTTATAGCACTCGACGGTATATGGTGAATTTGATGTACACTGTCATGGTGAAACGTAGCGACTCCTCACGCTGCCGGATCAGCTAGCATTATGGAGCACGACGACGACAGGAATTTTGCTGCAAGTCCGTTTTTAAGCAAACCAGGCTGCACTCCTGCTTCCTTACGCCTCGATCTGTTACAAGGAGAGCATACAAATTAGGCATCCTATAGATTGTGCCCTCTCACGACTTGGACTTCTAGTGGTCCTGTCGGAGACAAATTAGGGGATTTGAGCGCCAGGGCCGATGATCGACAAATCGCTAGCGCGTGGGTGCACAATTCCATTAGAGGACTGCCTCCCCTGCATCGCTTCGACCCTGAGCGGCGCAGAGTCGAGAATCACGACTTTGCTCCCTGCAGCTGGCCATGTGTGCGTGCTTCGACGATTTTCGTCAAGAGAAGCAAGAAGTTGTCATTTCTTAAGTCGGGGTACAATTTATTCCGAGTCAACTTAGAACATTCACGGGACATGTTAATTAGCGAAAACACTCAAAATATTGTAACTATTCACCCGTGTCCTAATGATGAGTCTCGTACGCTGTCGGTTTACTAGATACCTCGTACCTGAAGAAGCGTAGTGTAGCAGCACTACATCAGAATTGTCAGTGTCAGATTTCTCACTCGAAGCCGCCGCGCCGTAAGAGGAGTAGTGACAACCGGTTAGCAGGTCTCAAGTTCTCGCAGTGCCCCGCAATTGGTCAAGCGGTTCAACCGTATGGTACCGCAATATAGACGTAAGACCGCCAATTTCCTATTGCAAACACGCGCATTGTAAACCAGAAACACAAGCAGTATGCGGCCTTCAGCAGCTCAATATCAAATGCCATGCAGGTCTCGAGTTCGCATCAAGGATGACGTACTCACGCACGATGTTCTGAAGAAAGGGCAGTCGCAAGCACCAAAGTTTGATCCCGATATAGTGTTTCTTCGTTATGTGCCTCTTTCCGCCGGTTAAATTTGAAGATGCCCTCTGATTGAGAAAAGGTTTCTCACCCTGGCATCCCGCGGCGACTCGCGAGCATCGCCGCCAGCTTCAAGGTCACAATTTCTCTACACGCACCCTCTAACACGGTTGTCTCACATCTAGCACTCACCCCACCCCACGCTTCGCCGTGCACTAGTTCCTAGCTGCGACCGTTGTGTGACAACTTTAATAGAGCGCAGAAGCGGCAGTTTAGCAGCGAGCACTAGAACAGCTCGCCACGTAAGTTAGATTTGCAACGGCCATTCGGTTTGTTCCGCCGGGGCCGTGGTTGGGGGCGACGGAAAGAGCCGCTAACGATTCTTGGCCAGAAGAGTGATTGCTGCGGCTCCCGGCCGGCTTGCTACAACGTCGTCGTTAAAGCAGAAGCAGTCTTTCGCTGGATTCGCAAACATGAACGTGATGTATGTTGTCGTTTTCACGGCCTTTTACGAGTTCGCGATCTGTTCTGGAGGTAGGTGGAAGTGTACTGTCGCAGTGTGAACGTGATTTGCCCGAGGATACTCAGCTGCAGATGTGATACGCTCCTGTCTTTTGTCTGCACCCGCTACTTTGTGTGGTACACATTTCTCCGCTCCGTATAATTTCCACCGTCAAACTCGGAGTCTGCGGAACAATGATGCTGCCATCTGTGTCACAGAAACCGGCTCTTCATCAAGTCAAACACACAAATCGAAGCTGCGACTGGGGGGTGCACGCCGGTACGCCTCACAGGGTCCACATTGTCAACTACGGGAAATGATTGATTGTCTGCAACAGCCGAAAAACAAAGCAACAGGTTTCGCACACATCATAATTTCGCCGCGACTGGAAAACGCGAAAGACTTTACATTTGCAGTTGAGTGACGTGCAATTCAACCATCGACGTCGACAACCGCCGTATGATACGTGGGAGGTGTACCTATTAAGTCGCACATCATCCGCTATCCGTGCCTCCATCGTGAGACGTGTCAATACCAAACCAAAACCGCGTGCGGAATACGCACTCACGAGTCAATTCTGAATGCTGTCATGACTATTTTAGAAGGTTAAACAGTCAAACGCATGGCATCAAGCATGTTTGACAGACCGTGATCACCCATATCGTATAAAATATTTTTAGAATGTATATTCTGTATTATAGTCACGGTAATTGCGATTTGGAAGGCAGTCCGCCGCTCATACCAGGAAAAGCTGATACAACATCATGTATAAGGAGACAGTATAGACAGCAGGCGAGCCAACAGAACGTATGCAGCAAAACAGCAACTCAGCGATCACGCTGAGCCATCGAGACAGATGACGGCCAGGGATATAGCTATCGTAACCAGCCAGATGCCGTACAGCGCTTGCTCTACCGACCAGGAATCTCTCGCCGTATGCCATAA
The DNA here is from genome assembly GCF_038497785.1 of Limtongia smithiae. Taxonomy (NCBI): domain Eukaryota; kingdom Fungi; phylum Ascomycota; class Lipomycetes; order Lipomycetales; family Lipomycetaceae; genus Limtongia; species Limtongia smithiae. Next base: position 2,669,330 of record NW_027117622.1, read on the forward strand.
CGAACCCACGTTCAGTACAGCCTCTGATGGCGTCGTCGCGAGATCCGATTCCGCACACGCCCTGCACGCTAATGACGATGCAAGGCAGCAAGTAGAAGCGATACACGAAAACTTCTCCAGCACAGTCATGCAATCAATAATCGAGAACCATCTGCGTCCCGCCCACTCGAGCAAACGGCGGGCCATGATACTTCCGGGGGCGCATGCGAGCACACGTACACAAGCACGAGTCCTTATCCCCGATGATTGTGTCTCTCGATCGGGAAGGCGACCAAGCAAAAAAAGAAGCGCAAAGTACAATCGACGCACGAGCCTCGCCACCGGAAAGAGATCTGTGCTCTGGAAGCCGTATGCCCACGGACGTATCTCCACTGCGCAGTATACTCTCAGCTGCTGTGGTCCTGTCGCAGAATAGCTGTACGGCAGAGTCTACATCCACGCATTGACCGTCAAGTGCTACTCCGACGATTTGACCAATTTCGCATTTCAACCAGCGACAGGGACGTCAACAACCTCAAATTTCACTCTTCGGGTCTTGACTATTTTGCGAACGTGTACGAAATGCGAAATCGTCCCCAGAACTGAAACTGTCATCAATTCTCGCCCGCCGAGAAGATCAACGAAATGTGGAAAACAAGGCGTTCGCCGCAAGATCAGTCCGATCGCCGGCAGGCTTCCTAGCTTCCATGTAATGAGAACACGAAGTGCAACATTGGCCTGCTCTGCGTGGTACGACGATACCGGATTCCGCTCTTTAGCGCTCAAAGACCGCAATACCTGATGTGCCCGTTAGACAGAGTATCCAAGAAGGGAGATCACCGATGCGGGGGCCGAGGCATAAAGGAATAGCCAATAGGATGAAAACAGAGAGCTTTGCCTCGTCGTACATACGTAGTAACGTTCATCTCCCTAAAAGCCCGCGCCTGCTCACGTGATGTGACCACATGCCAGATGTCCGCAAGCTGCTGGTCAACAGTCTTTGGATTGGACGCTACGTTGAATCTTTTTTCTGCGCCTAGTGATAGATAGATTGATAAGCACGTATCCCGGTCGATGATATCGCGAAGAGCGCGATTGCGGTAGTGGGGCCAAGGAAGTGGAACACCGAACAATGGATAAGCAATAGGCGGCGACTCGCGGAACGTCTTTTTCAGGGGAGGAACCGGCGACGATCACTCCAAGTTCTGATGGGCGGAGATTATTCAATTCACAATTCGGCGCCGGCTACTCCAAACTTCGGTGCTGCTCCTGCAAGCACGGCGCTGCAGTACACTGTAGCAGTGATGAGTCCACCCACAAACCGGTAGCTCTTGCCACTGCGAAACGCAGTGGATGCCAACAGCGACCAGCTGCACAAGCTCTGGGTGCCCTTGCTTGTTGTACTACATCGTTCCGCAGCCAATGGATTGTGCCCCGTTGTAAACGCAGATGAGCGCTCGCCCACTCATCGAGCTGTGCTGCAGCGTACGACGGTTGGCTGCCGCACCGTATACCCGTTTGCCACAATAACCAGGATCTCGTTTACGATACGTACAGCACGCCAAAAGTACAGAACCAGTAGTCGCCACTCGAAAATTCCCCTTGGGACGGGTAGTTTGCGAACAGCGCCTTGCAGGCGTCTACGCGTAGAGGGAACTCGGAATGTCCGAGACGTCAGTTGTGTGCGAACTTTTCTAGGAGTAAACTCGTATGCATGATGCTATTTATTGACAGCTCGTGATGCCAGCGGGGACAAGAACTTTTGCCACTGCATGTGCATGTATGTTCTGCCGAAATCGACGAATTCAGTAGTCGGAAGGGACAACCGATGTTCTTTCAGGCAACACAGCTGGTCTCCCTCTACATTGTGCCACAATCCCACAACGACAAAAATCGCAGCCGCCGAACCTGGCTCAACGTGCACTTCCCAATGACAACCTTCAGCACGCCGTGGCACATCGCGAACGGGTCGGTGAGTTCAACGCTGGCGTCTTATAGTTCATCCGCAATTCGACCGCGGTGTATTTCCTCTGCCCTCGGACACGTGTCCATCTTCCAGTGAGTGACTTTTTCCCCCATCATGAAGCCGTTCAGAAAGTATACACAAATCAGCATGAAACTGGTCTCGCCTTTGATGGATCGTAACATGGCGCCGCTGCCAAGGAAATTATTATACAGTGGATGTCTGCATCGCCAGTACGCTGGGTGAAACCTGCAGCGGCCGGCTGTGGCAAACAAGTCGGTGTGGTGTGTGGAGCATTAGAAGAGTATTGCACAGCATACGACCCAAGCTGTGGTGTTGAGCTGTGCGACAACATAATTTTCTCCGTTACCAATACCGATAATTAGTCTCATAACAATTTGACAGCTTCTCTGGGTTGGCTTGTCCCGACTCCAGTGTGCGGTACTGCAGTTTGACCGCAGTCATCTGCCGCCGGTCCGCCAGGCATGCCAAAGAGCTCTGCATCCGGTCAACTCCGCAAAAAAGTCGGATGGCTTAGGGGATCCGAAGAACAGAGTTACACACTAGTCGCCGACTGCTGAGACGCCAGTGTCGGTCCAGAAGTCGAAACTCGGATTGCGGTGGGTGGCGGAAAATATGTTATCCGCCGCGTATGATATGCTACCGAGTCGCAAAGTATATGGCGAACAGTAGTAGTAGTCATAACAGGGAGTAGTTAGCGCTGGAAGGACGGCAAATCCTTTGACAGGCGAACTAATATAAACTTTCAGGGTGGGCTGGTGTCAGGTTCAGCCAGTTCAGGTGTGGAGCGCAGCCCTGCGTATGGAGTAGTAGAGCATGGTCAGGATTGGATGGCTGATTGTTGGTATTTCAGGCGATAGCACGTTAAACGGTGCGGAAACGGTTGTGAGGCGAACGATCAAACCTGCTACATCTCCACTGTGGTGGAAGGTTTAGCACAGAGCTAAATTCCAGGGAAGGGTCTATTCTAGAAACCGCCGCGGCTCTCGACGTTTTCATGCAGCACTCGGGCCGGCGTAATATGATAGGTCCAATGTCTTGGATATATTAGACAGGCATCATGGTACTCGACGAGAACAGCAAATGCCTTGAAGTCTGAAGAAACCTGGCCGACACATGGTTCGGAAAATCCACGACAGCGAGTACGACGACAGCGGAAGGGCACTGTCGTGAAGTTCCGCTTGCGGCCTCACGTGCGGAGGGCCAGAGCGCCACGGCACTATTATTCGCGCGTACGAAGAAACCGTTGAAAGAAGAGTCTTAGTCCGTCCCCCCACACAACCATAGCCACTAGACCGTATGCAGAAACTGGTATACGCATACGCCTTGAGGAGCCTGCGTACCGGATCCGATAGAGTGCGAAGAATGGTGATGGCGCTAGCCGTGTTTGACCTCGCCTCCATGCATGATTGAACCACTCCGCGCTCGCCCACGGTCCCCGCACACATAGGCCTCGGTTGGCAAAAAAAGATTTGTCATTTCTCTCGCAGGCAAAGGTTTTGCACATCCTGTTGGAGAGTGGAGAAAGCACAAAACTTTGATGAGGAGCTCTCCATTGTCCGCTTGACCAAGGCGATGGGTACACAACTGCGTACGGCGAGGTCTTCACTTTCACTTGGCAAGGTGTCTTCCGTTTGCAGAGTCGTCACGATGGAGCGGCGGCCGTGCGGAGGACGACGACGAACACAAATGTGATCGTCGGAGAGAAAGCAGACCGCCACCTCCGACCGTTGCTGTCTTAACACCCTAGGCGCATGCAGAGTAGTTAGACTTATGCAATGGAAATACGAATGAGAATCTGCGCTGCGGGCCATGCAGACGGAACGCGGAAGTATCCGATTCCCTCCTGCGTGACAGAGATGTATTGAAAGAAAATAGTTTTTAGTATGTGTAACAACAGCATGCAGCCAAAGCAGTGCCGGCATGCAGACACAGTCATACGTTGTCGGTGAGATAAACGGTTTAGTGGGCAGCTACAGCGGACTGGCAGAAAGCAGGGCTGCATTGGAAAGCGTGGCCGGCAGCGCAGCCGAGCCCTAGTGCGCTCTCTCGTACGATGTGCGGTTAAAAAGCAGTATGTCTAGCGTCAGCCATGTCGTCATAGGTGTGCGCATGCAGTGCGTACTGACGGTCATACAGATACCACTTTCACGATGTGGTCTTCGAGTACTCAGAGCCGGCCGACACTCGCGCTAGTAGTGCTGGTCCTTCGGTGGAGCGATGGAAGACAACCATCAGGTTGCGTGCCGTCCAGGAACTGACGGATATGTGTAGTGTGTATGTCCGGGTTCTCGAAGAGCCCATGACAGGTCGGCGACGCATGTTGTCGCTACGCGGATGATTCGCTGTCACGTCAGTCAGCAGTGGCGTATGTCGGCAAATATTTTTGCAATACTGCCGGCCACGCGCAACGAAGAGCAGCGGTGGCGGTTGAACGGTTGAGACATGTGCGGATAGAGTCGACAAGGAACTGACAGACCGGCAGCGCTTATATCCGTTACACAAGGACCGCGACGCTTTTTGCCGTCGCGAATTTGAGCGATGCTAAAGTCCCACACTGTATACACCGGTTTGCGGAATCAAAAGATGGAGTGGACGTGGAGAGTTCATTGCTGCAGCTGGAACGGAACCGTTTGCATCACACATGTCCTGACTCCAGATAGCGTACCAAAGCGCCTAAAGCGACCGTTGGACCAGGGGCACTGTGATGGGGAGGCGAGGAACGCTCAGACGCGGGCGAGGGGATTGTAGGGGACACGGAGGCGGCGCGGATATGCGTATGAGTGTGGGATGCAGTGGTGTCGCGAGCGAGACAACGAGAACTAGGGCGCGTGCCCGTTCTGGGCAGACACGGTGGCCAGAGCGCGCAAAGTTCGGACGAAGCGGTGCTGCTAAATCGGTACGCACAGGGCAGCGGAGCCGTACGCCTCCAGCACACTCTGCACCTGCCACCTCACCGTTTGCAGCCTTTCCTTCCGTCCCTGCCTCGCTCGTTCGGGCAACCCCCCGGGTCCCATCCCTGGTTGCCTAAACGGGGCAGGTCGTGGCCCAGTGTGAAGAGCATTACGCCCCGACGAACGCCTCCGGATCTGGGCTGGATTAATATCTCGACCGCCACCAGACAGCACGCACCGGCATGATCGCAGCTCAGCGCGCCCAACTCGGCGCTGGCGAGGAAATGGAGCGGCAGGAGGGGAGAGAGCCAGAACTGTAGTGGCGATGGGGCTACCGCGGACTAGCGTATGAACATCGCACCACCTGGTCGTCCTTCACGCACTCCTCACCGCGACAGACTAAGCGTCAACCTCTACCGGTGGCGTGCCTGGCGGCCCGGCAGTCGCTGGCAGGGGTGACGACCGACGAAAGCGCGCACGCTGTGTCCAGATGTCCAGGCCTCCCGGGCCCCCGTGACGGGCTGCCCGTTAGCCGTCAATTCTGTTTCCTCTGCAGAGCAGGGAGCCCGCGGACAGCCATGCACGGAACCCGTCAGCCGGACGCGCTCGTTGTCACTTCTGCATTCCAACGCGTGCGTTCTCCGGGCTGTCACGCAAAGGGTATGCCGCGGGAGCGTACGGGTTGGCGGTGATATCATGCGGCAGCATATGAATCCATGCGGCGGGGCTCCAGTACGTAGGCTGCAGCGAGTGCTCAAGCGCGTGGGCGGAGTGGAGTGTGACGAGATGCTGCGGTTGCAAGCGGCCAAGGTTAGTGGAATATGGAAACGTGATGACCGCGAACTCTGATGTAGGGGCTAATTGGCCTGCACTCAGCTGCGATACCGAGGAACAGCGGCCCACCGGCACGGGCGATGGCAACGCTCGTCGCCGGTCGCTGGCCGCTGGCATCTAGTCCTCCGCTGCGGACGCACGCCAGCCCTCAGGAGACCGGCTGGGACATCCCCCCCCGAGGCGGAGCAATGCAGGAGCGCGGAGACGCGACGCGACGCGGCGGAATGCGCGGCGACAAGAGCTAGCGCGGTCTAGCGCCGGTTCAGTACAGAGTGGTTCAGAACCAGCCCGCGTCCGCAGTACCGCGCCCGTGCGCAAATGCGTACCAGCGTCAGGCTGCTCCTGGTCACGGCCCAGCCGTCCTCCTTCGCGCCCATCGCAGTCCGCTGCTTTATTTAACTCCCCCGTTGCCCCCTCGTGTGTCGTTCCTGGTCTGTCTGCGCAGTGTCTTCACCACCGTCATCTTTCGGTGTTCTCCTCAGCGCTCTCATCGCACTGCAAGATGTTCCATACCCCCAACTACATCGGCAGCCTCCAGGAGCGCGCCGCATCCCTCACCGAGCAGATCGACCTGGCCACTATGTCCTTCCGCCGCGTCCGCCTTCCCGCCGCCGTCCTTTGTGTTGTGCTACCGGCGTTCGCCTCCCTGGCCGCCTGTTTCCTGCCACTACTCGACTACCGTACCATCGGCGCCTTCTACGCAGAGGCCAGCACACCCGTCGTACTTAGCTTCCTTGGTCTTCAGTTCGGCCTCATACTTGGCGTTATGACGCTCCGCAATCTTGTTGGGGATATTGTTCCGCGGTTCTGGGCGCTTGTCGTCGCCGGCATGGTCGTTCTCACTACCCTTGGTTTTTCCAACGGAGAGGTGTTTTTGTGCTTCTTCAGCAGCAAGGATGTCCTCACCGAGAGTATCGTCGTCTCAGTTATGCGGTTCTTTCACAACGCTTCCGGCGTCGAGTCGGTATTTTACGCTGCTGAGGTCCTTGCGAACATCTTCCCGCGTGTGCTGTTTCTCGCCTGCTATTCTGCGCACCTCGTCGTTTCGGCCGCGATCGCCAGGCATAACCTGCGATTGCTTGTCCTCAAGATCCAGCTGCGCCGGATACAGCATGCCCAGGTTGTCTCGGACGTGCTTTCCGCTGAGGAGGGCACCTTTCGTTCATATAGCGATGAGGTCGTTGCCGAGAAAATCGAGAACTAGCTTGATACAGTTGCGCTGTGGTGCTTTACGACACACTCTGCGGCTTGCATTTATGATCGCCGGGAGTCTAGCAAGAGTCATGAACAGGTTTATTGGAGTTAAGGGGTTTTGATTTATGTCCTATCATCTACTATATAATCGAATATGATCATGAATATTTTCATTATTCCGTTGTGCGTATTCATAAACTCCTGAAACACGTTGCCGTTCATGCGTACGTTTGACGTGCCACGATTACGCGGTTTACGCGCTCTCGCTTGCGCCGCAGATCAGATGACTGCCGCTGTCAGACTGTCATCTCGCAAGTCAGCCGAGCCGTGCCGGCCTTGTTCTCACGGACTCAGTGATATCCACAGCTGCCGGCGGCCGGCCGCGCTGCACTCTGCACTTTGCACTTGCACGAAGGTGCACAGCCGCCGCTCGTGGCGGTGCGCTGCGTCATGGGGCTGGCGCTGCGTCCCCACATCCTTGCCGCTGCGTGCTGAGAATCCACGCCGTGCCTCTCTCTCCACGTTGTGCCAACTGCCAACACAGCCTCGCCAGCAGCTACACGCGCCGGCCTTCCGACCTGCAGCCCCTGGGCACTAAATCCATGTCAATTCATCCTAGGGTCCGACTTTGCGTCTTGCGCCGATATGGCGATGGCTGGCTGCAGGCCTAGCGACGGCGGAAGGGTACCTGAACCAGCACCGGCACGGCGCAGCCATGAAGCACGACTATTCCAGCCAATTCCGCTGCGCGATGCCCGCGGTTGTAATGGGTTTGTTCATATCGGAAGTCCTGTCAACAGCAATCTACGCGCGTCTGTCGCTTACTCGGGGCGGACCACCGCAACCATATACGCGCGCGGTGGGCGACGGGCAATTTTACGCGGCCACGGCCCTTGCTTACTCGTTCCTGGGCACGACGACTGGACTGCCATGTGCAAGGCACGGCGCGCACGGTGTTGATATTGCGTATCAGACGCTCGTTGTCAGGCGTCTAGAAGGTTGCCGTTCGGGTATACTTGCTGCGCTGCGAAACCGCGGCATATTCGATCAACCTGAAACCCCGTCCACACGGCTCTCTGTGAGCTCAATGTGCCGGAACAGCGACACATGGATCGCCGACTAACTACAGGGCACTATTCGAGCATGTATCTTTATACGCGGTGTCCGTTCTTGCCTGGAAGGAGGAAGCTTCTTGCGTCGATGTCTGAAATAGGCATTGAGAATTTCATGCAACGGCAGGCTGTACAGGGCGCGTCGCTTCATGAATGTGAGCAAGTTGAGTGGCTTTGAGCGTGCTAGTAAGATGTGCGAATCAGTATCTTGACGTGCGTGCTTCTGTTGTCGGAAGGCGGGTCCGTTGCTATCCGCGCAGCCATATCAAGCGAGCGCGACGGAGTTCGCGCGGGGTCGCGGTCTAGCACGAGGCGCACGGCACAGGACTTGACGTCGTAGGACGGCACTCTAAGGCCACGCACCGTTCGGAGATGTAGGTTTCGAGATCGCATGTTCCGCGCGCTCTTCTAGGGAAGCTGCAAACGCGGACATACACCACAGCGTGTGGAGCATTCTATAGGTCCAAGCTTGTTCTAGCGAGCGCATGAAGAAGCAGGTCCGGGGCTCGGTTCAGTTTCTCTGCATCCCGCGAATTCATTGGCCTCATTCTATACCGCGCGAGCCGACTTCTTCAGGGCCACGCCGGCGACGACAGCACAGAAGATCAGCTGTTGCTCGCTGTTTCGTCATCTGGAGCGCGACGAGACCGCGTGGTGTGCAAAAGTATAGCGAGACAGAGCTACCGGAAGCCTGCTTGCGTAGTCACTTTCGTCGAGGACGAAGACGAAGCTACACGGAGGTTGTGTTCGAACTTCTCCGACAGACCGCGTGGAACTGATTGATATCCGCAGACGTCGCCGTGGGCACGATAGTATCTGTACACGTATGAAGCACAATAATAGCTGTATCCGAGTGCGTGGTGCAGCAGCGCGGCACGGCCGCCGCGGACATGGTTGGAGAACAGCAGTGGCAACAGGCCCAACGAAGAGAATCCGAGTTTGCGCCTGGTGATCACCGCTTTGAATCTCGCGTTGAGACACGACGGACGTGAGTCAGAAACCGCCCAAGCGCAGGAACGCGGCATTTTCCGCCGCAGTTTCAACCGCATCTTTCGCCGCGCCGCCGTTGCCGGTACCGGCCTTCCTCGCCCCAAGATAAGTGTCATGTGATGCGCACAATTCCCGTACGCGTACTGCAGGTGATCGCAAAAGCGCGTAGCGCACGCGTCGCGGCGCGTCTTGTCGTTGTTGCTCTGGTACCCCTTGCAGCGCTCACACGCTCAGGCTCGCAGACGCCGTCACTCCCGGCGTGCATTATGCACGCACGTACACGTTGCCGCTTTACATACCAGGCCCTGCGCCCTCTGTCCTTCAATTCCCCGGCCTCACAGCCCGTGCTGGCGCGACAGCCATCGCGGCAGGCATCTGCAATCGCATTCCACGCGTCTGCAGCATGCACCCCATCACATTAACTGAACCAGCCAAGACCGCTGCAAGCACAACTGCTGGCATGAACGCATGGTACGTGGGAGGAATTCAGTCAACCGTACCCGCCATTGCTGTGCGGGGCTTTGCCTCTAGCACTCTGGCTCCGAGATCCACCAGTGTTGATCGGTGCGCTCCCCTCACCGGATCTGCACCATGAACACACACCTTCGGTGTGTGATGGCCCATCACGCGCACACGCGTGCTGTGCATGCCGCAGCCAGCTGATACTTCCGCTGCACTCCTGCCGTCTACAGCCTCAACACTTCAGCACAATGTCCACATCCAGTTCTGGCGCCTGCCATCACACACGCCCGCACGCGCCCGCACGCGCCCAACCTGTTGTCTCGTGTTCCAGGGCCACCAGTGGGGCCGCAGCGGAATCCAGTCCTGCGCCGGCGTCCTGCACGCAAGTAGCTGAAACTCCGCAGCCGGGCCGCCAGCAGCGGCGGTGCTGTGTTTTGTGGCCCGCGTGAACGGCGACGCGACAGGTTCTGTGTTCTGAGAGCAGCAGCTGCGTGGGTTGGGGCTTGGGGGTAGTAGCCGCATGCGCTGCGGCTGCCTGCGTCCCGTCGCCCTGTACAGTGGAGTTCATGAACAGCTCCGTCCTCTCGTGACTATCGACGTCTATTCTGATTTCTGTTTAAAAGGCGAGACGGAATGCTGATACCACGTCGGATGCGGATATGGATATCGAAGCTCCAGGGCTAAGTGCGGCGTCGCGCGCGGCGCATTTCCGATTTGCCAGACCGCAGCCTGAAATGAGGCAGTCTCATTGTCTTGCATCTCGCTACACAATATAATACCAAAATCTGCGCCTACCCCCAAAACAACCAAGCAAGTCCTTGTTCATGCCCAGCAGGTCCGAGTTGCGATCCGCAAAGCGTATATCCACTGAGCCGCATTCTGATCGTCAGCCCTGCGAGCGAGTAGACGGCGCTCGTCGTGTGAGTGTGTACTTCGCTAGTCAAGAAGACGTCGCTTCGTCGTGACGACTGTCGTCGCCATTCCTCCTTCTGTTTGTCCGTATTCACCACACTGCTTGATAATGACACTCTCACCGACCGCTGTCTCCCTGCGGATACTCCTCGACGCGCACCATATCACGGTACCCTACAACAGCTCGCCGCCCTCTCGACTGTCCTCTTCGTCCCCCTCCTCTGTCGACAAACATGACACCTCCCCCAAGCTCAAAATCACCGGCACCATCCTCATCGACCCCAGCACCACACGCGTTCACTTCCCATTCGAGCTCAAGCGGCTCGACCTAGACTTCACCTCCCGCGCGTTCTGCGCGAGTATCAACAATCAGGCCGAATGCCATGCCGTCGCGGAAGTGTTCTCGCACACTGTATCTTTACTCCACGAGAATCTCGCGCGGAGTAATAACATTACGATAGCTAAAGACGGACGCACAAGGCTCGCGACGGGTCCCGCGTCCATACGCTTCTGCATCGCAGTCCCCGAATGGCTCCCGCTCACGCTGCACACCCCGCACGCACAAATCATCCACACCCTCTCCGCGACGCTGAAATACACCTCGCATGCTCCTCATGTGACCACGAAGGTGTCATTCCGCTCTCCGCCGCGGTACACTGCGTCCACGACCCTCGAAATTCCCTTCCGCAGCAGCGCCGACACGGTAAGCGGCGGCGGCAGCGGGGGCATCCTCGCGTACTCAAACTCGAAATCAAGCGACACCGAGTTTTGGTGGAAAGCGTGCGCGCCGCGCGCCACGCGCATCGGGGCGAACATATCCTCCGTGCACTTCCGCTACCGCATCACCGCGGTACGTGACGATCGCCGGCTCTGGGTCGAGCGCATCGTGGTTGACCTCGCGCAGGAGCGCACACAGCGCTTTGGCATATCTGAAAATTCGGCGTGGAAGCCCGTCTGTCGCGAACCGCTCACGCAGACTTTGCTCGCGCTTGATTGCTCCAGTAAGCAAACTCACACCGAGTATCCTGTGCCGCATCCGTTCGAGCTCACTTTTCCCCCGCCGCCGCCCGCCGCCGTCGCGGAGGTGAATGACACCGTCATGGAGACGCTGTACTCCTTTCGCATTTGCTACTCCCTCCGCGACGCAATGGACTTGCTGCCTTCCTGCAACACGCCGTTCCTCAAAGTACGTCACAAAGTACGCATCCGCGTATACCTCCGCTGCGCAGTAAATCCCACATACGAGGAAGTATATACTGTGCATATCCCCACCAGCATCACAAACGCTGAGCCATCGCCATCACCCCCATCACCGGCGTCGTCACTTACAGGTCGCCTTCCCACGAGTTCACCACCGCCCCCGACGGCGCTCAGCGACGAGGATACCTTCGCGGAGCTCATCATGCCCAGTCGCGGCGACGACGCCGACGACGACGACGATGCGTTGCCGACATATGACGACGCAATGTACGAGAATCAAATCATCTTTGTCCGCGGGCCTATAAGCCGCGCGACGTCCCCGCGACTGGAACAAAATGACGACGACGACACGACAATATCCGCACCGATCGTCGCTGCTGTACACGGGCCCTGCCCTGCCGCGAGGTCATCTCGAGCGACGAATTTCATGCAGGCCGCAGGAACAGCTATTCAGGTGTGCTCATAAAAAATCGCGATTATCTTGCTGCTTGGCTATGGAATCCCATTTACCATTTTAGAGATATCAATTTATTTTACATAAAAACACGAAGAAATAAAATCGAACCAACCAAGTAAAGTGCAGCAGCTCCGCTAAATCATTGATAGTACCCACTGCAGATAGACCCAACCAAAAATAAAAAACCAAAGAGGCAGGAACAAATCAGAAAAGCCAGATGGATGTTGGAAATATGTAACATAACTGTCCCGATAACTCCAGTAAGATAAATGCGTTTGATAAATGCCTTGGTTCTCGTGGCGCCGTCTCCCTTACTGGCCACTCAAAACGACGAGTACGCGCCTGCATGGTGGACCGGCACATTCTCCTCTTCCTCCTCCGCCTCCTCGTCGCCAAATCTCCGCGCATCGCGCTTTCCCCGCTCGATGTCCATACAATAAAATATCGGGATCGACGTGAGAAGCAGGATAAACAAGAAATAGAACGTGTACCGGATATTATGTGTCCTGTCCGTGATCATCGCGGTGACCGTCGGCCCAACGATCGATGAACCCTTGTCAGTGACCGCATACAGTGAGAAGAAAGTGCTCTCCTTGCCCGGTGGAATGAGCATGGAAAACACAGAACGGCAAACACTGCTCATCCCTCCCAGCGATATGCCGTAGATTGCGGCGAGCACATAGATCTCCCACGCGTGGTGTAGGCCGATCGCATTTGTCATGAACCCAAATAAGCCGTACGCAGGGATGATCGCGGTGATCGCCGCGATCAGCGCGATGATTCGGTTCGGCGGCATGTTGAGATAATGCTGCGCGTAGCGGGAAAACAGAATCGCGCCGACGATCCCGAAGATCATAGTGATGATTCCCACCGCCGCTAACGAAGCTGGGCTCATGTGCAGCTCAGTCCGCGCGAACAGGATCGAAGTCGCGTTGATAGTCGTCGCGCTGTCGGATAGAATAAACCAACCGGTGAGGTACAGTCCCACGTCGCGTAACTTGCGCACTTCCTTGGCGGTATGCCACAGTGTCTTCCACCCGTACGACACGTACCGCACCATCGGACTCTCATGCTCGCCCATGTGTAACTTTGGTCCAGGCCGCGGCCGCATGAACAGCGCGGTGGGCACTGAAAACGCAAGCCACCAAATCCCGATAGCCATCAACACGATCCGGATTGACATCATACTTGACCCCGTCGCTGCCACGAATGCAATGCCGAGGCTCTGCACTACAAACGCAGACATGTACCCGCTCGCCACGCCGAGCCCGCTCAGCCGGCTCGACACCTCGACGGCAACCTCGGACTCTTCGTACTTTGTCTGGTGATCAAAATACGACCGCGCGTCTGGGTCGACCGTGGTCGGCGGGAAGGATTCGAAGGAGTGATGTTGCACCGCACCGTCCTCGACGCCGCCGACTACGGTCAGCTTCGCGGGATGGCTCCCGCTCGTAGGCGACTGCGGCACCGCGAGTGTAGATGCCGTCGATAGCAAATCCGAGCTGTGCGTGGATGTCTCTTCAAGGCTCGACGAGTCGGGGTACATTGTCCCGTCGATAACGTCGGGGTGGTTGCGTACTAGCACCGGAAGGAACGCATTCCCGCACACAGCAACAGCGCCGAATGAGACCTGGATTATTAGCTGATGAAATACTCATTCAAGAACATCTGCAGCTCACATTTCCCACGATCGTTAAGAAAGCGGCAAAGTGGTACGCCTTCGGGATAGCGGCAATAAAGAGGATCGACGATAGCCCACCGACCCCAGCGAATCCCAGTAGCAGCTTCTTCCGGAAATTGCCTGTACACTGAGTCAGCATCAAGCACAAGACGAGAACTTCAGAACAGCCCACCTCTGTCTGCAGCGCCGGACATGGAGATAACCACGATGGCCTGCAAGAAGACGCTGACAGCGAAGGTGTACAGAGCAAAGCTTGCCGGATCGACGTAGAACCACAGCGAGCGCACGACGCACTTCATGCTCCTGTCTTCCGGCTTCTCCGAGTGCCATCGGCACGGCACGCTGTGGTCGCTCGCGAGAACGGCGCTCTCGCGCGCGGACTGCTCGAGCAAGATCGGAAGGTACACGCCGACTGCGGCGACGGCGAACGGCTCCGCCGCGAACGCGAATGACAGCCAGCCTACCACTTCCTTTTTGGACGTCTGCCGCTGATCGAGTTGCGAGAAGTTGGAAAATGAGGTCCTCACGCGGCTCAGGCTGAGTTCAGCGGCTGTGGTGGTGTTACTCATGCCGTCATAGTAATAGTCGTTATCGGCCGCAGCGGCGACGGGGACGGTGGCGAAGCCGGTCGAGGACGGTGACACGGCGGCCGCGTCATCGCCCTGCAGCAGCGAATTGTCGCCGGGCTGGCTGGCGATGGAGATGTACCCGCTCATGAGGCGAAGTTGAGGAGGAGGATTAGTCGAGGGCATCGTCGGGCGCCGGTTCACGAAGACCAAGCCGACCACATTCAGCAATGCGGTTAGGGTTCTGTACAACGTTATCGAATCAAACCCAGCCTCCTCCTCCATCGCAAATCCACGTACTCCGCCTTCAGCTCGCCGTCTGCCTGTCGCGCGAGGGCGATTAGCTTCCAGATGTCATCTGGTAGACTGCCCGGTCCGGCCAGTGCCCGCATCCGCGCCTTTACAGCGCCATTCAGGTCCTCAAAGAACGCGCGGCAGATATCGCCCAGCCCGTCCGCGTGACGCACACATGTTGTCAAATAGTAGTTGACGTACATGTCCAGAGTGTCGTCCGTCGCATCCGCGAGCACATCGTCTGCTTCGCGTCCGGTCCTGCGGAGTTGGTTGTTGCCAGTCGCGTGCACCCCTGCAAACGAGTCCTGCGTGATCCTGCAGCTCGTCCGTTGAGGCTTATAACGCCCTCCAAGCCCTTCCGCCATAGATGCCAGTAGCTCCCGAAACCGCACATCACTCGCATATCCTCCCTCTTCGTAGTCACGACTCCTATCAACTGCGGTGGAGTAATCCTGTCGCATGAGTATCGTCTCCGCAAACGTGCGCGTGTAGTCCCCCGTGTACTTCTCCACGTGCCGGCTCAGCTCAACACCGCTCTCGTCCGCGCGCGCGGTCAGCCAGACGTAGTTTAAGATCTGGTGCATGTTGTCAGAAAAGTCCCGTTGTCCTCCGTTGTAGCACTCGGGCTCGGGGATGCACTGGCGCACAAAGTCGTCGTATGAAGGCGAGCTCGCGGCGTTGCCGCGTTCATGCGCTGCGGCCGCTGCCCATGACGATAAGTCGGACATTAGACGAAGGGCTGCTTGTCGAGTGGTATTGATAATCTGCCGATTTCTTCTGTATAGCACGTCCTCTGTCGGCAGTGGTGACAATACAAGTAAAGTGAAACCGTCTATTCCATAGCTACAAGCCGCGTCGCGCGAAGTCACACATCACCCACACATTTTAACAGCCAGATCTAGTAGCTCGAAACACATATACAATGGAAAATAATATACAGCTAAAGTTCCGCAACTTTTATAGCAGCAAATCTATGATTACTGTGTGTGTCTATGCGAGAATCCCGTAGTACTCTACACCTTTGTACTTCTCCTTCAACTGCGGCCACTGTACAATGAATCTGTCGACCATGCGAAGTAGAAGTTTTCCGGACACGGACAATGTAGATACGCGAGCAAATGACTCGATGTATACCATCCTCGTCTGTTTGATTTGTAGTGCCTGCACTCGTGTTAGTACATGTAGTCAAAAGCAAGAAGAGCACAGCACCTACACGTAGGAAGAGACAAGCAAAGCAGATCATAACGCAGCTTCCCGGTCCATTGCACACGACCTGTAATCTCGTAAATATATCATTTTGCAAACTTGAAGTAATACGTACCACATCCGGGCGCGTTTTGAACACCGTGCCAATGCAGTACGCTCCGCATAGTAACGTCGTGAAGACGCTGGTAATGTACGATTGCCCCACGTTGCGCGCGCGAGGGAGACACACCATCTCAGCTTTTCCCTTCACCGACGTCTTGCTCTCAACAGATTCGAGCATCTTGCTCTGCTCGACTGCCATCGCTCGCACCGGTGACAGCGTGTCTCCCGAGAAATGCACCCAGGTGCGCGTCGGATACAGTGCAAAGTTGAGCGTGGAAACGACACTGAGTAATTCCATCGTATGGCCCCCTATCTCGTCAGCACCATCTACAGTAATACCATAAACAGCATACCCGATCCAAGTACAAACATCACTGACGCGCCCTTCGGATGCTTCTGCGGCCTGAGCTTGAACGACTGCGCAAGCGACAGCCCGAAGAATAGCAAAATCGCAAGCCCCATCACCATGACGGCGGCGAACACCAGCACCGCGACGATGATGTCATACCGATGCTCCGCCATAAAGTCGGCAACATAGTCAGGTACTTCAACCATTACGTGTGCTGATCGTGGGCGTGGGGAGTGGACGGTGAAGGGAGTGGAGGAAGAAGTGTGTCAAGCGGGAGAACGTGGCAATTCGTGGTTGCAGACGAGTCTCGCGCGACGACTTTCACGCTCCGTTTTCCGTTTTTCCTCTCTTCCACACATCTCACACATATGAATATCTCTGTTCCATTCTATATTTCCAGCCAACAAATCCGTCTTCTCCCTGGCCCTTCGTTCAAACTTGCCCTCTAAATTAGTAGACGCTGGACACATCAATGCCCTAATCCGCAGACCTCCAGCACGTGCAAATGCGGCCCTAACCCGAAGTGCGCATCGCTGGTGCTGAGGGAATCATAGCTAGGAACATGACCGGCTAATCAGTCTTCATCTGCTATAGAAAAAGCGGCTACTGGAAAATATTCACCTTAGATTAGACTGTGGCTCTAGTAATTCCTGCGCCTTGACATGCAAACGGCTGAAGATCAGTAACGCTGCTGCACTTGGGTGTGGAGCTCGCAGAATGGTATGCATACAAGTACTCCAGGTTCATTCGGGTTTTGTTGTTAATTCCTTACGGGAGACATCCCATTATAAATAGAAATTCCAGATCTGACGTTTGTCCGTGATTACAACCCAAAATCAGACGCGCCATTTAGCAGACACTTTAATCGACTCAACGGCAAGAGTGCATGAGCTTCAAACAGGGCAGTAAATTTGCTTCTTAAACTTTGCAATATCGAATTCCAGAAAAATTCTTTCTGAGAATCGCAGAGGTAGTTTGATTCAATGGTACAACTGCTGATCTTGCGTGCATTCAAACTTTGAGAAGAAGCTATTTGCCGTGAGCACTGCGCCAACGTAGTGAGCGCTTGACTCCATAACCGTTGCTCAAGAGTAAACGCAACCAATAAACACATCTGATTCTAACAACTGAAAATCGGCATGAAAATAAATGTAGGAACTAAGATTGAACGCGTAGCCATCACAGCAAGGAACAACGTGGAGAATGATGAGTCACGTGATCGACTGTCGTTGCTGTAGCAACGTCTCTTAACACGCACCACGAGCAACCGCTCAGCGAGAACCAGCAACTACAGTCGTCGATGACATCGCGACCACGATCACGACCACGACGACAACTTGATTGCCCTTCACCACGTCCATATTAGTGCAATTGTGGGAAGTGCGTGTTTCTTATACACTCGGCTTGTGTTACGACTTGCTGCGCAGCAACGACGAGCGCGATGATGGACTGGATGTTTGAGATACAGGACGTGAACGAGACAACGATTGACGAAAAGCTTCGCGAGGATGGGATTGATATATCGTCAGGTACATATGTCTTTGTCAATCAATAGCGGCAGCTGGCAATTAATGACAAGCAGATGCGTTTTTCCCCGAAAGTCCTGCGCCGTCGACATGGGCTTTACAAGCACTTCCCTCCTTTTTCACAGGCGCGACACCAATGCCCGCAAAAAAGACGACGCAAATACGCACATTACCGAGGATACAGATGCAGCAGCAGCAGTCGCAGCAGCCACAGCAACGGCAACCGACAATCGAGCCATTAGATGAATATGCAGAGGAACCCGCACCCCCGCCGACATCGCGAAAGCTTGACTACCGCCGCGCTTCGACGAACCACGCGACACAGTCGCTGCGGCAGACCGTGTTGCGAAATCTCGCGGAGCAGCAGCAATCTGGAAAAGAAAATATTAATCCCCAACTACGTGTCAACGCCGCGTCGTTTGGGAGCACACTGAAATCACAATCACGCGACGTGAGCTCCGGAAATGCTATCCCACAAGCATATACGGCAATAGAAACACCAACACGTCGCTCCAAAGACGGACAATTACCCGGCATCCTTCGAACACCGGGCACCGCTACCATCAAAAAGGTAGTGAAATTCGCACATGCGGGGGCATCATCATCCACCGACGATAACACCTCACGCGACGCAACAGTCACGCAGTCGCGGATACGATCTGGATTACCCCGGAATTTTCCAGGCAAGTTTCCAAGTCCATGGACGCCAAAAAGTGTGATCGATCGTTTAGATCTCGCTGAGAGTCCGTCGGTCGTGTATTCAGGAAGAGCTGAACTACGGGACAACGCGTCGAAACAAGGAGAAGAAGTGCCGATGACACGATTTGAGATAAATACGCGCAGCGCAGGCATAATTAATTCGATGGTGCCGCCTGCACGAGAGGATGATGCCGCGCCGTCGACAGGTGCTGCTGAGCCAGCGACGGGAAAAGACAAGTTAAAGCGGATGGAGTTTATAATCAGCGCGGTGAACAGCAACAATGAGCAACTCGAGCGACTTTTCGTACAACAAAAGCTCGGTGCTATCGAGGCCGCCAAGCGCAAATCATTAACACCAGTAACCACCCCGACTACCACCACCGTCTCCACTACCGACGACAATGCCCCCAACGACGCAGCATACTGGCGCGCGAAATACGAAACCGCAGAGCATGAGCGCTTACAACTCGCTGGTCTCCTCGACGACGTGCGGAAGCATATGGACTCGGTCACCAAATTCGCTGAGGACCGCGACCACGCTGTGACCGACCTGACGCGGCAACTCGCAGTCGAAGCGCAGCTCCGCCGCGAGACTACCTATCTCGTCAAGGGTCTCGCTATGGAAATGCGTGATCTTAAAGCCAAAGCCGCAGAGGTCAATGGGCGGCGATTGCGTGCTATGTATCGTAGCCAGCGGTGATGCAGTTCCAAGATGTGAGCTCTTGCATTTGTATAATAGTGTCGTGGTAGTCGTTTTGAAAGGCGTTTGTGTTCAGGGCAAGGATGCGGTTGCAGCTATTGGCATGGAAGACTATATTTTTCCTTCCGTTTGTTTGACTAGGTTGTTTTTAATGTGTACTATCAGAGGACGATCTACACAAGAGGAAGCTCGAGAGAACAGCAAAGGTAACCCTAGCCCGATGCCGCTTAGGAATCGAGGCGGCCGGACTTCACAGAAGAACACAGCCTGCATATCTCGACTACTAGCAACAGCTGACTCATATTCTTTTGCTAGATCAGCCAAGCTGCAGGTCAATGTCCGCTTTTTTCTCAAAGTCGCACAGAAGCGCGCGTGAATCCTGAAACGATATAGGTGTTCTAATTCAGGGTTAGGTCTTCAACCATCTGAAAATCTCATAGTACCAAAACCTCCAACTTCAAGCTCGCGCTTTGGAGACAACGGACGTCGAACCGCATTTGATACCACTTTCTTTTCGTCACAAAAATGGGCATCTTGTACGTTTCCATAATTAAATGCCGTTTCCATAGTTAACTGCCATTGATGCTGTTTACCTATACAAAGAAGCCTAACTAACTCGCTTTAACAGAGAGAAGATCAACGCCATCCAAGAGGAACTCAACCGGACGCAGAAGAACAAAGCCACCGAGTATCATATTGTGCGTTGCCGCTTACTTAACCTCCTTCGTATAACCTGTGCATTCTAACACACCAACAGGGCCTACTAAAAGGCAAGCTCGCGCGCTACCGTGCACAATTGCTGGAACCCACTCCCGGCGGGTCATCTGGTGGCGGACAGGGATTTGAAGTACAGAAGTCGGGTGGTGAGTGCTACTTTGCCATGGAAGAAGAGAGTGAGTGCTGAAAATGTTACTGCAGATGCGCGGATAGCGCTTATTGGGTTCCCGTCGGTGGGTAAATCAAGTTTGCTATCAAAGATCACAAAGACGAAATCCGAGGTCGCGAGTTATGCGTTCACCACACTTACCTCTGTTCCAGTATGTCCATTTTCCCTCTCTAAACGTTAAACATGTTGACTCTCCAGGGCGTGCTCGAATATAACGGCGCGGAGCTCCAAATCCTCGACTTGCCCGGTATCATCCAAGGTGCAAGCGAAGGCAAAGGCCGCGGTCGCCAAGTGATCGCTACGGCAAAGACCTCGGATTTAATCCTCATGATTCTGGATGCGACCAAAGGCGACGACCAACGCAATATCCTCGAGCGCGAGCTCGAAGCCGTCGGCATCCGTCTGAATCGGGAACCGCCGAATATCTACTTCAAAGTGAAGAAAACCGGCGGTTTGAAATTCAATACAACAGCGCCGTTGAAGAACTTGGACGAGAAAATCGTGGCAAGTATTCTGCGGGATTATAAGATCCACAACGCGGAGGTGCTCGTTCGGGACGAAAATGTCACTGTCGAAGACTTCATTGATGTTATTAACGCGCAGCATCGGTCATATATCAAGTGCTTGTACGCGTACAACAAGATCGATGCGGTGTCATTGGAGGAAGTGGATCGGCTTGCGCGGCAGCCTCACACGGTAGTGATCTCGTGCGAGCTGGATCTCGGGCTGGATGATCTTGTCGAGCGGATATGGAGTGACCTCGCTCTGCTGCGAATCTATACGAAACGGTGTGCTCTCTCTTACCCTTTTTTTCTCCCTTTTGGCTTTTTTCCTTGCTCTAACGGTGTGTAGACGCGGCGAGACAGTTAAATTCGACGACCCGATGGTCGTCCGCAAAAACTCGTCTGTAGAGAGCGTGTGCGACTCAATCCATCGTTCGATTAAGGACCAATTCCGCTACGCGCTGGTGTGGGGTGCGAGCGTGAAATACAGTCCGCAGAAGTGTGGGCTGCAGCATATGGTGGCGGACGAGGACGTTGTGTCGATTGTTACGAAGTAGTACTAGAATGCAGTATGGGTGATGTAGCAGGGCGGAGCCGCACATTGAAGTTTTCGCTGCATCGCGAAGAGTTGCGCACTGCACTTCACCATGAGCTGAACCGAGCCACCTTAAGCAAAGGCCATACGTAATGAACTTGCACGAAGCTACTCCTTCCCGCGCCAAGTTCGTGGCTTCAGCCGCGATCGGTAACAGTACGGCTCTGCAAATCGCAGATGACGAACCCTCGCCAAAGCGGCAACGCACTAACGACGCGCATTACACCACCACCACCCACGTATCAGCTGCGGCCGCGGCAGAAAGCTCGAGGGGAAATCCACTGTTTGATCCTGAGCTACGAACGCACGAACAGAAGCGCGTGAAGCGGAATGGCCAGAAGCACACGCACGTGCAGGACAGTGCACCTGAACATAAACGGATGACCGTGAAGATGCCTGATTGGAACTACATCCAAGTGCGCATGTACGTTCTCTCTGAGTGCGGTTCAAGAAGATCCTGGGTCTAACAGCACAGCACGCTTTACCCCGCCGACCGCACCTCCTCCCGCATCACGCTCCCCAGCTCTCTCGACGACCTTACGCTCTACCAAATCATCACCGCGGGGATGACACGCTACCTCGGCGTCGTCGGCAGCGCGATCCCGTTCGACCTGCTGCATACGGACGGCCTCGATGTGATCCTCCGCGTACCGTACAAAGACTACGCTGCTACCTGGGCCGCGCTGTCAGCGTACACAATGCAAACAGCGTCACCGGGGTCTTCGGGGTCCGGCGGGCCGCGCCCAGGTGCTTTGGTCCACGGATGTGCCGAAATCCACGTCGCTGTGCTCCGCGCGAGCAGGTTTCTTAACGGGATTGTACGCCCGGAGCGGGGGTGGACACCGCCAAAACCAAAGTCGCCATTACCATAGAGTAGGATGAGAGTATGTATATTATTAGGCCGAGCTTTTTGCGGGAGTATCAAAAGTGGGTGTACGGAGTTCGTCATAAAAATAGTTCAACATAGATTCCCATATTCTTTAACACTGCGCCGTCTAGTGATTCATGAGGACGTGCCGCAGACAATAGGGCTTATGAGGGCAAGCAATATAAACAAACTAACAAGACATAAACGGCAAGATAGGACACAAACAAAAATATAACAGTGAGAACTGCACACCTACCGTGCACCGACGGCACCGATGACGCCGGTTCGCTTGGGCGGGGGCGGCGGAGCCTTCTTGGAGTTGGCGGGATTTGCGAGCTTGCCGGAGCCGACGATACCGCCGGAGGAAAGCTTCTTCATGCTAGACTGGTAGGACGGCGCGGTGACTGGCTTGGGGCGCTCCTTCTCCTCATCCTTGTCGCTTAAACTTTCGGCGGAGAAAGAGGAGGTCTTGCGAGAGATGGAGGGCTTTGCGGGTTTGGCGGGGCCGTTACTAGTGGCGACGCCTTCCGAGATGACGGTGCAATAGGGGACGGGGAAGAGGCCAGAGCGCTCGCCGCCGGCGAGCTCGCCGATCCACCAGCCAGCGTCAATCTCCTCCTTGACAATAACGATGTCGCCGGGCTCGAGGGAGAGCTCATCCTCGTCCTCGGCCTCGTACCGGAAATTCGCTTTGACCATCTTCTTCTTGGGGCCAAGTGAGGGCCGGGGGCCAGGAAGCACAGGGGGCTCGGTAGTGGAGCGATTTAGGCGAGGCGGGTTGATGACGGCGGAGAACTTGCCGGAGGAGATGGAGCTGGAGCTAAGGCCAATGGGGGTGTCGACGGTGTACTTCGCGCCGGCGCTATCGGAGGAGCTCTGCAGGGAGCGCAGGGTAGGTCGGCGGACGGGGGGCGGGGAGTCGTCGCGGTCGACAAAGGACTTGAGCGAGGTGGAGGCGGAGCGGGAACGGGTGGTCTTGGGCGAGGACGGCACGTCGGTAATCCAGTTCTTCTTGAGAGCGACAAGTATCTCGTTGCAGCGCTCGTAGTATTCGCACTCGCCCTCGAAGAAGTCGACGAGGTCGGCAAGGCAGTCGGTCTCGGCATCGCGGATAGCGTTCATCTTGCGGACGACGTCTTCACCGGCCTCCTCATACTTTATTCTTTGGGCGCGAACTTCCTCCTCGAGTCGGACGTCCTCGCGCTTAAGCTTCTGGACCTTGGAGAGGGCGGTGTCGTACGCCAGACGCCGATACTCGAGCTTCTTGCGGGCAGCCTGGAAGTCCTTAAACTGCGCGATGCTCTTCTCGATGCCCTCTAGGAAGTTGTGCTGGATGCGGTCGACGAACATCTCCTGGGTCTTGGCAAGGCGCTGGTTGGCCGCGCCGAGACGAGAGAGAGCCTGGCCGTAGGTGGACTCCTCAACGAACTCCTCGCCATAGATTGCAAGCGCCTGGCCGAGGATATCGATGGGAGAAGCCTTCTCGAGCTCATCGAGCTCACGGCGCTTGGAGAGGTTGCGCACGTAGAGCACCATGGACTGATGGAGACGCTCGGTGCCCTCGTAGCGCATGGTAATCTCATACTCGAGCTCCTTGAACTCGTCCGACTCTTGGGTCTTGGTCTCCTGGCCGAGCTTCTCGGAGGTCCACTGCTTGAAGCGGTCGATTTTCTTGGACATCATCATGGGCGATTGTCAGCGGCGGGTTGTTGGCACGGGAGCGGCGGGAAGGGCGAGGACGGGCTGTGCTCGGTGCGGGCAGCGGGTGCAGGGGCGTATACGCGCGCGCAAGAGTGGCGAGTACAGGCCGGGAGAGTAGCACCGGCGAGAGGGCGAGACAATGGAGCGAGGGGAATGCTGGGGATGGAGCGACGAGTGAAGTGGGACGCGATGTCGCCGCAGGGGCCGCTGACCACCCGCGCGGTTTGTACCGGCCAACGTACGCGGCGTCTACGCGCGTGTATTTGCGTATGCAAATGCAATTGCATTCTCTTGTATATCCTTGTCTACGATTACGACAGCGGAAGCGAGTGCTGCGGAGCGGAGTGCAGTGATGGTGATGCTGTGTGGAGGTGCCGGTGTTGGGCCGCTGCTATCGCTCTCGGTTTTCACCACCTTCACCACCGCCACCATCCCTCGCCGTCCGGACACGGCCTTGTTCTGCCCTGTGCTATGCGCCTGTCCGAGCCCTCGAGTTCCCCACTCCGCGCCACCGCACACCACGCGTCCGCCTGCCGCTCGCGAAACCTTGCTATGGGCGGCCCTGAGCGATAAGCGAAGCTGTCCTGGGCGCGTGTCCACGGGAACAGCAGGCGATTTTTCTGTGAACGGTCCTGCATTATGTCCCCAGCACATGCTGCAGGGCGAGATAGTGGCTAAAATTGGACGCGCAGCACGTCCGCCGGCACGTCTTCGCGGCTATCATGAGGCCTCTACTCCTCCCCAGCTCCCTCTATGGCCCCGCCACTCCGCCAGCCACCGTGCTGCACTTGCACCGGCCCCTCTTCCCCGGAACTGCCGACGCTTATGTCCGTAGGCCAACCACCCTCATCGCCGCCGACCGCCACGCCCATACGGTGGCTGTCGTGCGCGAACGTTAATCGCTGGCGAAACTTTGAAAATTTCTTGTACGCAATAGTCCTCCATCACGAGCATGGCGGCCATCACCACCCCCTTCACAACTGTCGCAGAGGACATCCCCTCAGCCGCGGAAGTATCCGCTGCGAGGGCCTACATTGTCGCCCACAGACCCGACGAATTCGTCCACCCGGAGTCAGCCCTCGTGTGAGTGCACTAAGCCATCTCTTCCATCTCCCATCTAACCCCCCACAGAACCCTTCCCCAACTCTACCCCCAGCTTCTCACCGCCCTCCTCAACTCGCCCGGTCTCGGCGACTATCGCATTCTCGCCTGCGATGCTCTCTGCGTCTGGCTCCAACGCGCAAGCCAGTGCCGTGCAACTGATCCTGTCTTCACGCTCCCCCTTACCACCGCCGACGCCGACAATGTCTTTGCCTTTGCATGCGAGTACTGGAGCGACGCTGGTCCCGCGCTCTCCAACGCTCTGCGCGAGCTCCTCACAAAGCTGATCGCTCTGCTGCAAAAAGTTGCGTCCGCCGATGACTTCGCCGCCCGCCTCGCGCGCTGGGCTGCTCAACTGCTCGCGTTCCCGCGCACCATGCGCGTCGTCTACTTTGGCGTCGAGATTCTCGCGCGTCAGCTCGGCGGCCGTGCCATCCTCGCGTTAGAGCCACGCCTCCTGCGAGACACGCTCCCGCTCATGCACGGTAACGCGCTTGCAAACCCCGCCGCAAAGATGCTTGCAGCCGCGCTCACCACTGCACGCAAGAGTGACATCGCCGCCCTCGGCAATAGCCCCACCACCGAGCAACTCGCTGCGGCTGAGAGTGCATGGCTTGGCTTGTGGGAAGCCGACGTCGTTGCTGCCCTCGAGGACGAAGCCACCCGTGCACATGTACAGACATATCTCCTCCCCGCGCTCTTCAAAGCGTCCGCCCCCGCTTGCACCGCTCTGCTCACGAATCTCAAGCAGCAACCCAGACAAACCGAAACCACCATCTCGGTGCTCGTTGGCTGCCTCTCCGTGGCCCAAGACCTCGGTATTTTCGACTCCGGTGAGGCCACGGAGTTGCTCGCCACAATGCTGTCCGATCTGCTCCGTCACTCCTCGGAAGACCTGCGCATCGGCGGCCTGCGACTCGCAGTCTCCTCTCCGCAAGCCTCCAAGCCGATACCACCGCGCGTGCTCAACACAATTGCGCAGTCATACGACGATCTCATCCTTGAGCCCGACCCCGAGTTCCGCAACCGCGTGCAGGGACTCATGCGCCAGATGATCTTCCGCATCCGCGACTCGTGCTACGCGATGGTTCGCATGCAGAAGAAGTTCCTCAAAAAGAACGAGGACGAGAAAGCCGAGCTACTTGGCCTCGTCGTACACCAGAACATGACCTTCCTTGAAGGCTACCTCGATCACTTGCAGCAACTCCTCCGTCCTGGATCCTCCTACCAGCGCATGCACATGAGTCTCCGCCTACTCTCCACCCTCATTCGCTCTGGAATGGACTCTCGAGTGGCTTCAAAGTTCCATGAAAAGAACCACCTCGACTTTCCGTTCCACATTCCAATTTTCACCGACGCCACAATCCGCTTGCTTGCGGACGGGCTGATGAACAACTATGAAGATATCCGCGAGATGAGCGCGAGCCTACTCAAAATGGCACCGGTAGAGGCGGTCAGAGCTGCGCCCGAGGTGTATGCTCATAAGGGTATAGAGAGTATCACCGGCTTGCGCGGGCGTGACGGCGACGGAGGTGCACGGATTATCGAGTTTGCATATCACCTATACACGCAATCTGGCGACAGCCAAGAAGACGTGTTTCTTGAAGCCTTTCTCGACAAGCTTGAATCCGCCATTGCGCGCGGTCGCGAAAATCTCATGGTCGCGGTCAAGGCATACCCCCTGCACGGCTATTTCGCCGCGCTTCGCTTGATCTTCGAACACGTCACGTACTGCCCTACCAAAACCGACTACTGGGTACGTCTCCACGCGCGTGCGATCCGCACATGTTTCGCGGTCTGGGAACTCGTCGAAAAAGTACTCTGCCACGACTCGCCCGAAGGCAATCTCCCCGAGGACGCCGTCGACGAGAGCTACCTCGCGAGCATGGAGCATATCTATGGACCCGCCACACAAGTCATTCTCTCCTACGCTTGGCGTGCGATCGCGGAGTCTAGCGGTATGTTGGCAGTGCTCCTCACGCGCCCGTCTGACGCGTTGCTCATGGGCGCATCGTGGACGACGGTGTCCGACCTCGGCGGACTGTTACTAGCCGAACTCGCGACAATCCGGCATCGTGGCGCGTTCTCAAGCATATACCCCGCCTTTGTTGCCTGCTGCATGCGCTGCAATGCATCGGAGTACACGCAGCTCCGTGCGTGTCCAAACAAGTGGCTACGGGACAACATGCAACTGATCGAGGACTTTGCACAGTTAATCACCCGCCGCTCCGGCGGGTTGCCGTACCTCGTCGCGGGCGTGCTCGCGGCAGAAGCAAGCACCTTTCCCAATGGGGGTCCACTCCTCGCACCAACATTGACTACCTTCTTCTCCACAGCCGCGCGGCCTGCTAACCTCGCCGCCGAATCCGACAAAATGGAGCTCCCACAGGTGCACGCGCTCAACTGCATCAAAACCGTCTTTGTTGAAACCCGACTATCGGCCGCTGCCGCGGCGTACACCGACCGTGCGCTCAGCGTCGCCATCGCGGCGTTTGCTAGTAAAGTGTGGTCCGTTCGCAATGCGGGAGTGATGCTCTTCGCGGCGCTGCAGACGCGTCTTTTCGGATCACGCAAGACGACGGCTGACGCGCATGCCACCGTGGGGAAAATGTCTGTGCGGCAGTTTTTTTCAAAGTTTCCGCACACGCAAGACGAGTTGCAGCGCCATCTAGAGACATATGTACACGGAAACAGCGCGGCTGTCGAGACCGTGTACCCTGTGCTCTCCTTGCTCGCGCGGCTACAAGGTACTTCAGGTTACGCCGGCCTCGACGAGGGTTTTCGCCCTCTTATTTTGAGTTGCTTGGCAAGTCCGCTGTGGAAAATCCGCGAAATGGCAGCACGGTCTGTGGTCGCGCTTGTAAGCGGGGAGAATTGGATCGCCATGACGACGGAGCTTGTGGGATTGATTGCGCAGCTTGCGGAAGGCCGGGGACATAACGGCGCGCACGGCGCAGTGCTCGCGGTGGACGCGTTGCTTGATGCGTATGGCCATACCGGTGTCGACGCGGTTGTGTATGCGAATTTGACGTCGGCGTTTGAACTCGCGACAAGCACACGGTGTGAGCCTGTGGTACTTGCTTTTTTGCGGGTATGTGAGGCCGCGTTGACATACCCTGGCGAAAGCACCGAGCGGTGGACACTGCAATCCGCATACGTCGCGCATTTGCGCTTGAGAATTATGCGGGAGTGCACAGCTGCTGGGCCGGATATTGCGCCGGGAACATCACTTCTAAACAGTGCGTTTCCGGGGCTATATATATCCGCAATCACCCGAGGCGCCACTGAATCCCTTTCTGACGGGCTACTTGCGTGTGCGAAGAGCGATGATCCCGCGATGTTGTTATCCACGATGAGCATCCTCTCATCACCACACGACATTCCTGACGCTGCTCAACATACACTCGGCACGCGCGCATTGCACATCTTTTTACACGCAGCATGGCCCCCCTTACGTGCAGCGTCTTTGAACGCGTGCATCGCGCTCGCGGTCTTCACCACAAACTACACCAACACCGACACGACAACCGCACTGGTCACGGTCGTCACGAACGCGTTGCATCACGACGAAGCGAATTCGGTAGGTGAGGCCGCCTTAGTCGCACTCGGTGGGATTAGTGCAGGGAGGAACGTGGCGGGGGTGAGAAAAGTGTGGTATGAGGCTATGGTAGGGTATACCCTTGACGACTCGCCATTTTCAAAGCGCGAGGCGGGGTTACGCAGTGTATGCGCGTACATCAAGCATTCTCCCGCCGCCGCCGCCGTCGCCGCCGCCGACGACGACGACGACGACGACGACGACGACAAGGTGATGTATCTCAAGGTGCTGCTGAAGCTCCATGCGTTCCTGGATGATGACGACTCTGATTTGCGTGAATACGCCGCAGTATTTATATGCACAGACGTCCTGCACCAGCACGACAAGGACGATAAGATGGCGCGCACGACGGTGGTGGCAGCCACTGCAAGGTTGGCGGGGTACATCGTCTCCTTCGCCACGCGCATTCCCCGCGCGCGGAATGAGTTGCTGGAGGTATCATTGCGAACTCTTCTCGATGAGGAGGAAGACACCGCGGACGACGGGGATGAGAAAGACGCGATCGAAGCGCGCGCGATGACATATACTCGTTTAATTGGGGATGATGATACACTCACGACGCGCGAGATCGCGAAAAATCTGGCACGGGCGGATACCTCTGCGACTGCGCTCTTCGTGATCGAACCCGCTAATCTGCACCGCGACGTTCTCGCGCGCGCAAATAGCGCCGCGCATGTGCTTCTTGCAGTACTCCTCGGCCCTCCAGCGCAGGCCTCCACCACCAAGGAACAAGAAAAGATCGAGGTGCGGTTGTCGACTTACCTGGGCACCGCTGTGCGTGCCATTGTCGCAGTTTCTTCTACGAAAGATGAGGAACATGCGGACGGGGTGTTTGGCGGGTGGACATCCCGCGACAGGGTATACCAATTCATGGCGCGCACGCAACTAGTCGCGCACGTTCTCACCGCACTCACACAAGCGTCTGCTGTTGAACAGGAGGAGGACAAAGGCGCTGCATACGCGGAGCAGTTGCGGGTGTTCCTCGAACGCACTGGAGCGCATCCGTTACTTCTACGCTAGGTAGATATGTAAAAATACTGTATATACTAATACCTACTGTACAATTTCGGCGTAGAATTCTACATCCGTTCGACCGGCGTGAGCCCGAGCAAGACCATCCCCCGCCGAAGCACCTCGCGCGCAGAGGAATACAGTGCGAGTCGCGCTGTCGCGAGCTCGTCGGTTTGTCCCGCGACCCAGAGGATGCTATAGCACGACGAGACAATATGTGTAAGTCGGAAGAGATACGAGACCACTGTGGACGGCTCGAGGTTGCGCATAGCCATGATCAGTACGTCGGGGTACTGCGCCAGAGTGCGCATGAGTTCCGACGCGATGGGTTCGGTGAGGAGTGAGTAGTCCGCCGTGAGGAGTTGGTCCCGGGTGAAACCCGCGCGGCGCTCAACCGAGCAGAGACGCGAGTGCGCGTATTGCAGGTATGGGCCGGTGTCGCCTTCGAAGGACAGCATGCGTTGCCAGTCGAATTTGTAGTTGTTGATCCGCTTGGCTTGCATGTCCTGGATCATGACCGCTGAGATGCCCACGAGATCAGCCACTTCGTCCGGATTTTCAACCTGCTCGTACTTTGCGGCGTTCTTCTTCATGACCTCGTGCATAGCGTCCTTTGTGTCTTCCAGAATTGTGTCGAGGAAGACCACCGTGCCCTTGCGTGTGCTCATGCCCTGCACCATTCCGAAGTTCACATGCTGCATGTTCTTTGCGAAAGGAAACTCGCAGAGTTCCATGGTCTTGAATAGCTGTGCGAGGTGAAGATCCTGCTGCGCAGCGACGACATAAATCATCTTGTCAAACTTGTACTTTTCGTACCGCTCGAGCGCGGCGCCAAGGTCGCGCGTTAAGTAGAG
The DNA here is from genome assembly GCF_038497785.1 of Limtongia smithiae. Taxonomy (NCBI): domain Eukaryota; kingdom Fungi; phylum Ascomycota; class Lipomycetes; order Lipomycetales; family Lipomycetaceae; genus Limtongia; species Limtongia smithiae. Next base: position 2,699,588 of record NW_027117622.1, read on the forward strand.
CGTCGTGCCATCACTCTTTTGGATAAGCGCCTTACCGAGCTTGGCGTTGAACTTCGAGAAGTTAATGAGCTTCGCACCACGGTCGACGTAGGTGATACCCTTTGCGTCGAGCAGATCGATCACCCGCTGCATACTCGCGTCGGAGACCTGCGACTCACCGGAATACTCGGTGTAGTGTATATTGAGCCGCTCGTAGGTTTTAATGTACTTTTCGATACTAAGCTCGCGGAACCGTGTCCACACGGCGAGTGCTTCTTTGTCACCATCCTCCATGCGCTTGAAGAAGGCCTTGGCCTCGGTGTCGATCGGCCGACCGGCGAAGAAAGATGGGTCGACGTCGTCAGGGATCGGCGCACCGTTGGGATCGAGTTCCCGACGGGCGGCGATGGCGCCGTCGCGGAGGGCGGGTAGGCTCGCCATGAGGGTCGCCAGCTTTGTGGAGAGTTCTGTGGCTTGCTCCGGAGTTTGATCTGCGGGAGGTGTCGCTATGGCTGCGGTGGTCTTTTCAATCTGCTCCAGCGCATCGGCTACCTGGAGTTCTGTCTCCTGAGCTTTGCTCACCGTCACATAGACCCGAAAGAGGTGGTTGATGGGATCGGACAACAGTGCCTCCTCGGAGCCGCATTTGGCAAAAGCGATGGCAAGCAGGCCGAATTGCTTACCCCAGTCGCCTAGGTAGTTGATGCGGATGACGTCATATCCGAGGTGCTCATGGAGTGAGGAGATGAAGCCGCCGATGATAGTGGAGCGAAGGTGGCCAGCATGAAAGGGCTTTGCAATGTTAGGGGATGAGAACTCGACGATGACGCGCTTGCCGGCGCCGATGGAGGGCGTGTCGCCATAGGTGGATGCAGGGGTGAGTATATCGGGGATGGTGAGGCCATAGAGGACGGCGGGGTTGAAAAAGAACTGAAGAAACTCGCCCTTGACGGTGACCTTGGACAGGAGGGGGGAATCGGGGAGCGCGGCCATCCACTCGGCAGCGAGCTCGTCCGGCTTGCGGCCCTTGACACGGAGACGCGGGACGGCGAGAACAAAGTCGCCGCGGTCAGGGACAAGGGTGCCGGTGAGCGCGGGCGCGATGAGCTCTGGCGCGACGCCAGACACCGGGGCGAGAAGAGCGGTGATGTGTGCGCGGAAGAGGTCGAAGGGATTCGAATCGACAGCGAGGGCAGGCAGCGCAGCGAGCGCAGGACGGCCGAAGCCGAGCGCAGCGAGGCGGTCGATGATGGGCGGTGGGGCCATAGAAGAGCAGCGGCGGAGGGAGGCGGCCAGACGCGGGAGGGGGCCTCTGAGCATGCGGTGGGAAGTTTGGGGAGGACTGCGGCGACGCGACGCGAAAATTTGCTGAATTCCGAGTCACAGAACTCAGGGGGGATCACAGATCACACGGCCTGTGCAGAGGCGCACGGCACCGCGGCGGCGTGGCGTGGCGTGCGGCGCTCACCAGCCACGCGGCGCAGCAGCGATAAGCCACTCGTCCTCGTCCTCGACCTTCGCTCGTCGCCGCCGCCGTCCGACGATCCCCCTCCAGCTTCCCCCGCCGTGTCCGCCGCCATGCCGCTCCCGCTCCCGCACGACCCCGTCGCGCTCGCTGCGCCAGTCGCGGGTGCCGCTGCTGCCGCCAGTGCGCTCGCCACCGCGGCCACCGCGGCCACTGCGCCCCCCCCCGCGCCGCCGCTCCCCCCGGCTCAGCCGCTCCCCGCTGCCGCCGCCCCACCCTCCAGCTCCACCCCCCTCCTCCCCGCCGGCGGCCCCGCGCCAACCCGCCGCAGTCGCCATACCGCGCGTACAGCGGTCGCCGCCCCGGGAAAACCCGAGCGCCGTCATCTCCCCGGCACCACCAAGGACACCGCGCTGCCGCTCGCCATGCGCCCAGCCGACATCGATGGGCCCCCAAACTTCCGTTCCTACACCGCGCGCTTCTCCATCGTCCAGCAACCCGACCGCGCGCGCTCCTGCGGCAACGCCGATCGCGACCGCCGCTGTCTCGACCCACCGCCTGTGTTGAAGCTTGAGGTGCGCTCGCTTGCGACCGGTCAGCTCGACCTCGCCTATATGAAGCGCTACTCCTGGATCGTCCAGTGCTTTCTCTACTCCGCCGACACTGCAAACAACGGTCAGGGCGAACAGCTTCCGTTTCACACGGGCGGCCGCATGCTTGTCCGCGGCAACATGGTCGGGAATGCCCAGTACATCGACCTCGAGATCGACGGCCACCGTGGAGAGGGTTGCTACTTCTGTTTCCCGGACCTGTCCTTCTCGACCGCCGGCCTTTACCGCCTCAAGTTCCAGTGGGCCTGGATTGACCAGTCCAACCCCTTCAATGGCATCCAGGTCCGCTCCATGGGCATGATGGGCTACCAGATCTCCAGCGTCTTCCGCGTCTACTCCGCCAAGGACTTTCCTTCCATGCTCCCGATGACCCAGCTCTCCCAGTCCCTCAAGCGGCACGGTCTGTGGATCCGAGGCGGCATCCAGCGTAACCGCAAGGCCCAGCGCGCTGCAGCCATTGCCGCCGCCGCTGCCGCTGCGGCCTCCTCCTCCACCGACGTCCTCGCCCCAGCCGAGGACGAAGACGACGACGACGCTTACGGCGACTACGCCGACGACCCCACGGCCCCTAGGCTACCACCACCGGTCGTTGTCCCCTTTTCCGCCTAGTCGCGTGTATTCATACTCTTGTACTTTTTATGTATTCTCTGGTTCTAATCTTCTTGGATTACTGTGTACTCTGGGCGTTCTGTGTTTGTATATCTGAGTTTAGTAATGATGCTATTCTACTTCCGCGGCACTACTTTTGCCGCAGCCGAGCCAGCTCGTATATCTCCTCCTCTTCATCGTCCTTTTCCTCCTCATTGCTCGCATCGTCGCTCGCCTCCCCCAGCAGCAATTCCTCCGCGCGAGCGGAATCCTCCCGCCGCACGACCTCGAAATACCGCGCAAACTCCGCGGCCCCGTACGGCACGTCCGCAAACGTAAAACCATCAGGCATCAGATACATGTAGCTCTCCAGCCTGTCCACGGCGGCGGCGTACACATCTCCGCTCTGTTTTCTCGCGGTGTACGCGTCCGTCGTGGTGGGCACGCGTATAGTCGGCCATGCCCGCCGCTTGACAAGCAACGTAGTCATCCTGCCGCAAAACTCCGCAAAGCACCGCTCAAAATCCATCACGGTCTTCACTGTCCCTCCAGGAACCCGACACGAATACCGCCAATACGCGTGGAACTGCATCATGATGAACGAGTGCAGCTCCTCCAACAGCACCCAGAGTTCCGCCTCCTCGCTCGTCGGCCCCGTACAAAACAACATCCACTCCCGTAATTGACACCCCCCGCCGGCCGTACACAACCTCGCTAAAAAGGCAGACACATGTATCGATGCCAGTGCGGCGGGATACCACGGCGTTGCGATCGTGTCGATGTGTATATCTGGACTGCGCGACTCTGCTATCACCCTCGCCGCGCGCGACGCGTGTCTCGTGGCAAAGTGCACAAAACACCGCAGCCCAAACTCCCCCGTTCCTCGGAAGTCGTCCGCGGGATCGGCGCCCTGGAACCCCAGCGTGACCCAGTTCCAACCCGCACGCGACTCGCGCGATACCGCGGCCTCGTTCGCGGATGGCGGCCATGTCGCGGCCGCGTGCACCGCGTCCCAAGCCCCCCCGAACTCCAGCGCCGTCGCGCCGTTCCACTCGACCGATGTTCTGCACGCCGCCGCAAGCGCCTCGTTGAACCGCTCGATCAGTAGCACCTGCTGCAGCGCGGCCACCAGGAAAGTATTCGCTGGTCCAGGTACGGGGATGTCCTTCCGCCGGCAAATCGACAGCGCCACGCTGCGCGCCATGGCGGACCGCTCCATCAGTGGCGGGGTCGTCTCCGCGTAGCGCTGGATCGTCGCGCGCTCCTCCGTGAGCTCGTCCGAAAGCGTCAGTTCGCAGTCCACGAGCCACGCCGCCCGTCGCGCGAGCCAGGTGTGTATGTGTCGCGACGCCGCGACGTCGCTGTTTGTCGCGTGCGATGATGACGCACGAAGTGTCGCCACGTAACCCAGCGTGCCCAGGCGCTCCAGCATGCAGCTCCCTAGAAGCGCCTGTAGCACGCGCCTCCACAAAGTATACAGTGGCAGCAGCACCGCTGCAAGCAACACCTGCCACCGCGACGCGGTCGGCGCGGTCTTGCGTGAGCCCGTCACAACCGCCTCGTCGCGTGCGCCGCCGCTCGCGCCCTGCGCCGACGCGATGGCGCGGTGAAGCTCCACAAGCCGACGCAGCAGCGAGTCGCCTGCGGCTTGTAATACAAAAGTAACAAAGCGCATGAGCTCAACGGGGGCACATGGTGGGAAGACAAGAGCGTACGCCACCGTTCTTGTACGTTCTTCCCTCTATACTGCAAGTGCAACGCCGGTCGCATCACAACCTGCTCGCTTCTATTCCCATACATGACCCGTGCGCTGCTCCGCGACGCCATCGGCCCGGTCGACTACGCCGCGCTTCCGCGCGCGCCGCTCACGTCCCGCAGCCCCACGGGCCGGGTTACACCATTACCCAAACACCGCCTACATGCCGCCGAGAATGCGCTGCTAGAGCGCAGCGGCGTGCACCGCAATCGCGCCGCCGCCGCGCTGATACTCCCGCAACACCGCCTCGACTCTGCTGTCGCGTGCATCTGCCTCATTGTGCGCACCGGCTACGTTGCAGCCGCGTGGCCGCTCGCAAACATGCGCGCGCTGCTGCTCACGTACCGCGTGAACGACCCCTCACCGTGGCGGTTCATGGTGCAGTTCTGGACGCTTTCCTCGTGGAGCCAGGTCTACGCAGGCTTGCACGAGTTTTTGCTGGATTTGGTATCGGATCTGTTTGTGCCGCCGAAGATGGTCGGGCTCACTGTGCTCAAGCAGTACAGCGAGAAGCGCTTCGTCAACAGGCTAGGCGCGCAGGCCGTCATGCGGATCAGCGTCTTCGCGGATTTCTTGTGAGTATTGGCTTATCCATGAGTGCTGTGTGTCGTGCTAATTGTCTAGTCTCGGCGCGGCACTGTGCATACTCACCTCCCCCATTCGTGAGCTCGCTGTACTCCACGCGCTCCGCATCATCCCTACCACCACCCGCCTTCCCCCGAATTGGCTCTACACCCGTGCATTCACTCCCAACGCGAGCTTCCTCATCTATAACGGCCGTGTCGCCATCGGTCGCACCACTGCGCACCTGCTTAACTGGTTCGGCTACGCGTCCCTCGTCGGCATGCACGAAATGTATTCAGGCGGCACCTTCCCGGACACCACCCTGCATATGGCCCAAAGCGTCGTACTCGCGGCCGCGTACTGCCGCGGCCTTGCGCGCCAGGTCCTCCTCGCTCCTGGTGCTTCCGACGCTGTGCTGCCCTTGTGGAGTGTAGGTAACTGGCGCGGTGTGCTAATAACGGTAGCGCTGCAGAGTGTGGTCGCGCTCACGTTCGCGGAGGTGCAATGCCAGTTGTGTGCGCTCGCGCTGCGTGTCGCGAGCAGAAGCACGAGTTGGTGGGAGTTGCTCGGAAAAGGAAAGAAGCGGAGGAGCAAAGCGAAGACGAGGAATAGACGTGCCGCACGGCAGAGGGCTGAATGAACCGGTTTGAATATATTAAGGTTAAGCTTCACACAAGGTTTATGGTCCGGTTCACGCAAGAACACGTGGCGGCGGTCTGAGTCCCGCGGTTCGTTCGTCTCGTCTGCAGATTAGAGTTGCGAACCAACCTTATCCGCGCCCGTCGCGAAATATAGCAAGACCCCGTTCAACACCCGGTCTTGCCCGCCTTCTTGCCCGCCTCCTCGCTCTCGTCCTCTCGCATCGTCACGATCCTCCTCCTCCGCGCAATGGGCGCCCGCGACGTAGTCGAGAGCGCCGTCGAAATGATGGAGACCCCCGCCGCCAGCTCCAGCGCGGCAGCTGCCGGTTCGTCGTCGTCCGCTGGGTCCGGAACGGCTGCCGGCACTGACGAGCTTATCGTCAAGGTGGCGACCCTCGCCGGCACGCAAACCGCTGCCGAATCGACAGTGCTTGGCCATACGAAGCGCGGCTCCGCAGATCTTGACTACCTCGAGGAAATTGTTGGGCTCAAGGTGAGTTCGCGGTCCAAAAGTGGCGAGACCATAACCCATGTCTAACTGCAACAACAGCTCGACGTGTTCCTCGAGAAACTCGAGGAGCGCATGGCGGCGCTTGAAGCCTACGGGGCCGAGAAAATCGCTGCGCTGGATGAGCGCCTGGCGCACGCGTACCACACACTCATGGCTGTCAAGGAATGCGGCGCGCGCATCGGCAGTGAGAATCTGCTTGGTGGAAGCTTCCGCCGCGGCGAGGCCGTGGTTGAGATTCTCAAGCGGCGATGCGCCGATGCAATTGCCGAGCGGGCATCGCTGCCCTCCCAGGTCACCTCTGGAATGGAGTTTTTGGAAGAGCGACTGTGCGACCTTGAGAAGCAGTGCCTCGCCACTGTTGTGAGCGTCGAGGAGAAGATTGTTGACGACGCGGTCGCGCTCGCGCGGAGCATTGAGACCGCGCTCAAGGCTGCCCGGGATAGATTGCTTACCTATGACGAGCTGCCAGCGCAGTGGCGCGAGAACCCGTACATTATTCGTGGATACCGGTTTTGCGATCACTACTCGGACTGCGTGCTCAGCATGGGCCAGATGCACAACGAGACGTGCAACATCTGGACTCACGGTTTTGGCTTTTTGATGATGCTCGCGGTTGCGTTGTACTATTACCCCACGACGCCCGTCTTTGCACAGATGACAACTAAAGACAAAGTCGTGTTTGGCATCTTCCTCGTCGCGGCGCTCAAGTGCCTGCTCTCTTCCACTATCTGGCACACCTTCAACAGCATCGGTATTCTCGATCACAAGAACCGCTTTGCGTGCGTCGATTACACCGGCATTTCCGTTCTCATCGCATGCTCCATTCTCACAACCCAGTACGCCTCCTTCTACTGTCAACCCACGACCGCCATGTTCTATATGGCAACGACTTCGGTGTTCGGCGTCGTTGGTGTCATGATGGCATGGAGTCCCTGGTTTGATAAGCCGTCCAGCCGCGGCCTGCGTGTGCTCTTTTTTGTGTGCTTTGCGCTCACAGGGCTCCTCGCACTGCTGCATGCATCCATCACCCGTGGCGCCGTGAACACCCTCTTATTCTACCTACCGGTCATGAAGAGCTTGTTGTGCTACCTTACCGGGATCTTTTTCTACGCTTTGCTCTTTCCCGAGCGCTTCTTCCCGGGTTCCATCTTTGACTGGATCTTCATGTCGCATAACTTTTGGCACATTGCCGTGCTGGGGGGGATTTATTACCATTACACGGCCACGCATAAGCTTTTTGAGAATGCTCGTGAGTTTAGCTGCGCGGCGCATTAATATCAAAAGCACGTGAGTGCGTTAGGTGACAAGAATAGACAGTACAGTATTGGACCAGTAATACAGGTGTTTCCGCCTTATCCCAGATTGGATAGTGTACCGCCACCACTGCCACACAATGCACCGCCATGGCCCAGGCCCGCAGAAAACTCGTCCGCGATTCTCCTCTTCACCATTTCTCCACAACACACCACACCGCCTTTTCACCACCTTCAAGCTCCACCCCTGGCCCGCTCCGCATTTCGCCCGCTGCTGCCTCCTCCCGTATACCCTCCGCGCCCGCCCCGCCTAGCCTACGTCGATGACAGAAGTCGAGCCCAATGCTGTGCGTACCCCGTCCATGACTGTCGATAGCGAAGTCGCTATCGCCGACGTTCTCTATTCCTGTCTCGACGACGCTGTCGCCATGCCTGGCATCTCCGCCTCCGCGGCTACGCTCGCTGCCGCCGCCAACCTTGGTCACACCGTGCACGGCCAGGCGCTGATTTCCCGCGCCCTCCGCAACCGGGTCAACCACGTCGACACCGACTCCTGTGCCCCCGGTGGCGAGGACCCTTTCTTCGTCGCCGACGTTGGCGAGGTCTACCGCCAGCACCTGCGCTGGGGTTTACTTTTACCGCGTGTTCGCCCGTTCTATGCCGTCAAGTGCAACCCCGATCCGAACGTGCTCAAGCTGCTTGCGCGCCTGGGCACCGGCTTCGATTGTGCCTCCAAGAAAGAGATGGACCTCGTGCTCTCCCTTGGCGTCGAGCCTTCGCGCATAGTCTATGCTCATCCGTGTAAGACCGCGTCGTTCGTGCGCTACGCGGCGCAACGCGATGTGCGTCTCATGACCTTTGACAACGCGGAGGAGCTCCACAAGATCAAGCGATTCTTCCCCGAGGCTGAGCTCCTGCTCCGCGTCATCACCGACGACTCCGAGTCGCTCTGCCGCCTTTCGATGAAGTATGGTGCGTCTCTTGCCGATACTCCCGCACTGCTCAAGCTCGCGCAGTACCTCGATCTCAACGTCGTCGGCTGCTCCTTCCACGTTGGCTCCGGTGCGGCCGGCGGCCGTCCGTTCGTCGAGGCCGCCAAAAGCGCGCGCGCGGTATTCGATATCGCCGCGGCGCTCGGCACGACCATGACTGTCCTCGACGTCGGCGGTGGCTTCTCGTTCGATAACTTTGAGAACATCGCCGCGGTGCTGCGCCCCGCGCTTGACGCGCTCTTCCCGCCCTCCGTCCGCATCATCGCTGAGCCCGGCCGCTATTATGTTGCCTCCGCCTTCACCCTCGCGTGCCACGTCATCGCGCGGCGCGAAGTACCTCACCTCGGCAACTACATGTTCTACCTCAACGATGGCGTTTACGGCAACATGAACTGCATTATGTTTGACCACCAACGGCCCGCCGTGCGTGTCCTCACCCATGGCCAGACGTACATGTACGGCCTCCCCGACAACTGCTCCGGACCCGTTACCGCCTCCGTCTGGGGACCCACTTGCGACGGCATCGACTGCATCACCGGCGAATGTCAACTTCCTTATGTACTTGACGTCGGCGACTGGGTGTATTTTGACAACTTTGGCGCCTACACGATCTGCGCGGCATCAGGGTTCAACGGCTTTAACGAGAAATGCGACATTGTCTATGTCTGCTCCGAGGAGAACGCCAAGAAGCTTCTCGCCGCTTAGGAAGGCACTTTCTGGGGGGTTTTGGCTAGCTGTATTTTTCATTTTGTAGCTGCTGCACAAAAGCGATTGGTGTTTTTCATTCAAGAGGACTGCAAGGATTTCGAAAAGTTGGTACTGTTTGTAATCGTTATGGGTGTTACTTAATGATGGATGCAGATGAATGAATGATGATATACACCCAAAAGCAAATCTGTTACACCCGAAGACAACTTTTATTTGATTCGTATATGTACACGAGCGTTTACTTCTTCTTGGAGAGCTCGACAACCGTGAGGCCTGCGGTAATGGTGTTAGTCGTTCACAACTCATCCTATAGTCTAGTCGAGGAACCCATACCGGGATGCAGCGACTGCGTCAGCTTCTGGGCCTTCTCGGGGTCGTTCAGGCTGAGAGTGTACAGATAGCGCGAGCAGCGGAGCTTGAACTTCACAACCTTGCTGCCGTTCTTCTTGATACGAGCGACCTTGGCGTTCTTGCTCCGTGCAAGCTCGAGGAAGAGCTTGATGTCCTTAAGTTCTTTCTGTAGGAATGTTAGTGAATGCACCGAGAAGTAAAGACCGTCTTCTTCGGCGTTCAACGTACAGGCATGGTGAATCTGTGGTGAATGTGCGGAGTTCTGCTGTAGAGACTGGACAATCGTGCTTTCGCCGCCTATGCCAAAGTTCGCGATGGAGGAGCAGCAGTTGCTAGATCGGCGCCGCGTAAAAACGCAGTCACGCGAGAAGTTTATGCTACCTGGGAGTTAGGGTTGTGATGCAGATGTGAGCAGCTCACAGATCAATCTATCACGTGCAGATTGACGCGTGGGCCCAAAACGGCAGCGCGCTAAATGTTCTCCGGTTCCCGTGATCGCCGCGCATCGCCCACCTTATCCGAGTTCAGCTCTCTCCCTCGTTACCATCACCACCTCCACCCCCGCAGCAATGCCTGGTCGCACACGCAAGGCAGCGTCCTCTGCGACGGGGTCGCCGACTACAGGATCCTCGACGACCCTCTCTGCTTCCGCCTCCGCTGCGCCAACTCCGCGGCGCAAGTCCGCGCGCATCTCAACACCGCTCTCATTCTCGCCACTTGCTGCCTCCGCCTCGCGTACGCGCGCAGGCAAGCTTGTCGAGATCCCCGACAGCGACGATGTGTTTGGTGTTCTTGACGACGACGAAGACGATGATGAGGCCATTGTTCTCGACGACGATGACGACGACGACGACGATGAGGAGTTCGAGGGTGGGATGCTACTGCTACCGTTTTGTCCGCGGCATTATCTAACCCCCCCTTCTACAGACGTGCCTCTCATACGCAAGAGAAAAAGTACGATACCTACCCATTCAACTGTATCACACGCAATTGCCTGCTTACTTCCCTTTTCAGGTGCCGTGGTATCCTCAACGCGCGCGGCGAAAGTGCAGCGCGTCGACGTTGTCGCCGACAGCGACGGGGACGAAGAGGCAGACTTCGCTGGTCTCTCATCGGATAGCGACCAACTGGATGGTAGTTTTTTTCCGTTTGTTCTGGTTTCGCCACATGCTGACCTCACAGGTGGCTTCATCGTCGACGACTCCGACGAGTCTGCGGTTGTCAAGATCCCCAAGCGCAATGCTAAATCTACATCTAAAATCACCCACCGCCGCCCAGCAACCCGCAAGGCCTCAGGAGCCTCTCCATCAGCTGGCCCGTCCCGCGCTTCTTCAGGACGCAAGTCCGCCACCCCACGGGTAACGGCTCGCAAGCCTGTGGCAAAGAAGGCCCACACCACCGGCGCATCCACCGGCGAGGATGACAATGCCGCGCTTTCTGATTCGAGCGCCGTGCTGTACGTTCCCAGCGATAGCGAGCTCAGCGTGCTATCTTCTGCCGACGTCTCCGAGGCTGAAGAATCCGACGAGGAAGACGCGTCTGCGCGACCTGCACGCCGAGCGCGCGGGAGTACGCGATCGGCGTTGTCGTACAACCAAAAAACCCGCGAAGCGATGTACCGGAATCACCCTTACCTCGCGACCGTGTTCGACGAGCTCAAGAACACACCAACGCGACCTGTCGAGCTCGCAGAACAGCCGGAGGAGCTCACGATCAAATTGCTTCCTTTCCAGCGTGAAGGCTTGAACTGGCTCGTCGCGCAAGAGCAGTCTGTTTACAAGGGCGGAATTCTGGCCGACGAGATGGGTATGGGCAAAACGATCCAGACCATCGCCTTGCTGTTATCCGAGCCCCGCGGAAAGCCAAATCTTGTGGTCGTGCCCACTGTCGCGATTATGCAATGGCGTAGCGAGATCGAGAGCAACACCGCGGGGAAGCTCACGACGACAATATACCACGGCGCGACGCGCGTCGAGGATCCCGCGAAACTGAAGCACTTCGATGTGATCATCACTTCCTACTCCGTCATGGAATCTGTCTTTCGTAAGGAACATGCAGGTTTTCAGCGCAAAGACGGCGTCTACAAAGCGCGTAGTGCCCTGCACGCGATCAAATTCCACCGCGTGATCTTGGACGAGGCGCACAACATCAAAGACCGGCAATGCAACACTGCGAAGGCCGCGTTTGCACTTAACACTGACCGCAGACTCTGCCTATCTGGCACGCCATTGCAGAACCGCATCGGCGAGCTGTACTCTTTAATTCGCTTCTTGCGAATCGAACCCTGTTGCAATTACTTCTGCAAGCAATGTGACTGCTCGTCCATCGACTGGTCATTCAGCGACAAGCGCACGTGCGACCACTGCGGACATAAGCCGATGCAGCACACAAACTGGTTCAACACCGAGATCCTCAAGCCTATCCAGTCGGCGACGGACCTGGCGCTGCGGAATCAGGGCATGGAGCGATTGAAGAATATTCTTAAGCATGTGCTGCTTCGTAGAACCAAGGTCGAGCGCGCAGATGATCTTGGATTACCCCCGCGGATTGTGGATATCCGGCGCGACAGGTTCAACGAAGAGGAGGAGGATCTGTACCAGAGTATCTACTCCGACTCCAACCGCAGATTCAATTCCTATGTCACGCAGGGCGTTGTTCTCAACAACTACGCCAATATCTTCACACTCATCACACGCATGCGGCAAATGGCGGATCACCCGGATTTGGTCCTCCGCCGACACGGCGCAGCGACGGAAGACGATACTATGCTCGTATGCAAAATCTGCGACGACGAGGCACAGGAAGCGATCCGCTCGCGCTGCCACCACGTGTTTTGCCGATTGTGTGTGAAAGAGTACGTTGAGGGCTTTGATTTGTACGACACCGATGAGGTGCTCGAATGTCCCGTATGCCACGTGCCGCTTGTCATCGACCTTACCGCTCCCGCGCTCGAAGTCGATGAGGAAGTGCTCAAGAAGGGTAGCATCGTTAACCGTATCAACATGGCACACTGGCGCTCGTCCACTAAAATCGAGGCTCTTGTCGAGGAACTCTACAAACTTCGCAGCGACCGGCAGACCATCAAGTCCATCGTGTTTTCGCAGTTTACGAGTATGCTCGATCTTGTCGAGTGGCGATTGAAACGGGCTGGCTTTCAGACGGTGAAGTTGCAAGGCAGCATGACACCAGCACAAAGGGATAACTCGATCAAGTATTTTATGGAGACAGCGTCGGTCGAGGTGTTCCTCGTCTCGCTCAAAGCCGGTGGTGTTGCGCTTAATCTGTGTGAGGCGTCGCAGGTGTTTCTTCTCGATCCATGGTGGAACCCAAGGTACGTTTCCATTTTTTTTCATCTCGGCCTAGTTAACACCGATAAAGTGTGGAATGGCAATCTGGCGACCGCGTGCACCGCATCGGACAACACCGCCCTGTACGCATCACGCGGCTGATCATCGAAGACAGCATCGAGGCGCGGATTATAGAGCTGCAAGAGAAGAAAGCAAATATGATTCGCGCGACTATCGAGGCTGATGACGGCGCCATGAATCGGCTCACGCAGGCGGATTTGCAGTTTTTGTTTATGGTGAGTCCTTGTTGCTGATATGCGAAATGGGCTCGGCTAATGGAATACAGAACTAAACCGCCAACGTTGTGACTTCTAGATGGAAAGGTAGTTACAGATAGATAAAAGCATATGGAGTTTTAGACGCCCTCGCCAAATAATGCAAATTCACTTCTGTTCTGCAGTACCGTAGCTCGCAATCTTGACGCGCCGATACTTGCCCACCACAGTTGGACTATGTAATGCGTCCATGGCAGCCCTGAGCCCTGCGCTCTTCTGCGAACTCGCAAACCCGCGCCCGATCTCCTCCTCGGCCATCATGCACGCGACGACATATCCCTCGGTGTCGTTCCCCGAGAGAAGTTTATATTGCGGTCCGAACTTTGACGTACCAACAAGTTCGTAGAGTTTGTTTTTAGCCGCTGAATCGATTATCGCGACGCGCGCATGCTTGTGTTGATACTTTGCGATCGATGGGCCTGCGAGCCGCCAGAGGAAATTTTCCAGGATCGTAACACCGTTGGTTAAATCGTCGTGCAGCACGCCGGCGATGTATGCTTCAAACACGTCAGCGACGGTTTTCTGGTCCGCGCGTACGTTCGTTGATTTCGCAGCCGACGCAGAGACGACAAGTCGCTTATCGAGGCCGTACATGCGCGACCAACCCGCAAGCGTTGCGTTTGTGATCAGGTGCATGCGGATCGTGGTCATCTGACCCTCATCCGCGTCTGGGAAAGTGAGGTATACGAGCCGCGTCATGATAAAATTCAGCGCAGAATCGCCCAGGAACTCGAGGCGTTCGTAGCTACCCACAGCAATAGCGCCGGTACTGCTCCCATCTGCGGATTGTTGTTGCGGTTGTTGTTGCGCGAGCTGGAGTTGCTCGTTGGAATAGGAGCGGTGATTGAAGACACGGGCGAGGATAGCGGGATTTTTGATTCGCGGGAGGGGCGGTGGCCATGCTGTGGGGGTTGTGGCAGGGGTGGAGCCGTCTGCAGAGGAAATTGTAGGTAGAGATTCCGCGCGGATGTCGGCGAGACGTTGGGTTAGACTCGCGAGACCCGTCAGGGACGCCAGACGATGTTCCTGTCACAAGTTAAAATGTACAGTTACAAAGAGGACACGAAGATAAAGTAGTGCGCACCCATTCGCCATCGCTTTGCTGCGCAGTCAAAGCGTCATCAGAACACCGCAAAACACCGGCCTCTGTCGCAAGTCCGTCAACCCAACCGAGCTCCCCATCTTTATACAACCGCTTCAGCGTAAGCGCAAAATCAATTCGCGCATCGTAGAATCTTGAGGCGGTCGCCACCTTGTCGTCCTCATCATCGTTGTCGCTGAAGTTGACAACGCTGTGTGGAATAGTACTACTATCGTCGGCCAGTATATCGTCAGGATCGACGTCGTAGCGGTCTGGTGTAGCATCGAGTAAATCGCGCAAGGAGCGGAGAAGACGATCGACTTTGATGGTTATACTGGCGTACGTGTCGCGGGCTTCGGAGCGGGTGAGGAGCTGTTGAAGTTAGCATGGAGATGCGCTGGGAAGTCGGTGCAGAATGAACGACCTTAGTTTTCTTGAATGGCAAAGGTGCACCGTCTGCTTTCGCTGGAGTCGCTAAAGTTGGCGAAGGAGCGAGGTCGAGTTTATCTGACTTCCGTTTGCGTCGTGTCATGGTGTTCTTATATTGTGGAGCGGGTGATGGTGGGGTGGTTAGTACAGAGGTTGAATAAGTTGGGAGCAAGGTGCAATCCACTCAAACTGCACAATCCACGATCTCAATATCGTCGTACACTACTATCCCATCCGCTTCGCACCGCTGCAATGTATCTCTTCTCCATAGTCCTCGTTCTCGCTACGCTTTTATTTCGCACTGCATATGCATACACCCTCCGTGGCTACCTAGACGGCACCCTGCCTAACCCGAGTGCCCCACCACTGTCCTTCTCCGCCTCAACCGTTGTACTTCTGCAATCCCTTGCCGAGTCGCACGCAACATACCTCCGCGCACCCGTGGACGCCGCCGAGACACCGTTTGTCTTTGTTAACGTGTCGACTGGATCCTACGCGCTCAGTGTTGTCTCGCCCGAACATATATTCCCGGTGCTTCGGGTTGATGTTGGTGATGCAGATGTGCAGGTGTACATGTCTTCGCGCGCGAGCGAGTTTGCGAGTAAGGGTCCGCGCGTATCGTATCCCATTGAGTTGAAGCCGATCGCTAAGGCGGTATACTACCAAGTGAGTGGGACAATACCTTGAAGCCGAAGTGTGAGTGTGCTGACAGTGGTATAGCCACGACAAGGATTCAACGTTCTGAAGCTGTTCAAGAATCCTATGTTGCTTATCAGTTTAGTGACCATGGTCATCGTGTTTGCTGTGCCTAAGATTATGAATGCTATTGGTACGTCACCTCTGCCGTCCACCCCTCCTCTACTACTCCCTAGCTAACAATACGCAGACCCGGAGACCCTTAAAGAGATCCAAGAGCAGCAAAAACAGAAGGCGGCGAACCAGAAGGCTTTGCCGAACCCGATGAACTTCGACATGGCGGCGTATATTGCGCAAAAGACCGCACCCGCGGCGTCGTCAGGGTCGGCGAGCAGTAGCGGCGGTGGCAATGCACGGTCGCGGAAGCACTGAGTTGGGGGACGTAGATTGACATAGGCAATAATATTCATAGCATGTAGCTTTGGATAGTCTTCTTAGCCGTAGGCCCAGCTTTGTGCAAAGGCCGAAAGAAGAACATGACAGTGTCTCTGAGACGCGTGAAGCACATTCCAACTAACGGGACTCTAACAACAACAATAGCAGCCAACTGCTGCGCTAATCACAGTCGCGGCCATACACCTTCCTCCCTCCTTATCACACAGTATACCCTGGCCCCGTTCTGCGCACGAACGAGCACGTTCACCGCCGATCATGGTGCGGTTTGCAAAGCACGCACTCTCCGCCTCCACGGTGTCTACTTCGTCGACTGCCACCACACGTGAATCCTCCCCGCGACGTAAACAACACGGCCCACCTTCTCCCACGAAGCGCACCGCCGACACTCACGATGACGAGGACGAAGAGCAGGTACGGGATATGATGGACTGGACTGTGCGTCGCTTCGACGTTCTCTATGGTGCCCTCGACGAGTTCCTCGTCACCGACGTTTTTGCCTCCCAGTCGCGTCCAGGATGTGCCACATTCTCCACAAACACCCCGGCATCCTTACCCAGCTCAACCGTGCCGTCGACGTTCTCCTACTCATCTACATCATCGTCGATCGCTGTCGAGTACACACTCCCACAGCTCGCTGTCGACGAGGCGACCGCGACTGTGCGTGCGATCATCAAGCGCGCGGTCATGAAGCAGATCGGGCAGGAGCTTATAGACGCCTCGACGACGCCGCCAGCGCGGCACCATAGTTCATAGCATTCTTGGTAGTGGTGTTTTTGGGGCATGCATATTACTGATTAATGAGTAATGAGCTGCGATGATGAGGGCTGCATGCGAGGTTGAAGTAGAGAAACGAAGTACTGTACGATGCACGTAAATGAGTTTACCTTCGAGCATTGAATTTGTCGCCGAGCAGAATGAAGATACTATTCTATTCTGCATATTATCTCAAAGCTAGCTCTCCTGATATCTACTGAGCATTAGTCCTCCAGCTTTGTCTATATCGCGACTGCGACAAGCTCTAAGGGCACCCTCTCCTCCTTCTCAACGCACTCTGCCACTTGGATATCCTGATATATTCGCCCTTTAAGATTTCTCCCGCATTAACAAATTTGTTACCAGTCATCTCATCATTTACGCGGCAGGGGCAACTATATATTTGTCGAGTATGACTTTCAGCATCCATGCAGTTTTCACAAAATGCCTTGGTGGCTTAGTTGGTTAAAGCGTGAGTCTCATAATCTCAAGGTCGTGGGTTCGACTCCCTCCTAGGGCACATATCCTCTTTCTTTTTTGGTTCGACTATCATTGATGCACGCTTACTGCACCTGCGCAATGCTTCTGCAAGGTTGTTGTGAGACCTTTTTCTAGAGTGCATCTTCAGTCGTAGATTTTGTTGGAAGTAGTGGGACGAGTAGATTATAGTGCAACTAAGAGAAGTAAGTGGTCGCATACCAAGCCATAATGTGGCTGGAGATAAGACTGTGGCTGGTGGTCACCTTTACTTCCCATCGCGCTCGCGCGTCGCATCGGGTACGGGTTGTTCCACAACAGAGAATTGATTAACGCCCGGCTTGTTTCATGCTCTACAGTCTACAATACCTCACAGATAAGCACAATTGATGTGGTAATATGTCTGCTCTAAAACTGCATATTATAATCTTCTTCATAAGGGCTTGTTTTTAGAAGACAGAGAGTGTAATACGCCACGGATGGCTCCGAGTCAGTAGCACGTCATATCATTGTGGCGCCGCACGCGCCTCATCGGCCATCGCGGCGCCTTGCCACCACCGTCGGCATATAGATCACGACCAGGGCGCGGAGATCGGCGCGATAGCCCGGACCGCGGGAGCTCGGAGGTGCCGGTGCTCCTGCGGGCGGCATTGGCAGTAGAGCGCGGGAGCGAGGAAGAGGAATTTGCGGTACAGGTCAGCGACTAGTCACGACGGAGAAGGCCAGGAGCTTGCATAAGTGCGCCGCCGCGCGACGGTTGACGCGCGGGCATCCCCGAGAGCGCCGTGCCGCGGGCCTGTACGCGATGAACTGGCGAGAGAAGAGATGGAAAAGCATCGCCTGTGCGGGAAGAAGGAGGATACGGATACGGTGTAGAAGTGCCGACGCATGGTGATGGTGCGATAACAAGATAAGGGCGGGTTAACTACAATGCGCAGAGCGCGTCGCGACCGACCGCGAAAGGAGGAAAACAGACAGAGGGAAGTGCGACGGAGTGAAGCTGAGGAGAAGAAGAGCACCAGACTACGGCGGCAACGGGAGGCCGAGGGGCGAGAGTCGGAGAGCAGAGAGGGGGTGGCGATAGTCGCAGCGGAGGGGAAGCGAGGAAGCGCGGAAGCGCCGCCGGTCGACATGCTTCGCGGTAGTCTCTGCCACGATCTGATAATCCTCCGCGCTCCTGACGCCGCTGCTGTATATAATACCCTCTGATTCTCCTCCAATACACACTCTCTGTCTTCTGTCTTCACTCCTATCTCCACATCTTCTGATCTACAATGTCTGCCACAGCTACGATCACCACTACCACCCCGGCTGACGTGCTTCGCGTCGAGCCGCTCGCCAACGCGCCCTTTGGCGCACGCATTCTAATGCCATCGTACACCCGCGACCCTGCATACCTCACCGACGCCGACTTCGAGCGTCTCTACAACGCCGTGCACGAGCACCTCGTCGTCGTCCTCCCCGAGCTCGCAGATCTCGCGCCGCAGTCGCAGTACTCGCTCACCAAACGCTTTGATCCCACTTGCGAGGGCGCCTACGGCCACTCCAAGGAGTTCCGTCACGAGAAGTCTGTGCTCCGTCGTGATGGCCATTCCGTACCCGAGCAGCCGCAGGTGCAGATTCTGGGACAAGGACGTTGCGATGGGCACGTCGGTATCGAGTCGCTTGAACTACGACATCCGACACACATGTCATTCCACAATGAGCCTCTGTCTGATGAGGACATGGCTAATGGCTACACCCGTTTCTACCGCTGGCACATCGACTCCGCGCTCTATGGTCTCGCCCCCCCTGTCGTGACTACGCTTCTCGGCATCGACTGCCCCACCACTGACCGCCAGAAGATCCGCTATGAGGACTCAGGCGAGGAGATCGAGACCGCACTTGCCGCCACCGCCTTCGCCTCCGGCGCCATCGCCTTCGATAACCTCTCTGAAGAAGACAAGAAGTTTGCCCTCGGCACCACTGTCGTCTACGCGCCACATCCGTACATCTTCATCTCGCCCGCCAAAGCCACTTCCGACGGCCTCACCATGGTCTCCGACGGCAAGGAACTTCCCCTCGACGAGCTTCCCGAGTGGGAGGAATCCAAGGTCAAGCGCCTCCCTCTCGTCTGGACGAACCCCGTCACCGACAAGCACCATCTCCAAGTTCACGGCTGCTGCATCTATGCACTCGAGACTCCCTCTGGCAAGCAGGAACTCGCCGAGGCCCGCCAAACTATCCACAGACTCATGCGCCCTAACATTTCCCCAGAGAAGATTTACTGCCACGACTGGGACGCTGGGGACCTTGTCATCTTCTTCAACCGCGGTGTCTGGCATTCCGTCACCGGCCAGTTCGACGCTGAGGGCCACCGTCTCATGCACCAGTGCAACATCGCCTCCGGTGTTGACCCTGTCTGCAAAAACTAGTTCGTCTTTCTTTGTGCATTCTCTCCTTTTTCTGGCGTTCGGATCGTAACAGTGGTCGTTTCTAGCTAGATAGTCGCTTATTTGCTGCTCTATTCAAGTTTTACATCCTAGTAACAAATACAAATCGAAATTATTATAGCAACACATTCTTAGGTTACACACTATACTATAAATCACTGGAAATATCCCCTCAGCCCGAGGGCGAGAACAATCCCCGCCATAAACACTAGTGCCCGCAGCTGTCGCACCATCTTCTGCAGCCAATCCACCTTATTTCCGGTGTCCAATGCTGGCGGTGTCCCCACCAACTCGCTCTCGTCCTCCTCCCCAAGATTGCCGTACTCCGCGTCAGCATTCAACAGCTCTGCCGCAGCCTCGATATCCGTCAACGCGGACCCGTCTGCGCTTTCCTCCGCTGGCGTCGGCACTTCAGTCACTTTCTCGCTGTTGTCGTCGCTATAATATCCAGTCTGCTGCATCACAGTTAGCACACCTGTCTTATCCACTATATCGCACACCACACGTTGTGAAAAAATGAGCAGGCAGTATACATTCATTACAAATACATGCGTAAGTCTTGTCAGCTATGAATACAAAATTAATTCACACTCACTCCGTGTGCGCCGTTACAACCAAGAAAGCTCGTTATCCAGGACACCAAATACAAAAGTAAACGCTAAAGCAAGAGTAATGAAACAGCTAGTTAAGCAAGTTACTTGAAAAACTTTCGCACCCGATCGATAAAGCTCTTTGACTTCTTTGAGTCCTTTGGTGTGCGCAGAGTCATCGGCATACCACCGGTCTTGGCGGGCTCGCAAGGGGGAGCATCCGCAGTCGGCTCAGCAGCTGGCTCGACGGCAGCTGGCTCAGAGGTAGTAGGCTCAACAGCAGCCTCAGGCTTGATTTCAGTGACCTCAGCAGCTTCCGGCTCGGCATCGATCGGCGGCAGCGGTGAAGTGGCAGCGGTGGAGGGCTCGTCTGCAGTGGAGTTAGACGTGTCGGCCTGCGCCGTCGGCTGCTGCAACTCCTTGATCTCAGCTGCGTTGACGGGAATTACAGGGCCAGGTGTCGCAAAAAATGCAGCTGCGGGGGCGACAGTAGGCTCAGCAGGATCGGCCTCGGACGTGGGCACTGCAAAGTCGTCCACCTCAGCCTCAGCAGGCGCCTTGCCAGTGGTTCTAACTTCGTACAACTCCTTAATCTGTGACGCGTTCTTAGGAATCACGATTCCGGGAGTCCCAAGGAACGGCGTATGCAAGACGGCCGGCGTCGGCATGACGGTGGCGGAGGGGGCAGGCTCGGCCGCGTTACTCACGACAGGATCGCCGGAGACAGGCTCGCTCACGTCTATTGCGTCTGCTGGCAGTGTGGCGGCAGGCGCGTCCTCGACGGGATGCTCGCTAGATGCAATCGGGGTGATGGGCATAGCGCTCTCGGGGATGAAAGAGGCGCTCTTCGCGGATGCGGTGGCGATGTCCTCTAGATCAAGCACGTTGTTTGCGACGCCGTCAGCGTCGACTTCGATCTTTGCGAATGGATCGGTGAGCCAGACGTCGTTGACGACGTACTAAAGCACATCTTAGCAGCAGTACAAAAGGCAGAAGATGTGAATACTCACCTTGTAAAAGATCTTCTGGTCGGAGGGCAGAGGAATCGAGACGGCCCACGAGCCGTCGACGATTTGAACGAGGGGAGCGGACTTGGACCAGTTGTCGAAGGTACCGGTTACGTAGACCTCGTGGATCGAGGGGTCAGCGGGCCAGGTGAAGGAGTGGGAGAAGCCCATGATGGGGGTGGCGAGGCGCGTCGGAGAGGGAGGCCGGAGAAGACAGTGGAAGGAGGCGGCGTACGAGGACGTGAGCAAGTAAGCGAGCCCCGCGTCGTAGGCGATGAGCGTGACGTCATATTCATGTGATATTCACGTGAATATCACATGACCAAGCTGAACCTACCCGAAGCGGCCGCTGCTGCGGCGCCGTCCCGAAGCGGCGAGCCTCTTCCGAAAGCGGGTCGTGTGCGGCGGTGGCTGCCTAAAAATAGGCTTTCCTGACAACATTCCGCAGCAACGAAAACCGCGCGTTTTGCTGGGCTTCATTTCTCCGTCCTCTCCACCGCCGTCCTCTTCTCCCCCGTCCTCCTCGCCATAGCAATCCTCTCCAGCAGGCCTTCCTTGCCCGGCATTGTATCGTGACTGCTGTTGCTGTGTATATTGTCTTTGCAATGCGCTCTGTCTCTCTCTTCGGCACGGCAATCGCGGCGCTACTCGCACTCGCGCCAGCCGCGTCCGCCACGCGTCTCATCAAGTCCACCTCACTCCAGACCTGTATGGAGGATTCCGACTTCTCTGCATCGCTGTTCAACTTCGTCTTCACCCCCGAGAATCGTACCATCGCCATAGACATCGTCGCGTCCTCCACCATCTCGGGCAACATCACCGCTGAGCTCACCATCGAGGCCTACGGCCTCAAGATCATCACCGAGAGCCTCTCCCCCTGTGACCTCGACATCGACCAGCTCTGCCCCATGAAACCCGGTCAGTTTGATCTCGAAACTAGTGTCACGGTCGACACCGATGTCATCGATAATATTCCTGGTGTCGCATACACCGTGCCCGATATCGACGGCACCGTCACCGTGTCGATCGTCAATTCCAGTGGCATACAGGTCGCATGCGTTGAGGCTAACCTGTCCAACGGCAAGACCGTCGACAGCGAGATCGTGAAGTGGGTCACAGCCGTTATTGCTGGGTTTGCACTTTTCGTGTCTGCCATCGCATCTGGCCTCGGCCACTCCACCACGGCGGCTCATATTGCGGCCAACGCGCTCTCGCTCTACGGCTACTTCCAGAACCTTGCCATCATCGGCATGTGCGCGATGACACTACCCCCCATCACCTCTGCTTGGACGCAGAACTTTGAGTGGTCTATGGGCATCATCAAGGTGCCCTTCATGCAGGACATCTTCGCCTGGTACATCGAGTCCACTGGTGGCACCGCGTCGACCATCCTAGACGACTTGTCTTCAATCTCTGTACTCGTGCAGAAGCGTTCTCTTGAGTACCTGTACCACGCCGGTCGCGCATTCATGAAGCGATCCAACAATGACAGCGACCTCTCGACTATCTCGACGACATACATCTTCTACGGAATCAAGCGCGTGGCTTACAAGGCTGGCATCGAGATAACGTCGCTGTACGTCACTGCGTTTACAATGTTTATTGTGTTCACCATTTTCATCTCGTTGCTGCTCCTGCTCGCGAAACTGTTCCTCGAACTCATCGTGAAGATGAAGCCCTCCGCGGCGGACCGATTTGGCGAATTCCGTACGCGCTGGCTCACAATCATCAAGGGCATGATGTACCGCATGGTGCTGATCGGCTACCCGCAGATGACAGTGCTGTCGCTCTGGGAGCTGGTTGAGCGAGACTCACCTGCGGTGATTGTGCTAGCCGTTGTCATGCTGCTCATGGTCAACGGCCTGTTGGCCTGGGCTGCCTTCAAGGTCGTGCGACTGGCACAGCGCTCGGTGGCGATCCACAAGAATCCGGCGTTCATTCTCTACTCGGATGGCGCGGCGCTCAACCGATGGGGTTTTGTCTACGTGATGTTCCGTGCGACGGCGTACTACTTTATCGTACCGGTGTTGCTCTACACATTCGTGAAGGCTTGCTTCATCGCGTTTGGCCAGAGCGCGAGCACGATGCAAGGCATTGTGCTGATGTGCGTGGAGATCCTCTTCCTTGTGTTGCTGATCGCGGTGAAGCCGTATATGGACCGGCGGACGAATATCTTCAACATCATTATCCAGAGCGTGAACGTCGTGAATAGCATTCTGTTTTTCTTTTTCACTGGCGTCACTAAGGTGCCTTCACTTGCGATCGGTGTCATGGGCGTGGTGTTCTTCGTGCTGAACGCGGCGTTCGCGCTGGTACTGTTGATCATGATTATCGTGTCGTGCGTGATGGCGATGCTGTCGAAGAACCCGGAGCTGCGGTACCAGCCGATGCGGGATGATCGTGTGAGCTTCATCAAGTCGACCAATCAGTTCCCAGAGGTGCAGGAGTTGGAAGCGCTGGGCGCGACCGCGCGCGGCAACGTGCCAAAGTACTAAAGCAGGGAGGAAAAACGAGGGAAGAGCCATGTGGAGTTGTGTACATATAGGGCGTAGGATACAGTGATTGTTTTTGTTTACGGTTGTCATGTTTGCATGCGTTCGAATTTCCTGTTGTTGATTTAGTGATGTCACGAAACGCTTTACGACAGAAGCCAGAGCGGGCTGCTTATCAACCGCGGTGCGTTTATCGGCTGGAACGCGGGCGGATTAGAATTGGGCCCGTACAGAGTGAGGTTCAAACCTTATCGTCTCCGCGTATTGCTGACACTGAGGGGTATTGTGTCGCGGTCTGCGGTTGGCTGCGCCGTTCACGTCGGCGTTCTTCGCTCCACTCTTCACCACCGCACTCTTCATCACCTCCTTTACGTCCCCCTCGCGCCACTGCCCGGCATGCGCTCATATCTCTTCGACCCCGCCCCACTGCCCTCTAAGAAGGGCAGCTCCGCTGGCTCCATCGATGAGGCTGAGGACTATGACTACGCTGACCTTGACGGCGTCGCGAAGGAGTACGCGCCCATGCCGTCGCTCGACGAGAAGGCCGCCATCGATGTGGACGAGAACCCGTTGCGACGCGCTGCGCGCATCGTATGGCGCTCCATTGTCGCTGCAGCGGTTTTTGTCGCGCGCCGCGTGCTCAGCATGTCCCGCAAGCAACAGATTATTCTCCTCGCCTCCACCATTGTCGTAGCGATTGTGCTCGGCTTCACGCTCGGATATCTCACGCCGGACGACGAGGAGACGCCGTATCCTGCGTCATACTATGGCCACACCTACGGACAGATGCCGACGCACTACGAGGTGACCGACAGCAACAGTGACGATGTCGAGGCTGCGGCTTTTGTGGCGGAAATCAATAGCGATGAGCCTACGCCGATGGAGCTCGTGGCCCAGCCTGAGGAGGAGCAGATGGTTTCCACCACCGGCTTCTTTGGCGGCCTATTTGGTCTCGGCTCGGTGTTTGGTTCCGGGCTTGCGTCGACGCATTACACAATCTCAAAGTACCAACTCATGCACTTCCAGGAGCTCTCGCTGGTGAACAATATTGCGTACTGCGTGCCATCGCCCGGCATTATGCCGCCTTTCAACTGTACGCGCGCGTGTGAGTTCTTCCGGCCCGGAGTTGAGATCGTCACCACGTTCACAAACACGGAGGCCGACACCTCCTGTTCAGGCTACATCGCGATCGATCACCGCGAATTCACCAAGCGCATCATGATCGTCTTCCGTGGCACCAACTCGATGACGAACTGGATGACCAACCTCGACACGATCCAGGAGCCTTATCCCGTCGCCGGCGCCATCTCGATCTCGTCCTCCCTACCCCGCTGCGCCGGCTGCTTTGTGCACCGCGGCTTTATGCGCTCCTACATTGAGACGAAGATCTATATTGCGCCGTTCATCCAGAACCTGACCGCGCAATACCCCGAGTACCCGCTCCTCGTTACCGGCCACTCGCTCGGCGGCGCGATCGCGGTTCTTGCCGGCGCAGACCTTATCACGCAGGGATATACCCCTGAGATTCTGACCTACGGCCAGCCACGCGTCGGCAACCGTCACTTTTCAGATTGGTACGACTACATCGTAGCCATTTCTGGTGTGTCCTCGCTGCGCATCACTCACAAGTCCGACCCAGTTCCGCGCGTGCCGCTCGGCATTGAATGGTACCACGCCTCAGGTGAGATCTACATCGCTAAGGGCCCGCTCGAGCCAAGCGCGGAGGACTGCTACATCTGTGATGGTCAGGAGGACTCGATGTGCTCATCCGGCGAGGGCGTGGTTACCACACTTGCGTTCCAGGGCCGCGAGGTCGCGTACCAGGCTCATGTGGAGTACTTCTCTCGCATCGGTCTCTGTCGCTTCCAGCTCTAGGCGCTGTGTCACAGTTGAAGGGTGTTACTCTTTACGATCTGCGACGACGCAACTAGTTTGCCGTCTGTCCACATGTGTGCGTTTATGGGATGTTTTACTTTGGAGTTTTGTCTGCATTTTGTCCGTCTTCCTGTCTGCTTTATGTTTCTCTAATTATTTCTTGTCGCCTTCTCCCCACTTTGTCTTATTTCATCTTCACATGGATGAGTATTTACACCGTGCTCTATTTTCTATACTGTTACAGGTTGTTGTGGTTGCTGTTTATCTACTGGGGGTGGTTTTGGTGTTTTGCTGCTTTTTTGCATGTACGAATTGCTTGTGCGTAATCATGGGGGATGAGACTGATGGGGAGCTATATGATATGGCAAATAAAAACTTGGAGTCTTTTCGTGTGTTATCGTAGTAGCAATAACTAGACAGGATACTATAAAAACTGACCGTGGATGCAAGAATGTCGTTGTGCTAACCCAAACAAAGTACATACTGATGAAGAAATTACTGCTTCTTCTTGTCGATGAAGTCCGTCGTGAAGTCGATTATGGCCGTCCAGTAGCCATCTTTTGCGTACGTGTCGTTGTGTGTTCTAGCTACGCGTCAGTCGGAGAGTTGAGCACAATGTATTAGGAGATCACCTACCCATTGGCAAATTGCCGCCAGATCTTGTGTGGACTTTTACAAGACTCGTACAGCGAGCGCATATGCGTTTGTGGGACGATTTCATCTTTGTCGCCGGAGAGGAAGAGCACAGGTATCGATGTGATCTTTGCGAGCGTCGCCTCAGATGGCCAGATCTGGTGACACAAGAAAGTGAAGTACCGCGCAAGTGGGAGGACGGACGGCACAAGCAATGGGATGCTGCGGAAAGTATTTTCAAGGATCATACCCGCCACTTCGTGCTCGTGCTTCTCGGCAAGGTATATTGCAACCGCTCCGCCGAGACTTTGGCCATATAACACGATATTTGTGTGCTTGAGCACTGGATCGGACTGCACATGTGCGAGCACCGTTTCCGCGTCGATTTTGAGACCGCGTTCACTCGGCGTACCCGTGCTGAGACCGTAGCCGCGGTAGGAAAACAAAATGACGTTATACTGAAGGATCTTGTAGAACGCTGAGGCAATAGGTAACCGGTGTCCCATGTTTCCCGCGTTGGCGCAGCACATAATCACTGTATTCCCCCTCACGGACAAGTCCTCCTGCGCAGCAGCACCGCCCTGTTTCATGACAAATAATTTGATCTTCTCGTCATCTGGGGTATCTAGCGTCACGTCCTCAAAGGGAATGTCGTAACGGTCGGGCGTCTGCACTTCCGTACGCGAGCCGGCTGGGAAACTCGACGGGTAAATCAGCGATGACTGTGCGAAGTAAAGCACCAGCGCAAGCGTGCCGACCGCGGTCACGCCAAGTGTGGACAGAATCTTGATCGTCCGTACAAGAAAACGTATAGACCAATCCGGAGAGCCGGAGGAGACTGCGTCCATTGCTCAGTGATTGCTGGTGCTGATGTGTGAACAAGTGACCAGAAAGTCGCGATAAATTGGGAGAAAGTGAAGAAGTCCGGGTAACTGCGCCGCGAGCTTCCAGCGCACTCCACAGACATCATCGTTCCCATCTTCCCACATCCACCACCGATATTCATCACATCGCAGCTATGAATGGACTCGGCGTCGACATGAACGCCCTAAAGAAGGGCGAGGTTAAGTATGCGCACTTTGGGCACTCGTGATCGCGTCGTGGATTGTCTGCTAACAATGTCATCGCAGCCTTGGAACCTCTATGTACGTCTCGTTGATCCAGCGCGTATGTGCAAACAGAGTGTTTACACGCGTTTTAGTATGGCCGTGACATTTGCAGACGGAGTTATTCTTGGTGCGGACAGGTGCGTCTGTTGTGTGCTTCTCTGTATGTGCTAGATCATCGCTGCTAACGTTATGCTAGTCGAACTACCACCGGTGCATTCATTGCGAACCGGTACGCGTCCTTCTCCGATATCGATACAAACCCTGTCCATCGCTAATGGTAGCAGTGTAACAGATAAGCTCACACAAGTCCACGACACAATATGGTGCTGCCGGTACGCCCTTCCTCATCGCATTTCATCGACACGTTGTCGTGCTTACAACTCCCGCAGATCCGGCTCCGCAGCCGACACCCAAGCCGTTGCTGATATCGTCAAGTACCATCTCCAGATGTACACTGTCATCAATGAGCCACCGACTACCCGTGTCGCGGCGGCCGTGTTCCAGCAGCTTTGCTACTCCAACAAAGACGCCCTCACGTGCGTGCCCCTCGTCTTTCCCATTATTGCGATCACAACTGACTTACATTGCTCAGTGCCGGCATCATTTGCGCAGGCTACGACAGTCGGTACGGCGGCGAAGTTTACAGCATTCCGCTCGGTGGCAGCGTGCACAAGCAACAATACGCGATTGCAGGCAGTGGCTCAAGTTACATCTACGGCTTCTGCAATGTCAACTTCAAGCCACAAATGTCGAAGACCGACACCATCGATTTCGTTAAGGCGGGTGAGTATTTTCTCTCCTATTAACTAATGATGTTGGTGACTAATCATACGACAGCCCTCACGGAAGCGATAAAATGGGACGGCTCCTCCGGCGGCGTTATCCGTATGGTTATTCTCACCAAAGACGGCGTCGAGCGGTTGATCTTCTACCCCGACGAGTACCAAAAACCGTATTAGATCTTAAATTCACACATCCATGTATAATCATAGTTATGTTGTACTAGGCGAAATTGACAATGAAAGTAGCTTCCTTGTATGTAATTTATGCATGTCTGTGTTATAGTGTAGATAAGTGTGTTCTGTACCAAAACCGTGTGTATAACACGACCACAATGAAGTCAACAAAACCACTGTTACAAATAATTAGAACAATCCACAACTCCTTTGTAACACATTTCGCGCAAAGTTAAAATACTTGACGGCTCCAAATTCAGTTGCTGTCGTTTAGTTAGCCATCGAGGAAGCCCTCCTCGGCAGCAAACCCTGCTCTCCACATCGGATCCTCGCCACTATGGCCCTCCGGTATTGGTACGGCATCGCGTGTGCGTTGCGCGTATACGATGCCATGCTCCAGACGTGAGTAATAAAGTGGCACATTGGTCTCGTCCTCGTCCGGCTTCCACCGCAGCTGCGCAGAAGCACCGCCGTCCACTTGGTGCGATGACACGTCGAATAACGAATTGCGGTAGCAATACGACAACAATGCACGCCAATTTACGTCCCGCTCGAGCAGTACGGGATTGCCAATGATAATCATCAGTTCCTTCGCACGCGTGATCGCGACATTGAACCGTTTCGCTTCGTGTACCATGCCCATGCCCTTCCTGTAATCCGCGTCCAAAAACCGCTCCCGCGCGCGCGTAGTGCACACGATCACGACGCGGCGCTCTGCACCCTGGTATGTCTCGATCGGACCGACGTCGATATCCCGTAATCGCTGCTTACGTAGTTTTTTGCGTATTCGGTTGATTTGCTCCCTGAACGGCACCGCCACGATGATATCCGACGGCTTTACCTTCATGTTGTCTACGAGGTCCTTTGCGATTTCGCAGCAAATATTCACTTCGCTCGTGTTGAACCACGAGATTCCGTCCTCGACCATCTCGTCCGCACCGCGGTTGTCGATGAATAGTAAGGGCATGTGAGGGTTCGGTAAGCGGTTCCAATTGCTCAGCTCTGACACGTTCGACGCCTCTGCCATCAGTGTGTCGTAGTAGAACAGCGACGACGGCACTGCAAGCAATGCCGCGTGACTACGATAATTGCGGATCAAGTTCACGAACGCAGCACGAATGTATGGCAGCTTCGCGACTTTGCTGGAGCTTCGTCGCTGCATCTGTCGGCGCGACAGCGGGTGGTTCGAATAGAACGGCAAGTCCATCAATCGCTCAAATAGCGACTTATCAAGCGCCGACTCTTGCTGTCCTCGTGATAATGTGCGTGGGCCAAGCTGCCGATGATCTCCTGCCATCACAACAACCGGCGTCTGTGCGACGTACGACAAATCTGGAAACACGGCATGAAGCGCAATCACCGTTTCCGGCTCCATCCCCTGTCCAGCTTCGTCCAGCAAGAGGGCGTTCCAATGCAACGATCTCTGCTCGCTTAGCCCAAACGCATCCATCATATATCTTTCAAGCTTCATCAGCGCACGGTTGGAGCACCGCGCCTCGATCAGCAACCGCGCTGCCTGGCATGTGCACACGACGATCTTGTAATTCAGTAGTCGTTTGAGATCCGGAAGTGTAAACATATCCTGCCCATCTATGGAGTCAATCGAACAGTAGGAGAGAATCTCAATCGGTGTTTCAGCAAAATTTCGACTGAACTCGTTCAACCGGAACAACTCGCGAATATTCAAATGCGTGCGTAGTCGCAGTGCAAGCGTATCTGCTGCAGCATCACTAGGTGCGCACATGAGCACATGGCATTTCGGATCTCGCGTGACGAGTTGGAGCGCCATCTCGACCATCGTCTTCGTCTTTCCTGTGCCTGGTGGCCCGGATATCAAAAATGGTACGTCCCCATAGCTTCGGCTCACTACCACGTCAATAGCGCGCTGCTGCTCATAATTTAGACCATCGTCAAACCACTCCAGAGAGAATGTGCCGTTCGGAAGTGTCGTCTGCATGACTCCATCATCGTCGGCTGGGAACAACATCTTCCGAAAAAACCCCTATACTTCCGCGTTAGCTAAGTCTCGTTGTTTGAAAGTATTTGCACCCACATTTTCATCGTTCTTCATCTCCGTATGCGCCGCGCAAATTGAAAACAAGTACCATGAATTAATCTTCCTGTCAACAGTAAACTGCGCGTTGTATATATCCGGGAACGCAGGGAGTCCGTCGATTCTAACAAAGATCTCTCCTTGCGCTCTTGCTATGCGCCATATATATCCGATATATTCGAATCCATTAAAAATTTGCCTCAGCTGTCGAAAATATAGCTTATCTCCTATTCTCACTGACGGCGTAAACTCGCGGATTCCCGGGCATCTCAGTTTATATAAATTTGCTTCGTTCGGAACGGGTTCCAGTTGAATGCCGAACATGTTGTATTGTATCAGGTCCTCTTGCTGTGCAATAAGCTCCTCATTCAGCATCTTCACAAACGCGCTACTGTAATTTTGCGCAGTCACGTCTCCGTACGCCGGTATCACATCACTTGGTGGCTCAAAAGAATCGAACGTCTTATACTGTAAAACAGTTCTTCCGGCAAATCCCTCGACATAACTCTGTATATCAAATGTCGGTGGTTCCTTTGAGTCAATGCGGGTTGCTGGAAATTCATTAACGTTCTGTCCCACGTTAGTTTTGTATCACACGACAAGTCACGCAATGGACAAAGCCAACCTTTATCCAAATAGGGGTGAAACTATTGGCATATATATCAGGACGCCAGTCGTCCTCTATAGACTCAGGACTGTTCTGCCCACTACGCTCCTTCTCTGTCTTGAAAGATTCGCCTTCGACTTCGCTAGACGCCCGCGTGATATTCGTGCTCGACATGTACGACTGCTTCATTGATTCTGACGAGCTATCCGAGCTTGACATCGAGGGGTTGCCAGCATCTGCAGTAAAACTTGCATCGCCAGATATAGACACATGTGCAAGTCGTTGGGATGTCGACGCAATGCTAGTCTGTAAATTAGTGGCACCATGTGTGACCGCCGGGAATTTAACTGCTGGATGCCCGATGTTCGAAATATTCAGAGGCATAACACGCTGCGCATTTTGACAAACCGCTTCCAAGTATTGACGATGCTGTAGAATTTGGTTGTACGTCCTTTCGTCAGGGTTTATCATATAAACAGAAATAAGCCGGTAGAGTAGTGTCAATTGATTCTGGAACTCTGCAGGTGTCATATACGCAAAGTTCTCCGGTCGTGGGGTCTCAGGTTGCGGCATCTGCTGCATTAACGTCATATAGAGCGGTGTCGGCTGGTTGAGTGCGACATACTGCATGCCTGCGCCCAGTGGCATCGTATACGGTCTGCCCACCGCGCCACCCATCGTCATCGTCGTGCCATGTGGAATTCCCTGGAATCCTAGACTCAGTCAGGCCATCCGCTCCGTGAATCTGTCTCTGTGAACAGGCTTACCCAGCGAGTGAGCCTGCGGATATCCAATACCAGGCGGCTGTGGAGCAAAAGATTTGTTCGGAACAGCAAGTCCAGGCGGCGCGCTCACGTGTACTGGAACAGAGCCCCTAGGCACTTGCTGCATGTCCTCGTTGAAACTACTGGTGAGCGGGGATGCTGCTGCGCGGACCAGATCCTTGACTTCAAGCGATAAAACGAGCACAACGGAATATGGAAAAGCAATTGACGAGCGAGGTACCAAACTTAGCAATAGCAAACCAATTATACTCTCAAAGCAGCTAAAAGTAAGTGCATCTAGACAGCCCCGCAGAGTCAGTGCGCGTCGCGCAGTCGCGATTCTAGCCTTTTCACACTACACACGCCTGGGCGTATGTACGAAATCTCCCAAGTCCCAACAATGCTCGCAACTCAACCGCACGATGATGTCTACGGTTGCAATCAATGCCAAGACCTCGGATATATTGTGACACTACTATTCCGAATGAATTATTCACATACCAATTGTGCTGTAGCTTTAGAGTATGCTGAAGAAAATTATGTGTTCCTGTTCGCTGTTGAGAAAAAAATTTATGCGATGTCTGTGGATCGAACACAGGACCTTCAGATGTCTTAACCGAAGTTGTACTTCAGTCTGACGCTCTCCCAACTGAGCTAACCCCGCATTTCTTGAAACTGTCAGGAATCAAAGCCTAGGAATCCGCTGATTCTTCTTCCCTGTCCCTCGTCCATTCTTTATATCATAGCTAGCTAAGCAATACAGCAAAGCAGCGCTTACTGCAAGCGCCGCGTCTTCGTTACAAATCATTAGAAGTCATTATCAATCGTCTATCAGCTGTTATCGGCTCAGTGCATCCCTGCTCCGGGTCTTCGTTTGTCATAAGCGCCCAGCCTCATTCTATATAGGCGCCGACGGGTTATCTTCGTTGTCTGGAAGTCAAGTCTAGCAGCGTCGCTTATATTGTCGAGCCGTCCTCCGAGCGGCTCATCAAGTTACCCTGCGTGTCTGCTGACTGTCGGTCCACCGATCCTTCATAGGAACTCACTTAATTCTAGCTCATTATAACGCGCTCACAGCTATATACAGATTGGAACACATATATCACGCATGTATCTGTATACCCTTCCACAATATAGCAGTATTGACTAATACTATTAGAGCTGTATTATGAGGTGGATGTCGGTGTCGAAGAGTGGGTTTGAAAGTAGAGAGGTGATTCGGCAGCAGTGCCACTTCAAACATTGGAAGTTCTAGTTTTATGTCTTGAGCATCCTAAGGGACTTCATATGATCGATATATCAAGAAGCTTAATTTCGCAATATGCAAGGGGTTGCCGAATTGATGCAAATATCTACCGATGGGATGGCTCTGGTAGTTGGCAGTGCGCCGAAGAGGATTGATGCCGCCACAACTTATGTGGAAGGTATTGGATATAAACTAAAGACTCTACCTAATATACAATGACTGTCTCTTAACACGAAATTCTGAAGCGCCAAAAAAACATGGGCTGTTGCTGTGGACAGATGTGTGGTACTGGTAGGGAGGAGGGGGTGCGGCTTCGCGGAGAGTCGCGTCGACGCGTGCATTCCGCGTCTTGTTTAGACCTCGCTTGCTTCTCCCACTCTCCGCGTTGCCCAGCGTCTCGCGTACGCAAACACCACGCCTGACTGTCTTGACAGTACTTCGCGTGCGCAAATTTTTACCGATTCACTATTTGAGGCGACTTTTCAGAACTCTGGCTGCCCTCAAATGCCTTCAGTCACGATGCCTCGAACGCGTCTCCCGAAATCAGTGGCGACAGTCGAATCAGATTCGTCAGCAGATGACTCCGGCAATACTGCGACCAAGAATATCAACAGACCTAAAGGACATTCTAATGATGAGAATTCAAGCGCAGAAGACAGCGACGTGGACAACACCAATGTCGTGGGCAATGTGCTTGATGGCGCGCGTCGCTTTCGTATCAACCGAGCGCAGTCTCAGAAGCAGAAGGAGTTGGGCGCTAAGCAGCCGCGGCGGAAGGCAGCAAAGACCGCTGCGAAGACGGTGAATGCTAAAACTAAGGCGGAAGCTGCTGCTGCAAAAGAAGCTGAGTCGAAGAAGCAAGCTCCGAGTAAGTTCTCTCGTGTGTAGTACATTTACAGTCACGGTTATTAACACGTCTCAGAACGGAAGCGCGCTGCTCCACAGCGCAAGCCGATCGTGAACCCGCCGCCTGAGAGCGATTCCGGAGGCAGCGAGCCTATTTCAGAGTCCGATAGCAGCAACGACAGCTACGATGATCAGGACGCGACACCGCCTTTTAAGCGGCGAGGTCGTATGCCAAAGGCGGCATCAGCCAACACGATGGGTCGTGTCAAAAACTCCAAGTCAACCAATACTATGCGCAAACGCGCGTCCAATGCGACGATTGATTCAAGTGAAACGTCATCCAAGGAGATAACTGAGAATCTGCTGTTTGGTAACTGCCACTGACCCTTTTGTCCCGTTAGTGGCACCCACTAACAGTCGTGCGTAGAGGCTGTGAAGGATCCTGACACCGCACTACCGGATATAGCAATTGACTGGATTCATTCCTACGAGAAGGATAAGACTGCTGCGCTACAAGAGATGGTCAACTTCATCATACAGGTGTGTGCGCCCGGTTACTTGATATATGCTCTCGCTAATGGACACTGTTAGTGTTGTGGCTCTAACCTGACTGTCACCGCTTACGACGTTGAAGATCAAGACTCTGCAGCGCAAACACTCGCCCAGATTCAAGAAGTATTTGGAAAGGTAAATATCCGCGCGTCTCGTTGACGTCACGACGACTAACGAGTGTTCAGACCCAAGGAGCAGAGTACCCACTCGCTAGCAAGAAACCTGAGTTCAAGGGATTTCGCGTCAATCTACTTAAGTTTTTCGGTGAAGTTGTGAGCAAGAGCGCTGATCGCGAGTTGCTTTACAATGATCCGTCTCTGATGGAAAGTTTGCGGATATGGATTACAGCAATGTCTAGTTCGACTCTCCGACCATTTCGGCATACATCAACGACTATCGGTCTGTGCATTTTGACGCGCTTATGTGAAATCGCGGCCAAAATTGCTAAGACGACTGGAAGTGCGACAAAGTTGCTCGAGAAGGAGAACGAGAAAGCACGACCCGTGAAAGACAAGGTCCAGAAGTTACAGGGTACCGTTGACGACTATGCTCAGAAGATGGAAGTCATTGATGAAATCATGCACGACATTTTCGATACAATTTTCGTTCACCGCTATCGCGACATCGACTTCAAGATTCGGACTGAATGCATGCGTGAACTCGGCAAGTGGATGGAGACTTTTCCAGATACTTTCTTTGAAGGGCAATATTTACGTTACATGGGTTGGATGTTGTCCGATGCTCAGGCTGCTACTCGTCTTGCCGTTATCAAAGGCCTGGGCAAACTTTACGGAGACAGTTATTACATTGGCGGTCTTCGGCAGTTTACAGAACGGTTTAGACCACGACTGATTGAAATCGCATTGCAAGATGTTGATCACTCAGTCCGCATTGCTGCCGTTGGACTATTGGAGTCAGTCAGAGCTGTGGGATTTCTGGAGCAAGAAGATATTGACGAAGTTTGCGGTCTTTGCTTTGACACTAACCCGCACGTACGAAAGGCGGCCGCAGGCTTCTTTTTATCAAGTGTTAGAGAAGCATCCTCCGAGATATTGGGAGAGCTTGGTAGTGAGTCTGAAGTCCGTGATCACCTCGCCAGAGATGAAGACGAGATTGAAAACCAAGAAGATTCCGAGGAAAGTCCACGAGAAATTAATTCACACTCCAAAATTCACAAGTCATGGTTTTTGCTCAAGACTATTGTCGAGTCATTTGAGTCGTTTAATGACACGGGCAGCATCGGAAATCCAATCAAGTTGTCGAAGTTAGAAGCCTACATCAGCGGCAGTACCGAATCCCGTTTTTCTATTGCCGCTCAATCGCTGTGGGAACAGCTACCTTCCATGCCAGTATGTTTATGTGATTCTTCTACTTTCGACTCTTGCTAATCGGTAACAGGATTGGACGCAAATTGTCGACTATGCACTTTACGATCACTCAGTGTCGGCGGATTTGGACGACGATTCCATCACTAACCGGATCAGAAAGTGCATCAGCCTGACTACTCAGCAGGAGCATATCATCCTAGAGATCGTGACTGGAGCCGTCAGAGCTGCGATGGCAATTCTTGAGGCGCCTCTAGATCGTCGCATGAAGGTCGTTGCGGCTGAACGCGCCGAACTTGTTGATGAAATGACGGGCAAGTTGATTGCACTGATGCCGCGGCTAATGGCGAAGTTTTCTGCGGATCCAGACACGGCACGTAACGTTATTCGATTACACAACATCATCAATTTGGATGGTTATACTCGGTTGCGACAGAAGATAACATATGAGACTGTTTTGCACAAGTTTGCGGAATACTTTATGACGTTTAATGACGCGGCGCTAATTAGAGAGTTCGCTTATGCTGCAGCTGCGGGACTCAAGTGCGAATATTTGTCGGATACCGTGGATACGGTTACTCATGATCTGCTTGATGATCTTGTGGTGCAATTCCGCCATATCATGAACGACGTACCCGACCTTGACACTGCGTTGCTAAGCGAAGAAACTATTTCAAAGACTTACGTTATTCTCAGCAAACTTGTGCATCTTGCGCCGGTCGTTGATATTTCCGAGCCGGTGGATAATACAACTGCAGAGTCTTGTTGCACATTGCTGGGTCGCTCTTCCCTGAATAGGGAGAGCGAGATCGTCGTTCTAATCGAAGTTACTTCATTGCTGCGATACTACAGCATGTGGACAATAAAAAAATCAATGGACTCGCATATTGCTCTTGATAACGTGAATTTGCTCCACAATATCATTTCCAACTTTTCCGATATTTTGCAGTTGTCGGATGTTAACAAAAATTTGAGACTTATGGTATGTATTGTACTTCGTGTAGTTGATTATCGTGTTACTAACTTGGAGAAATATAGGCTTGTCTAGCCATCATTGATGTCGTCACTTCGCTGAACATTTACGACAGACAAGAAGGCGCGAATGTCGATGGTCTTGCACTCACGCTGTCTGCCGCGAACCAGAAGGCCGTGATGAAGATGTTTGTGACCGACGAGAAAGTCTACGGGAAATTGATTGGCGCAAAGTTGTTGACCAAAGCTCGGAAGCTCAAAGATGGTGGCGCTGATGACGCAGAGGCAGATGCCGAAGAAGGCGGAAGTGACAAGTCGGACGATGACGAGGAGGAGAACGAGGATATGGAAATCAACGAGGAAGAAACCCCTGGCGATGAAGGCGTGGTCGGGCAGGATGTTGTGACGCAGAAAGTTTTGCAGAAGATGAAGGCAGAGCTCGAACTCTGCGAGCTTGCGGGCAAGATCGTTGTTGGCATCATCGGTTCATCTATTGACAAGAAGCATGCTGCTCGTCTGGTACTCAATGCCCGTGCTCTGGGACCAGCGTTGGAACGCATCGTCAAGGAACTAGCTCCTCTTCTCGCTGTGACAGCTACGAAATAGAAGACGTGATGTAAACATGATGCCTCTAGCTTTGTATTTTTAGCTAATTTGCGCATATACAATAGTATGTGTGTCTGTAATTCTATGATACAAGGCAGTTGATTATTTTGTGAACTAATATACAAAGTACTTTTATTTATCTCCAAATCTATCCTGTTGCCGCTTGTCGACAATGCCTCTATACCGGTTTATGACCCGCTCGCGTTCAGCTTCGAGCACCATGCGCTCAGCAAGCGTACCGGACGCCTTTGGCACGTTAATCGTTTTCTTCGTCGGTGCACTCAACACCGGCGGTGCTTCCGCAATCTCACCAAACGCCGGTGGCGGCGGCCGCGTGAGCTTCTTCCATGGATCTGGCGAGCGTGAGCGCTTCGACTTAAGCTCCTGATACCGTCGCTCCTCAGCCTCGTCGTCGCTGTAATCGACGGAGCCGTCGGCGTCAACGTCAGCGTCATTGCCCTTGGATTTTGACGGAAATACTTGGCCGTTCGCGATGGCCTTTTCGCGTTTTCGTTGCTGCCGCACAGCTGCGGCCGAAGGTACACCTGACCGCGCGCGGATTACGGGCAGTTGCGTATCGACGCGGCGTGAGAACTCGGCAAAGGACTCGCCCGGCTGAATACTTAACGATCTCAACTGCTTCTCGCGCTCTAATTTCGCTGCCGCTTCCGCCGCGGCCTTGGTCTGCTGCTTCATCGGCGTCTTCTTCTTTGATTCTGCAGATTCTGTCGCAGAGGAAGTTCGCTTCTTGGTGTCATTATCATTAGCACCGCCGTTAACTGCATCGCCAGCTTGCTGAGCTGGTACCGGCACGCCCATTCGTTGTAGCACGTGCAAGAACGCACGCGGTGTCGTGCCGCCCTTCGTGTCGTCCATAGACTTGCCAACTTTCTTCCTTTGCTTGATCTGAATTGCTCCATCTCTACGGGCTGGCTTTGCTTTCTCTAAAACTGCCGTTGTATTCGTCGACGAGTTAGTACCTGGCTTGCATTTGGAACCCGCATTGAAGTCGTTCTCTTTCGAGCCTGTGATCTCGAGGCTGTATTTCTTCGCGCGTAGCGCTTTCTTGTCGATGACGGGCGGCGAGTGCTGCCTTTCTCTTCGCGAGCCTGGGACTCTAGCCCACGGTTAGACATAAGCAATTCCTCAACTACACTAAAATAGCATACCTTTTCTTCTTGTTCTGAAACCGTTTCAGAGCCATAGTGAGACGGCGAGAGCGAACCAGCGAGGTAGGTTGGTCGCGAACTTGCGCTTGAGCATTTGAAGTTGGGAGGAATTTGCAAACTCCTAAGGCTTCAAAGTGAGATGTCATCACTACTTGGCACAAAACATAATGAAATTTACGCCGACGCGTATAGGCGAGACTCGGGATTCGAGTTCATGAAATACACGCTTCTAATTAGTCTTACTTCAAATAGAAATAGCAACATCATCGCTAAATATGTCAAGCAAATTAGACCACGTGATCTTACCCTTCCTAAATGCTGCAGTATGAAATACTGTACAAGAGATTTTCTTAAAGTTGGCCGTGTGGTCTAGTAGTATGATACTCGCTTTGGGTGCGAGTGGTCCTGGGTTCAATTCCCAGCTCGGCCCGATATTTTTTTGGTCCCTGTATATATGAAAGTTTGTTGCACCAGTTTTTTGATGCCGATAAGTGTGCCTAATTTTGGGAGGACATTTATTTAAATCGCTGCTGATAAAGCTAGTAGAACGACAGAAAGCCCGCCAGCACAGAGCGTAAGTCTCTGTAGACAGCGATTGATTGATGAACAGCATCTACGCAACCAATGGGGAGCAATAGATGCAGCAGGCGGTCTCATATGACGCGCAAGAGTATTAAGAATCTAGGGAAACAATGTGGTAGAGTACATGCAAACGACAAGGACATAATGGATGCAAATTAGAGATAACCCCAAAACACCAACAAACAGTACAATACCAAAAACAGGTCCGTGATTAAGCAACAAAAGAAGATATGTTATATGCTGGTATGAGGTATGATGCATGATCTATGTATGTACAGCTGTGTATGTACATATATGTGTGTGTGCAATGAATGAATGTGAACGAATAATGCGTACTACAGGCGGTGATTGTATATGCATGCATCTGGTATCTGACATGCATGTTTGCATGTCTTTGTAGATTTAGTGAACACCGATGACGGAAAGCTCCAGAGTCCACATTCGCCGCACGTGCACCTTGATTTCCAACTCGGGATCGAAGCCGTCAACTCCCGTTAGAGTTAATTGATCCCACCAGCATTTTCTCGCCGGCTTTCGCCAGAACAGAAGAAGCTTCTGCGCCATGGGGTTAAGAATCTCTTCCTGCGCATGGTCGGTGGCGAGCTCATTGAGTTCAGATCCTGCGGGAACAGGAGCTGGCGTTGTGGCAAGTAGACGAACCAGCGCGAGGGAGCTGATGACCGTCTTGCCAGGCTCGCGTTCTCGGAAACCCCACTCGTCCTTGGGATGAAATCCAGAGGAACACAGCATATCAAGAAGGTGCTTCTCGGCGGTACCAGCGGCTTTGAAATGCTCGGGCGTTTCGCCGTGTGGCAATTCGGTCGTCGTTGGTGAAGAAGAAGCGGTTGTACCAGAGGCGGCGGCGGGCTGGGACGGATGTTCAGCCAATTGGCGAGCACGCTTGAGAGCAGAGAAGATGCCACGCTCGCAGAGTAGTTTCTTGGCGACGCCGATTTTAAGCTGGACCATGTCCGCGAAATTGGGTGACTCGAGGGTGTAGTCGTCCTTGTAGAGCGGATCGTATGCGACGGGGAGATGAACAGGGTGCTCTGCCGAGGGCAGCCGGAACGAGGAGCTGCTGCTGTCGTGGTGGGAATGCGAGTAGTGCAGTATGCGCGAGAGTCGTCGAGAGGAGGATGTGGGGCTCACCGGGGAGGGAGATGAGGGTGACGCAATATGGTGGTAGTGGCGGATTGTGGAAGGAGGGATGATGTAGTAGTCCAGATCCTCCTGCAAGATAATGATGGCGGGCTTGGCAGCGAGGATGGCGGCAGGCGAAGAGGCTGCGGCAGCGGGTCCACCCAGTGGCGACGACAAAGGCGACGCAGTAGGGGATGGCTGCAGAGATTTCGCCGCGGTGCGGAAAGTGTCTAGGACATACTGAAGACATTGAGGCGAGAAGTCTATGGCGAGGACGCTGGCGGAGGAGATGGTGGAGACCATATGACCCTGGCCGTCGACAAAGACGCCGTTCGGGAAGAGTCCGAGCAGGATAGACTCGGGGAGGCTCATGAGTTCCTCGCGGGGGAGGTAGAAGTTGTGGCCGCGGAGATCGAGCGTGATGATGGAGTCGGGAGCGGTGGTCGCTGAGACGAAGCCGGGGAAGAGTGCGGGTGCCTGAGCGTGAACCTGGGTGATGACCGAGGCGGCGGCGTCCGGAGCAGCGGCGCCGAAGGAGGGCGCGGCCATGGCGGCGAGCGCGGGCAACGGGGTGTACGGCGGAGGCGGCGCTGCGGGATCGTCGTCGGCGGAAGCGGCGTATTCGACGATGGGGAAGGATTTCGACTGCACGGTGGGCGGCGGGAAAGGGGGTAGCCGGGATAAGTCGTTATGGAGAGGTGAGGAGCCGTGAAGGTGGAGTGTTTGTTGTGGGGCTCTGTTTATCTTTCATGTGCATGCGCCCTTTGGCCAGCCACCCACCGTGCCATTGATTTACCCAAGTTCCAGCACTAGTCGCCGGGCAATGCCGTTCAGACGACTATCATCCAAGGGAATTGGCCTCGAGCAGCTTCTGGCCGGCAATGGGGGTCGCACTGCGTGACTTGCCCGACAGCACTCATGCAGACGCCCTGAAGGGGTTTGTAGTCATGTTCACAACCAGCAACAGACCTTCACTGTCGTCAAACTCCACCCACACCGCCATGCCTGAGTCCCTACGCTTCTGCACTGTCTGCGCGTCAAACCAGAACCGCTCGATGGAGGCCCACAAGGTTCTTCATGCGGCCGGCTACGACGTCGCCTCTTTCGGAACTGGCTCCGCCGTGCGCCTGCCCGGCCCCTCTATCGACCGCCCCAACATCTACATGTTTGGCACGCCGTACGAAGACATCTACAACGAACTCACCGCCAAAGACCTGCGGCTGTACACGCAAAATGGCGTGCTCTCCATGATCGACCGCAATCGCCACATCAAGCGCGCGCCGGAGCGGTGGCAAGAGCAGCGGGCAACCTTCGACATTGTCGTCACATGCGAGGAGCGCTGCTTTGACGCCGTCTGCGACGACCTGCTCAACCGCGGCCAACGTCTCAACCGTCTCGTGCACGTCATCAACATCGACATCCGCGACAATCAGGATGAGGCCGCTATCGGTGCGAAGGCCATTCTCCGTCTCGCGGATATGCTCACCACCGCCGCTCAGAAAGCCCCCGAGATCGAGACAGTCATGCTTGACGTCCTCACAAAGTGGCAGGTCGAGAACCCCAGCTTTCCTGCACTGCATGCCATCTGTTATTTTTGAATGCTTTAGACTGAGTTCTTGGAGTTTGGGTCGTCTCTTTTGCGCCATAGTGTATATATCGCTTGCACCAATCAAGTTGTCATCACCAGCACTCACCAACCGTGGTCTCTGATCCTGCACATGCTTTTCCTCACTTCTTTTGGCAGACACTTGGTATCGCCGTCGGCAATCCGTGAAAAATTACACGTGCCTGGCCGGGGCAACGACGCCTTCCTTCCACCATCTTCCGTCTCCGGTGGAAGCCACACATATCACCACTGTCCTATGATTTCGTATATCGCCGCGAGATTTGCAGCTTGCCACCCACCGGCTCTGGTATAAGTACCTAATCTCGCCATGATCTCTGCCTCTTTGATCACCCTCTTCCCTACGCCCTTACCAACCCTCCCCGCCGCGCCCGGCCGGGCCTTACACTATGGCTTCCAACACTACCGAGGAAGTGCCGTTGCTTGAATACAACACTGGCGACGTGGCTTACGTCCTAGTGTCCTACTCCGCAGTTTTCACTATGATCCCCGGCCTCGCATGCCTCTACTCCGGTCTAGTTCCACGCAAGTCCTCCACCTCGCTCGTTGTATTGTGTATGGTGGCTGCGGCTGTGTGCATGTTCCAGTGGTATTTTTGGGGCTACTCACTCGCATTCTCGTCTACAGCAACCAACGGATTTATCGGCAATCTTCAGCAATTTGGGCTTCGCAACATTGCATTCAACACGCTCACCAATGGGCCCGAGATCCCGGAGATCCTATTCGTCATGTTTCAGGGCTTGTTTTGTGCCGTCACCGGCGCGATTATCGTCGGCGCGTCCGCCGAGCGCGGACGTCTTATCCCAGTTTTCGCCTTCTGCTTCGTTTGGGCTACATTGGTCTACTGCCCGCTCACGTGCTGGATCTGGAATAGCAACGGATGGGCGGCCAAATTTGGTGTTCTCGACTACGCTGGCGGCGGCCCCGTTGAGATCGGATCTGGCTTCAGCGGACTCGCCTATGCCTGGGTGCTAGGTCCCCGATTGGAGCGCACTCGCGCAAATTCACATCCGCACGACCTCATCCGCGTCGCCATTGGCACCCTCTTTCTTTGGTTCGGCTGGCTTGCGTTCAATGGCGCGTCGTCGCTTGGTGCAAATTTCAAGGCGCTGTACGCGTGCTTCAACTCGAGTTCCACGGCCGTGACCGCGATGCTCTCGTGGTGTCTCATCGACTTCGTCCGCCAATCGCGCGTGCATCCAGTCGCCTTGAGCTCTGGCATCATCTCCGGTCTCGTCGCCGCCACACCTACCTCCGGTATGATCTCTTTCTGGTCCTCAGCCGTGCTCGGACTCGTCACTGGCCCGATCTGCTACCTCGGAACGCAGCCCAGATTCAAGACCTGGCTCCGCATCGACGACTCCATGGACATCCTCGTGGAACATGGCGTCGCCGGCATTATCGGATTACTTTGGAACGCATTTTTTGCCATGGACTCCATCATCGCCTCGGACGGCGCCACCCTCGGAGTGGCCGGTGGCTGGCTGAACCGCAACTGGGTGGTGCTCGGCAAGCAGATTGCATACATTTGTGCGTGCGCTGGATATTCGTTCGTTGTATCGACCATCATTTGCCATGTTATCAATCGGATACCTGGACTTCGCCTGCGCGCGGATGAAAAAGTGGAGATGTGCGGCATGGACTGTGAAGTTGGCCTGGTTGAGCTCGACGTTACC
This sequence comes from Limtongia smithiae, assembly GCF_038497785.1. Classification (NCBI taxonomy): domain Eukaryota; kingdom Fungi; phylum Ascomycota; class Lipomycetes; order Lipomycetales; family Lipomycetaceae; genus Limtongia; species Limtongia smithiae. Next base: position 2,742,717 of record NW_027117622.1, read on the forward strand.
GTCGTCACGGAGGCCATGCCGCGGGAGACGGGCGGAAAGACCGAAGTTCAAGGATTTTGTTAAACTTCTGATTTGACGATAACTTGTATATACCTTTCTTTGTACATTTTAAAATATCTTACGGAATATGCTCCAAAAATACGTTTGCGGTCGAGAAAGTTATAACGAAGGCAGGGTGTGGCGGTGTTGGGCGCCACTTCCATCAGCGCTCCCTCCACAACTTTTTGATTCACACCCACATCTCATCCGTGCCATGGACCAACACCAATGACCCTGCGGCCCGGCCCCCGCCTCACGCACCATGTCGCCGCTGCGATTAAAGAAGTGCGCTGCAACACCAACTCCCAGCGGATACAACTTGGTCCTGCCCAGCATGCACTCCGCGACGATGTCGTCCGGTCCCTTATCGACTTCTGCCGCTCGTCGATCACGCAGCTGATACGAGTGCACAACACAAGCAGCAGCAGCAGCGGCGGCGGCGGCGACGGTGGTACGGTGGATGTTGCCGTCACTGATCCGAAACGGCTGCGGTTCATTCGCACTGCGTCGTTCATTCTCCTCCGCGAAGCGGCAAAGGACCTCAAGAGCTCGCCCGACTTGCGGCTCTGGCTTTCCGAGGACGAGATCGATTGTGTGTTCGACGAAGTACACTTGTTTGAGGAAGCCAAGAGGGCCTTCAAGCTGTCGCCGCTGTCGGGGTCTCAGAATATTGACTTGGAGACTGTGACGGGCACAACTATGCTGGCGGAGCCAGCGCATACAGCGCAGACAGCGCTGGCGGCTATGACGCGGTCTGCGACGGTTTTTCTGGAGGCTGCAGAGAGTTCTATAATGACTTCCGCACCAGTGCTGACTACTCGGCAACAGCAGGTAGCCGCGTTATTACAGGCGGCACGCTTGTCCAGTAGCGGGACAAGGCAAGCATTCCCGTCACAGACCGTACCGGCGCTCAGAAGCAAGCCGGCCCCGACGATATCGGTGATAGATGCAAATTTAGGGGACTCTGCAACGACGTTTGTACGGTTGATGCTGGAGGCGCAGAAGAAGGTTGCATATGAGGGTGACGTAGTATCACCGTCCAGAGGCAGAATGAGAAGAAGGAAATGAGTAGAATGATCTTTGTACATAGCCACTGCATGAATCACACAACTTACGGATTATATTATCAGCAGCTCCTTGTTGAAGCAGCTTGGCAAGCATGATGATACGTTCGGCCAGGTTGTAACGCCCATGATTTCTCTTTAGAATCGCCACCAGTCAGTGCCGGACGCCAATGTCGCGGCATACTCCAACGAATGGACCCGTCCCGTAGAATATGTATATATCACCTCTCCTTGCAACTAGTTCTGCATAGATGCTAACTATGTCGTACAGATGTTCTTGGTCTTGGAAGTATCGGCCGTCTAATTGCCTACGGCCTGCGCACCGCGCCAGACGTGCCCTCGATATCTGTGATACTGCGGAACGAAACGCAGGCCGCCAACTTCACCAGCGCCGGGTCGACTATTGGCGTCATAACTCGCGACGACGCAGGGACTATTCAAACTGACTATGCAAGCGGTTTCGAGGCCATCGCGTTACCACGTTGTCGAGGACGTGATATTCGTGATCTTGTGGTCTGCACGAAGTCGACACAGGTCGTATCGGCACTGAGCGCATTGAAGGAATCCATCTCGGTGCGGTCGAATATATTACTTCTACAGAATGGAATGGGCATACACGGCGAGCTGGCAAAGTTATGGCCGCTGGGGGAGGAGAATGAGAGACCGTCGATATATATCGGGATCAACACGCACGGATGCACAATGCCGCCCGAAAGTGGCGAGTGTCTCGTCGAGCATAGAGGCGTGGGCACCATAGAAATTGCCAAAATGTTATGGGACACTATTACTTCTCAACCGAACGACGAGAAAGGAGACGATGACACCTACATGCTTACCGAACTTACCAAGTCGTCATTGCTACACGCGAACTGCGTTTCCTGCACCGACGTGCTGAAAGCACAAATCGACAAGATGATCGTCAACTGCTGCATCAATCCGCTTACCGCATTCTACAATGTCCCCAACGGGGCCGTCGCGACCTCGCCACAACTGCGTAACGCCTCCGCCCTCGTGATCGCGGAGGCAGTGGCGGTCCTCAGCCAAATCCCCGAGCTGCGAAACCAACTCTCCGACGCGGCGCGAAAGGTGATATTTAACTCCGCGCGATTGCGCGAGGTCGTACTCGCAGTCGCGATGACCACGCGGTTCAATGTGTCCTCGATGCGGGCGGATGTTCTCGCGCAGAGGGGGGTAAGCGAGATTGCAAATTTGAACGGGTATATAAGAGAAGCCGGGGAGAGGCTTGGGATAGATACACCGGCAAATAGCGTGCTCGCAGACGCCATTGAAGTGTTGGCAAGCGGTGAGATGGCGAGCGAGCGGAGGGCAATTGTGGAGAGCGTGCTTGGTATTGACTGTTCTGCGCTAGACAGGGAGCTATATCACGACTGTATATAAGGCATGTAGTGGCATATTGCATTGAATCATAAAGAATGTGTAAACAGGCGTTGTGTCCAATTGGTGGTGGACGAGAAGTCGATATCACGAGGAATCAAATTCAAGTTCGCAATGCGTTCAACGAGGGGCTGAAGATTCCACCATACCACCAACACTTTCACAAACCAGTCCCCAGAGCCACCACTGTAACGGCCTCCCCACTCCAGTGCTTGAATGTACCGTTGGGCGTGGCGTCAACCATGGAGAGCGCTTTCCAGTCTGTCCCCGACGAGCCTGCCAACCAACCTTGATAGCCTTCCGCCGACAACCGTCCACACTTTCGCCCCATGGCTCACCAGCAGCAGACACAACGCCCGTCCGTCACCGCGGGCCCGAATATTCCGCCGCTCTATATCCACGACCGCACCGCGCTGCGACGGACTGTACTCCTGGCGCGAGGAGCTCATGCGCCGTGCGTTCCTCGACGCCGAGCCGACGTATCTGGAGCTGCGTATGGCGGTGCGCGGGTGGAAGCGACAGGTCAAGAAGAAGAGAAAGAGCAGAGTCAAGTACCCAGCGGGCATGCCGAGTCCAAAGAAGCGCCGGTTCTTGATGTTGCAGTCGCTGTACAGTATGTACGAGCATCACTTCCGATACAGACTCGACAAGGACATCGACTCGCAGATACCCAACCGCCTACCTCTACGAACATCGGATATTCTTGCGAGCCGAAGACAACGAACATGTGAGTTATCGGATTTTCATGCGGCGCGCTGTGCTAATGCTGTGTTCATAGACGTCTATGCAGGGAACGACACCGGCATGTTTCTTGCGTTCGGGCTGACCCAGGCGCCGAAGGCGCCGCCAGTCACGTTAGTGACGCGGGACAGACGCCGACTCAATTGGTTCAAGTCTGGAGGCTCAATTCTCACATTACGCGAGAATCGCAGCAATGTAATTGAATCCAGCAAGAAAATACCGTCGCAGGATATACCTCAAACAATGCACGACGGCTCCTCCGCCATACAGAACATCATCATCTGCGGCAACTCCGGCAACATATTACACGTGCTCAAGGCGTTGCGTCACCGAATTAGCGCTCTTACAAATGTCCTCATAATTGACGGAGACCTCGGTGTGCTTGCCGATATCAGAAAGATGTGGTCGTCGCCGGTGTCGCGGCCGACGGTGCTGCTCGGTTTGAGCACGCACAAATGCAGGGCTGTTCGAGAGGGCAAGTACGATGTGGTCGAGTATAAGCGCTCCGGGAGCCTGATGGTAGCAGAAGTGCCGCGGGTAGAGGTTTCAGGCGAAGTCAGTGCAATACGCAGAGTTGGGGTTCTACGGAGACTGAAGAAAGTCAACACCCGGGGCCGTCATTCCAAGACCGAAAGGATGAGGATACATCTGCTGCGACGTGCGCTGGAGAAGATCAACACAGAGGAAGACAGGATGCTGGGACTTCAGCACGAATCGAAGCTAAGGCTCCGCGGCAGGCGCGGGTACACAGAGACGCTGCTCGACAAGCTCGTAAGTGCTCAGGCGCTCGGGACTGTCGAGGTTACATACAAAGAGATCATCACAGAGCAGATCCGACGGATGATAATCCAGAGCTGCATCGGCTCGATCTCGGCGATCGTGAACGCTCCGAAGGGGCGCGTGCCGCTTACAGAGCTGCGCGAAGCGTCGCGCTTGATCATCCGTGAAACGGTCAAAGTACTTCACAAGCTGCCAGAGGTGCAGCAGCACTTTTCACCGTATGAGCTGCAGGCAAACTTCAGCGTGGAGCCGTTACTCGAGAGCGTGCTTGATGTTGCCAGACGAACAGTCGACGACAGTGACGACGCAGAGCACTCGGCGAAGGAAGATAACTACTCGAATATGCGGCATCTGAACAAGTATATCGTTGACTCGGGCCGCGTCATGGACGTGAACACGCCAGTAAATGCAATAATCGTGTCGCTTGTGCGAGATATCGCGCGGCAAAAACGCATTGGGATGGAGGAACGGGCATCACAGTGAGCACCAGGACATGGCCGCACATTCTGGCATACATATAGACTGTATATTTAGGTTGTAAATAACAAGGGACATGGTTATAAGTTGTCGAGGTCATCGTCGGAGTCGTCGAGTTCGTACCGACGCGTTTGGTACTGCCGCTGTTAGTCGCGCACGAATCGAAGAGTAATTCCGAAGAGCAGCACCCACCACAATCTTTGTTTCGTGCGCCTTTGTCTCCTCTTTCGAGATTTGGTCGAGGAGGCTGATGAGCTCGCTTTCGTCGACACGGTTGCGGATTTGGCCGGTGCGCGCCATCTGAATGAGCAGGTCCTCGACGCTGAGGAAAGAGAATTTAGTAGACAGCCCAGTCAAGACAGCAAAAGTAAGAGCACCCACCCCTTGGCCTTCTGCTGCTTGACGATGCGAATGCGCGACAGGCGCTCGCGTGCCGTTGGCGTGAGAATCTGTGCAATCTGTCGTCGCCAAACATCAGCGTCCACTACGTGCTCACCACCCAGGCTCAAAAGTAGTAGCTCGCACCATTGCAGCACGTGCATCGTCCTCGCTGGCTCTACATCACGTCAGCTGAATGAATTTGGTGTGCAAGAACAAAGTAGTACTGACCGCTGCTCGTCGGACGCACCAGCACCGCCGGCACTGTTCTGGGGTGGCCGTGGCGCAGAGCCTTGCCGCCGCTGCAGCTCTGCGAGCCGCGCCTGTCGAATTGCTTGGAGCTCGCTGTCGTCCATAGCGTAGTGCGGGATGAGTGGTTCTGGTGATAGCGAGGACGGCGCGGAGGTGATGGTCATATAAACCGGCGGTTTGAACCGGCGGTTAGAGTACCACCGCTGCCTGCCGACGGAGTCGCCAACCTCCCCAAACTCCACTACCTCCACGGCCATTCTAATCCCACCCGCTCTTTCTCTCTCTTCCGTCATTGCGCTGTCGCGACAGCCTCGTTCCATCGCAATGATGATCTCGCCGCACCATCTCTCACAGCAGCAGCCACAGCCACCCGTCTCGCCCTCCGCAGAGCGCGCGCCAAGTGGCGCCGGCATGCGCACGCTGCTAGCTCGCCTATCGCCCTCCTCCACTACCACCGCTTCTAATGCGTCCTCGTCATACTCATCGCTCTCCTCCATGCCGACACTGCCTACCACTTCTACTACGTCCTCGCTCTTTTCGCCCTCCTCCCCCGCCGCATCTCCGCCTTCAGCCAAGGTTGTATACCTCCCGAAGATCAACACATCCTCCGTCTTCTCCTCCACCTCCGTCCCCGCTGTCACCGCCACTGCAAACACCTCAGACCCTGCACTCGCGTCGCCTGTATCTCCTGCAGTTGCACCAAGCTCGCGTCCACCGTCCCGCGGCTGGGGCGCGGCCATCCGACCAAAGAAAAAATCAAGCCTGTCCGCTCAGGCGTCAAGCATTACCCCAGCCGCCTCCGCGCCTGCCGCCAGCTCATCAGACGCGGAGATCACGCCAATTGCACAGTCTATGTCAATGGGCTCCGTGGTCAACTTCTCCGTCGACCCGCGTGAGGAAATCGACATGCTGTCGCGCGAAGTCGCAGCGCTCTCTACGAAGCTTATCCTCGCGGTAGACCGCCAAGCCGATCTTGAGGACTCGCTCGTGGCGACACAGAGCGATCTTGAGCAGGCGAAGCAGCGTATCAAGGTACTCGAGGAGTCGCAGCGCAAGCACAACGAACTCATGCAGCAAGGGCTACTTATCGACCGCAAGGCAGTGGAGACTGAGACCGATTTGCTGAAGAAGCGTGTGCTCGAGGAGTCACGCGCGCGGATGCAGGCCGAGAGCGACAAGCGGAGTATCGAGCAGGAGCTCGAGGACCTGACTGGCTCGCTGTTCGATGAGGCGAACAAAATGGTCGCGGACGCACGGCGGCAGCAGGACGAGCTTGAGCATCGCAACCACCAGCTCGAGAACAAGCTCACGGAGAAGGAAAGCATCCTGCAATCGCTGCAATTGCAGCTCAAGGCGCTCAAACAGGTTCTGCAAGAAGTCACCGACGTGCAGGATCGCGCGTCCGTGGCCTCCGCGTCGCCAATAACGCAGCAACAGACCTCAAGCGAGGCGTCCGTCTCGACGCACAGCAGCTTATAGTCGGACCATTGGCAGATCTAATTCCGGCGTCTTTGTTATCTTTTTACGCGTGCATCTTTCCTCTGGTTCTTGATCTCGGCTTGTTTGTCGTTATGTACATGAATTTTTTTCCACTTGCCGGCGTTTGAATGCGTTGTTGTAGCTATTTTGTGTTCTGGTTTAGTTCGCGGCGACTTGTGAAATAGAGCATAATAAATGTTCCTGGAACTATCTATCTACAGTCTGCTAATCTTCTGCTTTCGCAGCGTGCGCAAGTCTGGCGGCTTCTCAATGCCCAGCTCATCACGTACCTCCTGCACGTCCCTATCGAGTATCTCCTCCCAGTATACGTTAATTAGCGGCTTCGCGGTGGCCCCGTTCTTGATCGCCCACGGGAAATATATCGTGCGCAGCCGCTCGCGCTGCTTTGGTTTCAATCGCCACGGCGCCAGCACCGCGCCGATGCCCGCCATTGGAATCAATGTGTTCGCAAACTCGAACATTTTTAACGCGATTTCGCCCTCGATGATAATCGGCAATCCCGTGATGGCGTGGTAGAAGTCGTGGCACTCGCGATAGCGCTGCATCACGTATGCGTGCTCATCGTCGTCAATGTAGCGCACCGGCGCGCGCGTGTCGGGGGAAACGCCCTCGCGCTCGAGCCAGTCCGCGTACACGCGACCGATCGTGTTTTCAGGGTAGTTTTTGAGGTATTCGATGTTGAGCGAGGTCGAGGTAATCCGCGGCCGTTCGCGGAGGATGCGGCGGCCGGTTGCGTCAGAGAGCATCACGCGGCGGAGGCGCTCCATAAGGCACGGCGCCGCAGTAGCTTCGCCGAGAGTCGCGATCAGATCTGCACGTCGTTAGCAGAGCAATTGAGTCAACCGTCGACGGTTACAGACCTCCGCGCTTGGGATCAAAGAACGAGTAGATCCCGGAGCCGGCCGCGAGGAACATCTTCTGAAAGATATTGGTCGGCACATGGCCAGGGTACGTTGGCATCTGCACGGCAGGCACTGAGTACGCACGCGTCAACACGTGCGCAGCCCAGCGTGGGAGCGCTGAGTGAGAGGGCCGCATGGGGTTGGAGAGTGTGCGAATAGGCTGATCCGCACGACTTCTCGATGGTGTCGACAGCGGCAGTTGGGAGAAGTGCGGTCGATAAGCCCAGGGCACCATCGCGGCCACCGCACACCACCACCATAGCTAGAGCAGCCATGTCGACAGAGGTGTATCCCACGCAAGACCCCTCCAGTGCGTTGAATGAGGAGCACAAAGTCTCTGTATGTACTTACTTTACCGACATCTCGTCCGCACTGACTGCTTACCACTTCGCAGATACTAGAGCTCGCATGGCTCCTGAGTGACCTCTCGGTCACAGTCCGCTCGCTGTCCTCGGGGTTTCGAGAATGTCTTGCCTTGCTACAACCGGACCAGTCCGGCTCAACGCTTGTGCTCTCGTCAAACCGCTCCGAGGCCCTGAAAGGCTTTGTTGTGCGCGTCGGCAAAAACATCACAAAGGCTGTACGTAGCCGCATCCACTGACCACCCACATCAAGCTATTTTAACCATACAAACAGGAAATCAATCTGAAACTGCAGAGTCTAAATAAGGGCCAAGTATGCAATCTCATGCTCTCCGAGGGTAAAAGCATCCCGCTCGCGCAGTTGAGTGACTGTGCGAATTTCTTAGCGGTGTGCAGTCGGATTGTGGATGAAATGGATTTTGTCGAGCCCGCAGTCGTCTTGTCGGTAAGTTTCTCCTTGTGCTAGAGAATTCAAGCGAAGTACTCACGATTGGAGCAACTCCGCAAGCTCCTGAACAACATCCGCTACGCACACATCTCAATTCGTACTGTCTCGCAGGCTTTCCAATTCCCATACTCATCCATCGACCATACACTCTTCACCCCCGAGATACCTGAATCCGTGGCCATCGACCTGACCATCTCCGAGTCCGGCGTAATTGCAGACATTCGCACGCTGCAGGCCGTTGAACCGCCTGCGGTGAACTCGAGCGGCTCGTCTGCCCGTTCGCGGTTCTCCACCGCGTCGTCGCTTGCCGGGGGTGGTAGTAGTGGCGCCGCATCGATTTTCCGGAGCGGGAGTTCGCAGTCTGTGATGGGCATCGCCGGAGCGCGGCAGGGCAGTATCACACCGCGCAGCATGCCACCAGGCACCTTGTCCGCGCTCACGCAGACATCACAAGCTTCTGCAAACCCGCCACCCGCCTCCGCGTCCTCTTCGTCAGCCTACCCCAGTGAACTAACCCGCACGACCACAAACGTTTCCACTGCAAGTAGCGTCAACAGCACCATGAGCAACATGTCGACAGCCAGTACGAGTAGCTGGATTGGCAGTATCCTTGGGCGGAGAAAGACGGTCGATCCCGCCAACTTATTTTTTTATAAAGGGCAGTATGTGAAAGCGCTGGAGCGGATAACGGTTCAGAGTCTGGATCCGGGGTTGATGGCGCTGATTTCGAAGCTGAACGTGCTGGAGTTGAATATCGGGCAGGTTTTGCGGAAGCTCGAAATTGCGATGAATTGGAAGTAGACATTTAGATCGACCAGATACGCATTATAAACTAACACAACCTCTGCTAAACGTCCCGCGAACCTGACCGCGACGACTGCTGTAATCGTACTTCCTGCAACTGTGCCTGTAGAACCGTCAGTATGTAGAAAATCCATAAGGAAACAAGAAACGTACCTTTGCTACTAGTGACCGCTCGCGCCGCTCGAGTTTCGAGATGGCAGCATCAGCCTGCTTGAGCAGGTCAATGAGCATCGGCTCGATTTCGCCGGCGAGGTTGTCTTTGAGCGCGTTGACGTCGGATTCCGGGACGACTTCGAACACCTGCACAAATTAAAAGCTGTACTTCAACAAGAATTATGGGAGACCTACGCGGTCGGTTTTCAGAACGGTTTTAATCCGTGCCAGGTCGCTCACACCGGAATCGAGGGCGGATATCGAAGATCCAAGCTGCAGAGATCAGCACCAACATACAGTGCACCTGACTCCACAGGTAAGATACGTACCAAATCAACGCTCATCCGAAGTGACGAGACGCAGCCCTGCAGGCTGTACAGATAGTTCGAGTTCATGACACAGAGGCGGCCTGAACGGAACTGACGCGTGAGAGTTTGTTTACGTGGTGACTGGGAGGTTGGGGAGGGACGTGCACACGCGACTGGCAAGGGTTTCGTTAATAACAGCGACATGACTACACACCGCGTGACTTGCAAAAAAAAATGCAAGCGCGGTGGGACGATGAGCTGGGTTTGTTTTGTTTGAAGAGGGATGGAAGAAAGGAAGGGTGGTGGTGGGCGTCAAGTCAAACGGAAGGCTGGCGGATATAACAGCCAGCAGTCAGTACTCACTACGCCAGTAGACATAACCAAGCAACAGAGAGCTGGTTTAATAAATGGAAACCAACGCATACACTGCCTTCAGCAAAAAAGACTAGATCTACGCGTTGTGCTGCTATGGACGGTGACCGATCTGGTGGGAGGCAGTGTGGTTTTTGAGCGGAACAGGGGCCAAAGCCAGCAAGCACACCGCCGCACCGTCCGTAGAACAAGGCACCCAGACTCACCACTTCCTTAGGAGCGCCAGAAAATATGTCAGACGACGACGATTTCATGATGGAGTCGGACGAGGAAAACGTATGATTGACTGGCAGCACGCACCGCGGGAATGTGCTAACGATGACAGTATGACTTTGAGTACGAGGACGATGACATGGCGTCGAACTCGTCGAACGTGGACATCGAGAACAAGTACTACAATGCCAAGGCGCTAAAGGAAGATGATGATATTGAGCCCGCGATTGCAGAATTTTTGAGCGTGGTCGAGCTAGAGCCCGAAAAGGGCGAATGGGGCTTCAAGGCGCTGAAGCAGATCGTGAAGATCCTGTTCCACAGGGGCGAGCACGAGCGAACGCTCAAGTACTACGACCAGCTGCTGACATATACCCGGACGGCTGTGACACGGAACTACTCGGAGAAGAGTCTGAACAACATCCTAGACTACGTATCCGCGGGTACTACCGACATGGCATTCATGGAGCGGTTCTACTCGACCACGCTCACGGCGCTGCAGGAGACGCGAAACGAGCGGCTGTGGCTGAAGACGAATCTGAAGCTGGCGAAGCTTTGGCTGGATCGGGGGGAGTATGGGAGGTTGAGCAAGATTCTTAAAGTGCTGCATCAGGCGTGCCAGATGGACGACGGTGGAGACGATCAGTCCAAGGGCACGTATTTGTTGGAGGTGTACGCCCTGGAGATCCAGATGTACACGGAGACAAAGAACAACAAGAAGCTGAAGGTAGGACTAGGCGTTTGACAGAGTGTAAAGACTGCAGACTAACGATAGTAGGAACTATACAACCGGACGCTGCAGGTGAACTCGGCGATTCCACACCCGCGCATCATGGGAGTGATTCGTGAATGCGGCGGCAAGATGCACATGTCGGAGAAGCAGTGGGAGCTAGCACGCAAAGACTTTTTTGAGTCGTTCCGGAACTACGACGAGGCGGGATCGCTGCAGCGGATACAGGTGCTGAAGTACCTTGTGCTAGCGGTGATGCTGTCTAACACGGACGACATCAACCCGTTCGACTCGCAGGAGACGAAGCCGTACAAGTCGAACCCGCAGATCGCGGCGATGAACAGCCTGGTGGACGCATACCAGCGGTCGGACATCCATGAGTTCCAGCGGATTCTACGGGAGAACGGGAGCTCGATCATGAGCGATGCGTTCATGCAATTCTACATCGAGGACGTGCTTCGACGGATCCGGTCGAAGTTCGTTGTGAGCATGATCGCGCCGTACTCGCGAATCGAGATCGGGCACCTGGCACAGATGCTGAACATCCGTACGGAGGAAATGGAGGACCTGCTAGTGATGCTGATTCTGGACGGGCAGATCCAGGGCAAGATCGACGAGGTGCGGGGCCTGCTGGAGATTCAGGTGGCGCCGGACATCGGGACGGAGGAGGCGGTAGCGGGTACGGAGAAGCGAGAGCAGGAACAGGCGCGGCGGACGGCAGCGGCGCACGATATGTGGTTCGACACGCTGGAGGCGTGGGGCGGGAGTGTGGAACGGCTGTCACGGACAGCGCTGAACACGACGGCGCGAGCGTAGTGTTTGCTATCGCTATCGTAAACATATCGACACATCATACCACCACATCTGATTTGTAATCATCGGCTTTTGCGCCGGTTGCGGTCCGCGCGAATTTGCCCATACAGCCAGAGTTCGTTGGGAAACAATCGCGTCCGAAGATGCGCCCTGCGGCGGCGGGGCTTTGTAAGTGTGCAAACCGGGCGCAAATATCCAACCCTCAGCCCTGGTACGGTTGGGAATTGGCACTGCGCTGAGCTCGCAGCGAACAGCCGGTTTCTGCTCGGGCAAGAGCTCTCCAGATTTCTCCCCTCACCGCCAGAACCCATCCCAACCCCCCTCCACACTCCACCACAACCTACCTCGCGGTAATGCTCCTCGCTCTCTAAGCGCGCGCCGACCTCTCCTTCCCTGCTGCGGTTCCTGTGACTCGGCGACCCCGTTCCCGCACACCCCGCTGCGCGCGCGCTTGACCTCTCACCTTCCGTCCTCAGACTTTCTCACCTTCTTCACTGCGCATCACCCACACCACCCACCACCCCTCCCGCGCCAGTTCGTTGCGTTCTGCACTGTACATAATACCTCCACTCGTCAGAGCGACACCCTCACTTCATTCTCCATTTTAATTGCGCGCGTCTGAGGTCATGGGACTGCTGTGAGTCCACCCTCCTCCCCGCCTCGCACGTCTTCGCCTCAGCCGTGCCTGACCTCTCTGTCCTCCGCCCTCCCGCCATGCTGACTACCTGCTCCACACAGCTCGCTAGGTACACCGCTGCCATGGCACGAGGTCGAGAAATACACCGACCATGTCCGCCAACACGGCATTCAGGTGGGTCACTTTCGCTGCTTGCACATCTGATTTGTAAGCTGATGACCGCAGCAATTTCTATATATCTGGAAGACAAAAAAGGATATCAAGAGCAACAACTTGTTGTGGGGCGATGAGGTATGCTGCGTCTGTGAACGAGGGCAAGTGTGCGTGCTAATATGCGCAGGTCGAGTACATGGTGGTTTCCTGCGACGACGAGCACAAGCGTGCGCTTCTCTCACTTCGCCAGGCAGAGATTCTCAAAGCACTCGAGGAAAACGAACACAAGGAGCGGTTGATTGAAGAGACCAACAACGTCCCGTAAGTCATATATCCACCCTCTGCGGGCTCGCCAACTGACCGTCTCTAGCCTCAACCAGCGCATACCTTCGTTCCACCCTGAATATGGCAGATACATGCTCGAAGCCACCCCCGGCACGCCTTACACCGCATCTCTCGATGAGCTCGTTAACGTCGAAAAGAATATGAATAAGCGGCGTGAGATTGCAAAGGAGCACATGCTCCCCCAAGAAGTCCCTCTCACGCTGGCGTCCTTCCCGCGCCTCGGCGCGCCAGGCCAGTTTACAGACCCCTACTGTCCGCCGACCGGGCCAGCGAGTCGCTCGCTCTTCCTCCCCGATGAGCTGATCAACCCACATGCGCGCTTCCCCACGCTGACCGGCAACATTCGTGAGCGACGAGGTTCAAAAGTTGCCATCAACGTGCCGATCTTCAAGGACACAAACACGCCGAGCCCGTTCATCGACCGCACTATCCCGCTCGACCGCCACATTTTCCCCGAGGATGCGAACGCCCGGGAGGGCGCGGCCAAGCCGGACCATATCTACATGGATAGTATGGGTTTCGGCATGGGCTGCTGCTGTCTGCAGGTCACTTTCCAGTCGACTGACATCGACGAGGCGCGAAGATTGTACGATCAGCTGACACCGCTGTGTCCGATTTTCCTGGCGCTCACAGCGGCGAGTCCAGCGTGGAGGGGATTTCTTAGTGACCAGGACTGCCGGTGGAACGTCATTGCCGGCAGTGTTGACGACAGAACTGAGGAGGAGCGGGGCCTGAAGCCGCTAAAGAACCAGCGCTACGTGATTCCCAAGTCGCGGTATGATTCAGTAGACTGGTACCTTTCGCAGAGTCCTGAGTTCCGACCAGAGTACAATGACGTCGAGTTGGTGATTGACCCGGCTATCAAGAAGACACTGACCGACGCCGGCGTTGACGAGCAGCTGGCGAGCCACTATGCGCACCTGTTCATCCGTGACCCAATTGTCGTGTTTTCTGAGCTGGTCGATCAGGACGACACTAAGTCGTCGGACCACTTTGAAAATATCCAGTCTACGAACTGGCAGACTATGCGGTTCAAACCGCCGCCACCAGACACAGACATCGGCTGGCGGGTTGAGTTTCGTCCGATGGAGATCCAGATCACGGATTTCGAGAATGCCGCGTTCTCGACGTTTATTGTGCTGCTGACTCGTGCGATTCTGTCATTTCGACTCAACTTTTATATCCCGATCTCCAAAGTCGACGAAAACATGGTGCGAGCACAGCGCCGGGATGCGGTGCTGGACGAGAAATTTTATTTCCGGAAGAACATCTTTGCGTCGCCATCGCACATGCATGACGAGGCAATGACGGGTTCGGAGACGTCGAGCGAGGGCTCGAGCGAGTCGTTCGAAAGTGCAGAGACGAACACTTCTTCCCCACGCAAGACCGCGCCCAGTGGGAAGGTGGAGGATGAGTACGCACTGTTCACAATGAACGAGCTCATCAACGGGAAAAAAATACATTACGACGGCGCCGCGGACGACGGCGACAACGACGTGTACGAGTTTCCCGGGCTTGTTCCCCTTGTGCGCAGTTACCTGGACAGCATGGCGGTGGACGTCTCTGTGCGGTGCCGGCTGAACGCGTACCTGGATCTGCTGAGCCGGCGCGCGAGCGGCGAGCTGCAGACCGCGGCGGCGTGGATGCGCGAATTTATCCGCGGACATCCGGACTACAAGTTTGACTCTGTTGTGAGCGAAGAGATCAACTACGATCTCGTGAAGGCGGTCGAGCAGCTCACCAAGGGCGAGGAGTGGGACGGCAAAGGAAGCAAGTTCCTGGGCGGAATCCGTGCTTCATTATAGAAACCAAAATCTTTTGAAATGTGCTGTGATGCTTGCTGTTTTGTGGCCTTTTATCTTGCATTTTGTACACGCATTCAGAATTTATCGAACTAGACATAAAGTCTGTAGAACAGAACCCACAGATGATGCACAACCCACGTCCTAATTGAGATCTATTTATTTAGGTCTGCTGCTATACGTAGTCGGTGATTTTGGAAGCCGTTGTATAGAATGCGGAGTAGCCACTGCTTGATGTAGGCGCTGGTTGTGTATGTCAAGGCGATTGAGGAGGAGAGATGTCAGGGTTGTAGGGTGAGAGAGATCATGGTGAGGCGACAAGTGCGGCGGCAGCCTCTGCAGCAGCAGCAGCCTTCGCGGCCTCTGCCTTCTGCGCTTTGAGCACGTTAACTCGCGACTGGAATTCCATATACTCGCACTTCTCATACGCGTGCCGTTCGTCCTGGCAGAGTCAGTCGGGAGTCCAATGATTTGTGCACTGAGAGGAACACACACCACACACTTCCATGGCAGATATGTGAACTCATGGCGACACTTATTGAGCGGTATTAATAAGCCTGCGCATCGGTCGCGGTATGACAGCGGCAGCTTCGCGTTCTTCATCTCTTGCGCGGTAGCTGTAGGAGTGTTAGCTCGTTCTCGCTCAGTCCTTACGCAGCGCGATCACTGCACGAAAGGGAGCATACCCGGTGCGGGCCAGGCGTAGTCCTCCGGGGTCTCGTGGGCCATGGCGCTATGTACGGAGTGTGGTGGGGGAGTAGTTGAAGGTTGTAGATGCTGAACCACGTTGTCCTTATGAACGTGAACTCGGTGCCAATATGAGGTGCGCGTGATTGGCCAGTCCGCGGCCCCCTGTGCATCGAGCGCAACCGCCAAGTTGTGTGCCGCTTACGCCCTAAGCGCACCACCACGTGACCGCTGCACAGCTGCGCAAACTTTCGGCGCTGCGCTGCGACGCGTCAAATCGCTGCACGAAAGCGGCAACCGCAACGCGCGACAACGCGCGAACCGTCGTCGTTTGCTC
Source organism: Limtongia smithiae (assembly GCF_038497785.1). Taxonomy (NCBI): domain Eukaryota; kingdom Fungi; phylum Ascomycota; class Lipomycetes; order Lipomycetales; family Lipomycetaceae; genus Limtongia; species Limtongia smithiae. The sequence goes on from NW_027117622.1 coordinate 2,758,406, forward strand.
CACACTGAAGCGCTCTCCTGTTCCCAGTACATCCTCGGCGTGTTCTCCTCAGCTGCTGAGTCGTTCTGTTATCACGCCTGTCCGGGTGCTGCTGTTTTCATGTGAGTCCGGTCCGTGTTCTTTGCGGCGTCTGGTGCGTATGTTGTGGGTGCAACGCGCGTTGTCCAGTGGGTTGGGTGTCTGTCTTCCGCACATCTGCGCTGCTTCCCTATACGAGATATGCGGAAAGACCGTGATTTGGCTGCTTGTTCGTGCTCCGTACGACTGACCGCAAATCGCTTTTCCTTCGTGGCATCGCACAGATTCAACAGACCCCAGCCGTGGCTGGCGTCCTGCACGAGTGAGGAGTCGCACCGCACCACACTATCACCACACTGTAATTCGCTTTGACACAATACTAACCCGCTTAGCCAGAGAGTGTGAGCCGGAGTAACATGTAACAATGGGCGAGAAATCAAGAGATCAAATCTACAAGGCGACGTATTCAGGAGTAAGTCCGTCTTGAGCTCAACCCCGCCTCCTCCGCCCCTCGAACATGCAACTCACACTCCCACTAGGTCCCTGTCTACGAATTCATCTGTCGCAATGTCGCCGTCATGCGTCGGAGGTCCGATGCGTGGATGAACGCCACGCAGATCCTCAAGGTTGCAAATTTTGACAAGCCCCAGCGGACCCGCATCCTCGAGCGCGAGGTGCAGAAGGGCACGCACGAGAAGATCCAGGGCGGCTACGGGAAGTTTCAGGGTATGTCGACAGTCATCTGCTCATGAGCTCAAGCTGACTTAATAGGAACCTGGGTACCGCTTGACCGTGGCCGCGAAATCGCAATGCAGTACCACGTCGAAGACGTCCTCCGCCCGGTCTTCGAGTTCCAACCAACATCCACCAGTCCCCCGCCTGCACCGAAACACATCACCGCGTCCTCCATCCGCGGTCGTCTCGGCCGGGGCGGCAGTACCGGTCCCGGCGGCGTACCGCGGTCCATGATGTCCACAATCGCCGCTGGCGCGTCCAAAAGAGCCGCTGCCGCTGCCGCAGCTGCAGCGGGACGCGCGGCAGCTATTGGCGGGCGCGGGCGTGGTCGTGGTCGTGGTCGTGGGCGACGCCGCGGGACTTCTACTGGACGCGGCGGCGCGCGGCTTCCTCGTGCGCGTGATGAGGATGAGGAAGACGAGGAGGAGTTCTCGGAGGACGAGGACGAGGAAGAAATAGAAGACGATACGAGCGGGTATGACGACCAAGAAGGTGATGTTATGTTAGTCGACAGCATGAGCAACCATCACGACGTGCATATGGGTGGAATGGATGAAGAAGACGATGACGACGACGACGAATTATCCGAGGAAGAGCATAGAAACGGACAGAATTATCCACAACATCGCCACGCAGATGACGATAGTGTCACGGACGGGTCAGAATCTTTGTCCTCGCACTCATCGTCCGGCAGCGAGAGCGGGTCTGAAGAGACAGAGGCGAATTCTGGCGAAGAAGATTACAGCCGCAGAGGTGTGGATCAGGAGCATCTGGACGAGGCTCTCGGACCTCGCGCACACGTGGGGCTTGCAGAGTCGCAGATCGAGTACTCGAACCGGCTGCTCGACTACTTCATGGCGCCGGACGAGGACCGCATCCCCGAGTTCCTGGTGCGGCCACCGTCCGACTTCGACGTGAACGCAGCGATCGATACGGACGGCCACACCGCGTTCCACTGGGCGTGTGCGATTGGACATCTGCAGATGATCGATATGCTACTGCGTGCAGGTGCGGACATCAAGATCGTCAACAACATGGGCGAAACGCCGCTGGTGCGGTCGATTATGTTCACAAATAACTACGATCGACGCACGTTTCCGCGTGTGGTGAATCTGCTACAAACGACGATTTTCCAGGTGGACAGATATGGCCAAACGGTACTGCATCACATTGCGAATATCACATCCTCGAAATCCAAGCACTCTGCTGCACGGTACTATCTCGAGATCGTGCTTGGCAAGGTCACGGAGACGCAGACGCCGGAGATGTTTATGCAGTTTATATCGCAGCAGGACCAGAACGGAGACACAGCGCTACACATCGCGGCGCGGAACGGGTCGCGCAAGTGCATCAAAGTGTTTTTGGGGTATTCGGCGCCGACAAATATCACCAACAGACAGGGACAGACCGCGGAGGACTATATCTACGGTCTCAATAGCGGCATTATTTCTGGCGGCGAGCTGGCAGCCGCGACTGCCAAGAACCCTACAAAATCCTCGTCCTCACCGTACCCGCCAATGGAGAAAGCTGGCCCCAACGGACGACAAGTACCGCCGAGCCCGACGGAACAGCACCAGACTAACCACGCACTGCGGCGCCACTCGCGCGCGTCCATGGTTGGCAGCCGCATGTCACTCTCGCTCGCGCAGCCTCATGTTTCAGAGGCCGCGATCCAGGCGACGCAGAAAGTGGTCCCGGCGATGGCGGATAGCCTTGAAGCGCTGGCACGCGCGTACGACGCGGAATTGCGGGACAAGGAGGCGGATGTGGAGCAGGCGATGGTGCTGCTTGAGAATATGCGCAAGGAGATACGCGCGTGCGAGATGATGGTGCGCGAGCTGCGGACGGAGTATACCGGCAGCAGCAGTGGTGGTAGTGCGGACGACGGGGGGGGCGAAGCCGACGGCGTTCTTGAGAAGAAGATCACCGAGGAGACGGAGCGCGTGGGCGCGACGGTGGATGAGAAGAAGGCGCAGCTTCGAATAATCGTCGAGCGTACACAGAAAAGGGATTTGCTCAAGCTCGTACGAGAAGAGGAAGTCAAGATCCTGTCCTCTGACACCGAGTACAGCGAGAGCGAAGGCAAATGGCATGGGTCTAAGTTCAACCACGTTGCGGCCGGCGCGGAGGGCAGTAAAGTTGGTCAGGGTCTTGCCAAAGAGCTGTACGTTCTCCAAGCCGAGCGACGGCGTGCGGTGGACGAGATAGTCGAACTATGGATGGGCGCTGGTGTGGGTGAGCGCATGAGTGAGTACCGGAGGCTGCTGTCGCTATCGTGCGGGGTGAAGATAGAAGAGGTTGATGGGCTGTTGGATGGCATCTCACAGGCATTAGGCGAGCAGTAGGGCGGGACAGAACAACGGGCGTGTAAGAATAATGTATGTTTTATTAGATTACGGAAAAGAACGCCAGCCAAGGGACAATGCAGGAACCAGTAGAGAAGCCGTCGTGGACAAAGAACAGAAAGGTCGTGAACACAGACTAGGGCAGCTCGGTGGGCTCCCAGTCGAGGCCGAGGCGGGAAAAGAGCAGGGCCTGTACGTCATGCCAGATCTGCTTCTGCTCAGCGTGTGAGACAAGTTGTGTTGAGGCGGCGAACTGCTCCAACGCTGCTGGAACGGTGGACGTGGAGGAGGAAGAAGAGGAGAAGCACGAGTCAGCGAGGTGCACTGGTAACGGCGCATGTGGGGAGCTTGTCGCAGTCAATGCGGGAGTGGTCGGCAGCGAGGACACGAACGGCGACTGCGCGTTTGCCGCACGAAGTTGGAACAATCCGCCCGTCTTTGCGAGAAACGACGACGTCGCACTTGGCGGGCTCGTCGACGAGGACGCGCGCGTGAGCAGTACGCGCTTCAGCAAATTCCCACGCCGCTGCGCAAGCTGCTGCTCCTGCTTTCTGAGTGCGCGGTACATGATCGCGGTCTGAAAATCCAGCCGCGCTTGCGCGTCGCAGCCAAGTGCGAGGAGGTAGTTATCGAGCACCCTGCGCCACTGCGCGCGCGTGAGCACGCGTGTCGGCGTCGTCGTCGTCGTCGTCATTGTTGTTGTTGCTGTTACTGCTGCCCTCGGCGTCGTCGCCGGTATGCACAGCTCGATTGTTTCCCGCGCAAGACGCAGCTTGTGTGCTTCCGAGAATGCAAACTCGATGTACAAATCTGAGCGTGCGAGGATATGCGCGATTGCGTCGTCATTAGCGTCGTACGGCAATACGACGATCGCATAGCCGTCCTCGCGCAACACGGGAACCTTTCCGGAACTGGAAACCCACGACGGCGGTAGCGCCGGCACAAAGCAGAGCGAGCGCAGATCGTTGCGGTCCCAGTCCACCAGCGCGCGGCGCGTGAACGATGGCCGGCGGGAAAGAATATCGGCGAGACCGTGGCGTGCAAAGACGTTGTCGTCGAGAATGCCGTGCGGAGACTGAGGCGGGAAATGTGAGAGTAGCGGCGCAGGATAGTCGTTCTCGAAGGAGGTTGGCACGACATCAACGAGGGAGAGGACGCGCGGGTATGCCGGATCGATCGGCACAGGAGCGGCAGTCACAGCAAGTTCGCTTGCATCCCCACCACCTGTCGACATTGTTGAGGCCGTGGATCGCGAGGACACCGATGGCGTTCTGGACGTGGTGGTGGTGCTCGCAAGCTGTCCTGGCACGGTCTCCACGTGCTCAAAGTTGGCCTGCGCCTTTGCCCGCCGCCGCTGCTGCTGCTGCTGCTCGTGGCGATGTTGTTGCCGCCGCCGCGGTGCGGTGTCGATCGCTTCAGCGTCCATGGCAGGGCCAGCGGCGGAAAGGTCATCGACGGGTGATGTTGTATAGTTATTTCGCGAGAATCGCGGCGGAAGAAGCCGACTCAACTGCCCCGCATTTTCGCGGGCTCGGCTCGGCCCAGCCCCCGCACGCCGCGTGGCACCGCCATCCCCCTGGCTCCTGTGGCGCAGTCCCGCCGCGCCGGGCCCGCTCGTCCGCCGCCGCGGATTGGCCAACAGACCTCAGCCGCGCCACTCCGCCAGCGTGCGGCGCTCTGTTTGCAGCCGCAGCACGTGACTCCAGCATCCCGTGACAGCGCCTCCACCTCCACCGTCGTCATCACAATGGCCAGCGCCCACCGCCGCCGCAATCGCCGCCATTTGCCGTCCCGCGTCCGCGCCCACGCCCCGTAGCACCCGCGCCAGCATCCGTGCGACTGCCTTGCCGATCCGTGCGTTAGTTTCCGTGCCCGTTCGCACAAACCAGTCCAGCTGCGCGCGCTCTAGCACTGCTGCACGCGAGGTGCTGTTTTCCTCGTCGCACGCCGCCAGCGACGTCGCGCATACTGCTAGTGCCACGGTCGTACGAAACGATGGACCATCACGCGACACTGTGTAGTCCCCTAAATAACTCCGGTGCTCGAGGAACCGCCGTCGCGCGTCGTCTCCTGCGCCGCCTAATAGCGAGGTCATCACCTCGTGCGTGATGTCAAGCTCTGAGTTTATGTTCTTCTCCATCGTGAAACCATACTCGCACAACAGAAATGAGTTCGTGTGTGCACCATAAGATAGTAATATCTCCTCCCCGGTTGCGTAGTCGTGCAGCGTCCAGATCCCAAAATATTTTGTTGTCGTCCCGTCCTCCTTGCATTTGACGTCGTAAACCCCAATCTCGCACGCCGGTGTGTCGCTGTGATTGATGAAATCGATAAACGGCGCAAGCGTCATACAGTCCGCCGGCTTCGTCGCCGTGTCCGGCATCAAGTAGTATAAACAACGCGAGTTCACACACAACCACGCCCATAGAAACCGCTCCACGTCGTCCGCGCCGACAAATACCCTCTGCACCGCCTTTAAATCCGCCCAAAATTGTGCGCTCATCCTTTCTGCATGCTCGCGCGTATTCGTCGGCAAGTACGCAAGCATCTTTTTCTTCTCCTTTGCATCCTGCACAAGCCATGTTAATGGCACGGACTCAAACTGCTCCAGAGTCGGCAGTGCCGCCAGAAACTTCGCCCAGCCCGAGTTCGCGGGATGCTGAGCTTCCGTATACAAAAAATAGGCCAGTATCTGGTGCGAAGTCAATGCGTGTATAGCCGTGTGCTTCCGTGCGCTGATATTCGTTGTCGAGCCTAACCGCACCCTTTTGCCTCTCTTCGCAGTCGTCTTCGCCGCCGTCGTGATGTTCGGCAGGACACTATCTTCCGGCAACATCATGATCCTCCCATTATCAACTCCCTCCACCACGGCCTTGCGCGCGACAATAGGCGTAATCAACGCCGACGACGTTATGGGTATCTGGACAAGTCTCTCGCCTGCACCTATGTTGGCTGTCGCGACCACGCCGATGCCGCGGTCGGCTATCCGACGCGCCTCAATGTACGGCGAAAACAGCACGCCACTCTGCTTTAGCCACTTCGTCAGCGCGGCGATATTCGCGTCGGAAGGGAGTGAGGCGGGTGGTGTTGGCATGGTGCTGGCAGGAGTTCGAGGGCGATGTTCTTCGCGACATGCAACGAAGAAACGCCGCACGGGATCCTCGAAACTCTAATCCCAGGGGCAAGTCTCTTCGCCAGCGCCGGCTTCCTCTAATTCAGGAACTGCCCCTCCACAGACCACCGCCATGTCCCGCCCAGTCCTCCGCCATGTCCACCTTTCCAAACCCGGATCACCTGTATCCTACTCCGATGTTGCGCGTCTGCAAGAACTCCTCGTTCGCGAGCGCCTCGACTTCAAACGCGGCTCCCGCACCCCCACCACCACCAACCATACTCACCCACCACCACCGGTAATCCTCACTATGGAATTCGCACCTGTGTATACCTTTGGCCGTCGCCAATCCCTTGACTCCGATACCGCGCGAATTATCTCAGCCATTTCCCGGGCTGTGCCAGACGCCGTCACCGTATTCGCCGAGCGCGGCGGTCAGACTACCTTCCACGGGCCCGGCCAACTCGTGGCGTACCCTGTGCTCGACCTCGTCCAATTCGCGCTCACACCGCGGTGCTACATCCGCGCGCTTGAAAACGCTGCCATGACGACACTCGCCGAACCACCCTTTGAAATACCCTCAAAGCTCACGGACGACACCGGCGTGTGGTTCGCCGACCTTGACGAGACGCGCAAACGCAAGATCGCATCTGTCGGCGTGCACATGCGTCGCAACGTCACATCCCACGGCATCGCGATCAACTGCGAAACTGACCTCACGTACTTCAACCACATCATCGCCTGCGGCATCCCCGACGCTGAGGCAACTAGCGTCAAGCAGCTCCGCGAGTCCGAATGGGCAGCCTACGGCACCAACGACGACGACGGCGACCGTGTCCACAGCTTCGCCTCGCTCTTCGTACACAACCTCGCAAAACTCCTCAAAGCCGACGTCGTCCGCGCTTCCTTACCAACCCCAGACGCATAGCCCATTTGTAAATAAAAAAAAATAAAGTATCCTCTTGCAATCGCAAAGTATATACACCGCGCCCATGTTCATTTCTATCCCATGTATCTTACACCGCATGTGTCCGCGTTTACTTCACAGCCCGCGTCCACTCATTAATCGCCAGCATCAGACTTATCCCAATCGCGACGATCGTCATAGACGACGCTAGCGGAATCATAAGCGCGCCTTTGGCATCCGCCGTTGTCGCAATCACCCTCCCTCCTCCTTCCTCCTTCACGCACGCCACAACTGTCTTATCTCGTGAGTGTTGCTTTCGCTTGCCATTTGCATGCCGCAGCGACGGCGGTGACAACATCGTCGTTCCGTCGTACTCCCGCGCATGCTTGAACTGACTCGGCGTCAACGTCGGCGACCGCGGAATCGGCTGCTCCTCCGGCGGTACTTCAACCCGCGGCTTTAAACTCAACCCATCGCCATTCCGCTGCTCTCGCGACAACGACGACGATGACGACGATGACGACACAGTCCCGTTCTCGGCCTGCATCTGCCGCAAAAACCGCTCCATCGTCCGCGCTTGGTCCTCCGCCAGATTCTCAGCCTTCACCGCCCGCGCCTTCCACGTCTGCAGCTCGCGCTCCAGCTTTGTCATCGCACGTGCCATCGCTCGTGTTTCGTCTTCCTCACCGCTGCTACTGCTGCCGCCGCTACTTTCGCCAGACATACTGCTTGCCCGACGTCTGCGCTGCAGCTCTTCTTCCTTGTCGATCAGTGCAATTGTATCCGCCGCCGCAGAGTCCTCAATCGCAATCTTCACCTCGTCCTCCTCTTCCGCGCGCAAGTCGCTAATCGCTTCCTCGCGCTCCAGCTCGAGCTCCTTCTGCACTAATGCAAACTTCGACTCGGCCTGCTCCCGCGCCGCGACTTCGGTCTGGAGCTTCCACTCCAAATCCTGAATCATCTGGTTCGCGTCCGCAAGTTGCTGCTCGAGACTTGACAATGACAAGCTCAAAGTCAAGAACTTCTGCTCTACCGCACCCGGCGACGCTTGTACTAGGGGCGACAGCTGCGCTGACGGCATCCGGACAGGCGAGTGCGGTGGGTGTACTTGCACGTGCAACCCGGACTGCGTCGACACGTCCTGCTCCGGCTGCTTCTCGGCATCCGCGGTGCTGTCCACTGAAGTCGCTAACACATCGGCAGCCGCAACAGCAACCTCTGCGCTACTCATCTCCGCCATCTCGCGCTCGCTGGCTTGCACAGCCTCGCTGATCGATGCGGCCTGTGATTTCGCCATTGCCTCAAGCATCTGTGTCGCCCGCTGCAAATCCGCGCCCTGTGCTTTCGCCATCTGCATCTCCTTATTAATCTTCTTGATGATCATATCCAGCGAAATAGGTCCCTTCATCCCTGAGCCGACTGTCGGAATCATTCGTGACACAATCCGTTGCCGCGTTTTTCCTGGACCCTCGAATGTAGACAGTGACGCTGTCGCAAGCACGCCGTCTTCGAACGGATGTAACACTTGACCCCGCGTCAAAAACTTTGAGTTGGGATCGATATCGGCGTAGGACAGACCGACACTGCCACCGTTGCTAATCGGAGTAGACGAGAACATACCACCAGAGCTACCCGCCTGCTGCATCAGCACTGGCGGCGAGTTGCTGAACCCGACCTTTTCAACCTTCGCCGACACCTTATTGTGGAGCACCGTCTTTGAGTCATCATTCGAGATGTCGATACCAAGGTCGATAATATCATCCGGTTTCAATTCAAATGGCTCGCTGTCAACACCTTCGCGCGATAAGCGCGTGCCATTCACAAAGGTACCGTTCGAACTCTTGATATCCCGGATCCACACACTTCCGGACGTGCGATCCGCCCAGATCTCCGCGTGCTGTCGGCTGAGAACGCGCGAGTCAAAGTACCCGTTCTCCGGCGTTGGCACGGTGCGCGAGTTGATCTGGCGTCCTAGCAGCATCGTCGAAGGGTAGAACGGCACTTTGATGCATTTTCGCGTGAACGTGTGGTTCAGTGGGGCGAGGCACAGAAACACAGCGTTGGGCTTCAGCGGCGCGGAGGAGGAAGAGGACAGAGGCTTGAATGCGCCGGAGACACCACTGCGGTGCGTCGCGTTGCGGCCCTCGCGGGCTTCTATCGCATGTTAGTGTTTGTGCACTGCGCGCGTGATCATGGCGTACTCACTCTTCCTGTTCGCGTTATTGTTCTCCTTCTCCGCTTCTGACTGAATTGGCAGGGCTAGAGTTGTTAGACTGGTAACCGCAGAGCAAAACGGGTACCACATACTCTCGGTGACAAAGCCGCCATTGCGTTCGTCAGAGTAGGTAAGCTCGACAATAGCGTCGTTCTGCTTCACGGACGCTGTGCCTCCGTGTTCAACAAGTTCGTCTCCGTCACCGTTCACGAGTGGGTCCGCTGCTGCAGTCTCGCGTGAGACTGTAGTTATCGTGATCTGCGATGGCGGCAGTAGCGAATCAAAGTTCTCGACCACGGTCATGGTGTCGTCGTCCGACTCAGCGCCGCCGTCATTGGTGTCCCCTGCTGGATTTGCCTGGACCGGCACGGTGACGTGATGGTGCTGCTGCTGCGACGGCGACGGAGGCTGGTATTCGTGCAGCCACTGACGATTTTCCGCGTCTACGCCGCTGCCGCTAGTTGGCGCGGCTGCTAACGTCGACATGGCCGACCGTCCGGGGTAGTGCTTTCGCAGAGGTTGACTGATTGAGGTGTTGGATGGATCAGGCACTGCGAGCGGACGCGAAACGCATCAGGGCCGGTGTGGAGAGGTACGCCGTCACGACTGGACGCGCGCAGCTGCTTGCGGCAGGCGATTTACCGGATGGTGGGCGGGATCTGCGAGCGGTGTCGTTGGGGAGTGCTCTATGGGGTGGTGAGAACGGCGCCTGTTTGAGTGTGCGACCGGCGAGGCGAAAAGAAGTGAAGGTTATGCCCTTTCCGCCATTGCGTCATAGCCGATCTCCATAACCAGTGTCTTGAAACTGCTTTATGTACAACAAATTAACTGCTCCCATTATTACATTCGTCTGGATGCTCGTCTACGCCGTTCCACTGTGACAATATCCCCTTGGGACGGCTGTCGGCACTGGTGGTGATAGCAGAGTGCACTACCACTTCCTTGCCGAATCGAAATTCCGAGCGTGAACAGGACGGAAATGCATGTTCTGATGCAGACGCGCCATGGGCGTCTGTGTCTGCATTCTGTACCGCTCGAGACCGTCATCAGATCGAATCACTAGAACACATTAGCCCTGGCGTGACAACAGCCTCCCCAAGACATCTGGAACACAAACCGGATCCGACCGACATGAAGAGCCTAGAACACCCGTAAGCAGACAGAATGCAAAGTAGACCAACATGTCCTATTTACCCAAAAGTAGCGGCAGAACCGAGCATGTACTGGCCGAGTGACCGCATGAATCCGTTCGGGCCGGGTCCGTTTCGGATTAAGGTGAAGCCGCCTGTGTGCAGAGTCAGTTTTCATATCCAACCACTCCGCAACACAAACACACAAACACTGCATTCTCACCAAAAAGAAAGCCAATGACGATACCAACCGAGGTCTATATGCAGCACAGAAACAAGTCAGTCGCCGATGTCCGTCTTCGCTGGCGAACAAATAACGAAAGCATACGCCGGTGATCGCGCCCATCTTGAACTTATCCCACGCCGACGGCGCTTGGCCCGGAAAGTGAGTAGTGGGAACCGGCATTATGAACGAGAAGTAGCGAGCGGTAGCGGCGAACAGATCTGAAGGCGGGGAAGAGCTGCTGTTTAACGAAGTGCGACGGCAAAAACCTATTTGGGTTTGCGATGACGATGCCATCTCCGAGCCGCAGGCACCGCACCCCGCAAACTGCAGGGCTACGGCCATAAACGCTGAGGACGAAGTTTCTGGATGCGCAATATGGGCTGAAATATCTTTGGAAATTGTATTACTAGCACGAAGGCAGCGTGATTATTGCGGGGCCCGACATGCCGGCTGACCAGACATACCCGACTGCCGGGAGTGCTCTATACTGGTGTGGTCGCCAGATCTGTACGACCAGCAGGAACCTGCGCAGAACAATATCAACGATAATGTCTTGCGACTGTGTTAAACACGAATAGCATGGTAATAGTGCTCATCGACCGGGCTGGCCATTGACGTCGTGACTTGTGCATGAACAGCTCACACGAACTCCGCATTAACAGGCATGGCGGCCAACAGATCTTCCACAAGGGAGAGCTATATGAGCGTTTTTGATATGCTGCTACTTTCATATTTGGGAATGGATGCAGCGAATGACGACTAGGCTGGCACACATCGACCAGCATGTGTTAAGACCACCATTGTCGAGGCTGTTGAACTGGTGTGAATACAGCCAACGCGACGACAATGACGAGCTTGCTGAGGCGCTACGCTATCCATCAGATCTCGACGTCTTCATATATCTCGAACTCTCGCGGACGACACCGCAGATATAGAGGAATGCACCCCAAACCGGCGCACGACACAGTAATAGAACACCAGCAGCAGAATGGGGGTATGCAATGCGGCTAACGCGGATGAATGTAGCACACCTGTGTGCAGCTGGGTGAGATCTAAGAGGACGCGTAAGTGCTTGTCCTCATGCGGCTATGGCGGTGCTGAAGCGTTACTGGGGGTGTACGGATATGAAGAAGGCTGGGAGGAAGGGTGTCGCATTTGACGCTGCGATAAGCTTTATAGGGGCCTGCAGAGGCCGCACTGCTCTCTGCGTGCCGGGCGTTACAAACAAGCCACAGGATCATATGCTTACAATACGACACTTACATCACGCGCGGACAACATCAGAGAAACGTGCCTGGCAAACCAGCCATTGCGCTGTGTGTCGCCGACCTATGCTCGGTGATCGTGCGCACATGATCTGCGGGGATCAGCGAGTATTGTGGCGCGCAAAGCAGTTTACAGCCACACGGGGATGTGTATAGCGGTGCGTAGGACGTGTTTACTGTTTACACCCTTGGCGACGGCGAGTGTAGGCGAAGGCGCTAAGCGAGGAATGCGGGGACGGGGGTTTGCACTTTGGAGACGCGATGTCGCAGGATGAGAAGAGGAGGAGGAGGCCAGCATGGCGCAGACGCGGACGTCGCGTTTCAGCAGGCCTTTCTGGCCCTTCAAGGCGAGTCAGACGCGTTTGTGGTGCGTAACTGGGGTCGCAGAGTATATGCTGCCGCGGAAGTGAAGTGGCAACGGCGGGTCGCGTGGAAACCCTAAGCGCAGACGCGTCCACTTCCCTGCCTACACTCACAAATTCACCTCGCCGGTGTCTCTGCGTCCCCTTCCTTTTCTTTTCTTTGGACCCGCATTTCATTCTTTTTGTCGTTTCGCTTCATCGTTTTTGTTTTCTATATTCTTATTCTTCTTTGACGGGGTCACGATCGCGGACGAGCGCGAGCACGACAGCAAAACGGTTTATCTCCACATCTCCATCATTTGCGGCGTTCCATTTGCATCATTTTGAATTGACAAAAGTACTGTTTGATATACTGCATTTTCCATCCATTCATATTCATTCACGATAGCGAGTCACGAGATGGACTCTTCGTCTTCGACCACGCCGTCGCGGCATCGCCCGCCGCCAATCCGCGTGGACAGCGCTGAGAAGCAATCTTCACCAACGGGAAGTACCCAGACGACGCAGGACGTCACTTTCCGCACGGAGTCGCCTGCCCGGCGCGGTGGGCGATCGAACAACAATAACGGCTCGTCCGTCGCATCCAACCTGCGCACATCCCGCTACGAAAACGGCACGTACCCGCGCACGCCGTATCCACCCGGCACGCCGAAGCGCAACCAGTCGCCGTACTACGGGGCTAGCCAGCAACAGCGGGGTGCGAGCCCGTCGCCATACGCGGGCGTGGGTACCGGCGACGACCGGATGGATCCGCAGGTGTACGCCGCGCTGCAGTCGAAGCAGCAGGAGCTGCTGGCCACGAGTATATACATTGCGCAGCAGCAGGAGCGCATCAAGCTTGCCCTGTCGATGCAGCAGCAGCAGCAGCCGGCTGGCGGCGCGCCGGGCTCACCGGGGTTGCCGTCTCTGCCTGCGAGTCCCGGCGGCGCGTACGGGTACCAGCGCCCCACGATGGCCAGCATGCAGACGTATTACTACCGCGACCAGGAAGGCAACGTGTGGGCATATCCCACGAATCCGTACACGTCAACGTACGGCGCACCGCCGTCGCCGTACGGAGGGTATCCGGGTGTGTTGCCGGCGAGCGCGGGAATCGCACCGACAGCGTCGCCCTCGCGGGCGGCGTACGGTCAATTTGTCGCCAACACGCTGGCGGCCGGGCAGGCCGGGCACAGCTTGTACTCGATGGGCAACGGCAGCACGCCGAGCCTTCACACGGTGTCGTCGTCGAGCGGGTCGAGCACGCCGTCCAAGAACGGCAAGCAGCGGACCAACAAGGGCCATAAGAAGGCTATGAGCTTGACGCTGGGCGACCTGACGATGCAGATGCCGCCGGCGAACCCGCACTCGCCGAGTCATTCGCCCGCGCCGGGAGCTACGACTACGACTGCTGCGCCAGCCGGCCCGCCCGGCCCGCAGTTTGACGAGTACAAGGTGACCGTGGGATCCAAATTCACTGGTTCTACCAGCGGCGCGAGTGGCAGCAACTTAAGCAACAGCGGGAGCAGCACGACGAGTACGATGCAGGCGCCGGTGCGGCAGCCGCTAATCCCGGTGACGCTGGAGGAGCTCAAGAAGACGGCTAACACGGGGGTGAACTTCTGGCAGGTGGGCGTGGCGCGGTGGGACGGCGCGGCGGAGGGCCGGCGCGCGCGTGGCGCGGCGGTGGTAGGCAAGAGCGTGGAGGAGGGCGACGCCGGCGCGAGCGCGGTGCTGAAGATGACTTGGACAAGCCAGGGACTGGCGCAGTTGGCGCTTTAGTGCACCAACTGCACAGCAGAGTATTATAGGCGGCCAGGGCCATACCCTTGGTCACACAGACGGCGGAGAATAGGCTAGTTCCAGTTGGAGACGTGGTATCGTGATATAGCACCCCGAATGTGAAGCACCATACCTACAGTGCGTCTACCAGTAATCTGGACACTGATGCACCGGCCGCGCTTTGGGCGCGGAGAAGAATGGCCAGGGGGCGATGGCGCGGCGTGTGGCGCTAGGCCTCTTGGGCGTCGAGGGTCTTCGCGAGCACGGGCGCGTCTCTGAAACGAAACGCGTCACGGCAGCGACGTGCAGTGGATGTGAGCGAGTGGTGGGTGCGAGTGTGAGTAGTGTGCAGAGTGGGCCGAGGGGCAACTCTGCCGGAGGGTCGTGATCTGTGGTGAATGCTGTGCGAGGAGCGACAGCCGGCGACGCGTGACGTCAGAGTGCAGCGGCAGCAGCGATCAGCGGCAGAGCGCCGTGGAGCGCGGCCGCGGCCAATCAGTCGCCGAGTCGCAATGGTCGTGGGCGCTGACGCGGCGGCTTGCAGTACGGGCACGGGGTGCAACTGCGCGGGAAAGTGAGTGCAAGCAGCGCAGCGTCGGGCAGAATTCGCGGCGCGAGCAGGAACGAGAAGGCGCAGGTGTTTTTGCAATTCACGCCCTCCGCGTCAGCATCTTCCGCGTAATCTTCTCTTATATCTCCTCACCGCCCTCTTCATACCACCCTCACCGTCCTCCCAGCGCCATGTCCGACACCCCGCCCAGGCGGTCCGCCCCGCTGCCCCGCGTGTCCACTCAACCCGTGCCGACCCTCGGCGACACTGTTCCCCCGACCCCCGTCGAGGACCCCCAGGAGCCCTCGACCGTGCCCTCACCTCGTCCCCGCCCAGCACCACTCCCGCTGCACTCCTCCATGGCCCCGCGCTCGCGCTCACACTCCCGCGAGCGCGGCATGCCCGCCTCGCCACGCGACCCGCACATGCGCGTGCGCTTTCCCGTCGACAATGATCCGTCCACGGGCACGGTGCTATACCCCCGCGACGACTCATTTTCCGCACCCCGGCCGCGCGGTTTGGCGTCCGCGATCCCCACGTCGTCTGCGGGCTCATCGTCGCCGTCATCGCCGCCTGCACAGCCGCCGTTGGTGGTGACGATGCCACAGAGACCCGCCATGCGAATGCGGTTCCCTTCGCACGAGCGATTGCCAATGCAGTCGAGCCCGCCCAGGTCCGCCGACAGCTCCTTGCTCGGATCGCCGCCGGCAGCAGCCGCCGTTCCCCTCAGCGCCGATGAGATCGAGCTCGCCAACATCAACGCCGCCGACGGCCTCACTGACGCCCTCCACGCCCCCGCCACGCACGCCACCCTCATGGAAGAAGACGAAGAAAAGCAGCCTCGAGAACACGACTACTACGAAGACACCCGACCGGCTGCGTTGCGCATGCACTCCTCGGACGACGACATATCAAAGCCTAGCGGTGACAAGGAAATTACGTCGAAATTCGACCTCGAGAAACTGCATCAGCGCCTCGTCGAGAGCGGCGAGGCGAACCAGATGACCGAGGAAGCACGGCAGCTCGTACGCGCCCACACGTTGACTGCGACACAGGCCGCCGCGGCGTCGAAAGCACACGGCGCCGATGGCTTCATGGTTGAGCCTGAGTTACACTCGGGCCAGCAGACGCCGGTCGAGCGCGAGGACTACGTGCCCGCGCCGTCGCACGTCAAGGGCGGCGTGCTCTCGTCGCTGCTCAAGCTTTACAACGAGGCGCATCCCAGCGCGGCGCAGTCGCGTGTATCTTTTGATCAGTACGGCGGGCCGAGTAATTATGCGCCCAGTGTTGGCAACGGCGATATGTCGCCGGTACCGTCTGGTCGCACAACGCCCACGCGCAAGTGGTACAGTCGGTCTGCGAACGCGTCGACATCCTCCCTCGTAGGACTCATCCCCAACAGCAACGTTCCCGGGACTTCTACCCCGGCGCGGAAGAAGGCAGCGAAGAAGAAGACACGACTTGAGGAGCAAATCCGGATCACTGTTCACATTGCGGAGATTCTACAGCGACAGCGTTTTATTCTCAAGCTGTGCCGCGCACTAATGCTGTACGGCGCGCCGACGCACCGACTCGAAGAGTACATGAAGATGACCTCGCGCGTACTCGAGATCGACGGACAGTTCCTCTACATCCCCGGGTGCATGATCGTCTCGTTCGGCGACGTGACAACACATACATCCGAGATGCAGCTCGTGCGGTGCACGCAGGGTGTGGATCTCGGGAAACTGCACCAGACACATATCATCTACAAAGAAGTCGTCCACGACGTCATCGGCGTCGAGGAGGCTATGCAACGACTCGATGAGGTCATGAAGGCAAAGCCACTGTACCACCGGTACATATGCGTTCTCATTTTTGGTTTCTCCTCCGCGATGGTCGCGCCGTTTGCGTTTGAGGGCCGGTGGATTGATATGCCGATCGCGTTTTTGCTCGGGTGTATTGTTGGGTTCTTACAGCTCATCGTCGCTCCGCGGTCGGATCTGTACTCGAACGTGTTTGAAATTACCGCGTCGGTGATTGTGAGTTTCCTCGGGCGCGCGTTTGGTTCGATTGATGAAGTGAATTTGTTTTGCTTCTCGGCAATCACGCAGGGTTCGCTGGCGCTGATTCTGCCGGGTTATATCATTTTGTCTGGCGCGTTGGAGCTGCAGTCGAAGAACATCGTCGCGGGCTCTGTGCGTATGTTCTACGCGGTTATATATTCATGTGAGTGCGAGTGCGTTTATGCGAACTGAACAGTGCTGACAAGACAGTATTTTTGGTGTTTGGGATCACGCTGGGCGCAGCGATCTATGGGTGGATGGACCACACTGCGACCTCGTCCACGACCTGCTCGAACGAGCTCTCGCCATGGTTCCGCTTCATCTTCGTACCAATGTTTACGCTCGGTCTTGCGCTGGTGAACCAGGCGCACTGGACGCAGCTGCCGGTGATGGTCGCCATTGCTGGCGCGGGCTACGTGGTGTCGTACTTTTCGAATCTGCACTTCTCCGAGGCGTCGGAGCTTGCTTCCGCGATCGCCGCGTTCAGCATAGGGATCATGGGGAACTTGTACTCGCGACTGGGACATGGACTTGCGTTTGCCGCGATGTTGCCTGCGATATTCGTGCAAGTGCCCTCCGGCCTCGCGGCACGGGGATCGCTCATTTCCGGCGTCGCGACAGCAGATTTGCTGGTGTCGAACTCGTCGACGGTGGAAGACACGGTGTACACGACAACAGTGACGGCGAGTGGGACAGTGTACACCGCGCTTGTAACTGCGACAACCACGACCACGGCTGCGGCAACGAGCACTACAACCTCGGACACGCTGTCGTCGGGGATCTGGTCCGTGGGGTTGAACATGATCGACATCAGCGTGGGGATCGTGGTGGGGCTGTTTGTGGCGACGCTGGCGGTGTACCCGTTTGGAAAGAAACGTAGCGGACTGTTTACGTTTTAGAGATAGTGATAAATCATATCATAGATCATAGAGCAGAAAGAAAATGCGGAGAGACGGAGTAAACAAAGAAGATCGGCGCGTCGCGTGTCGATGAGAAGGGCCCAAATGGGGCTGGGAACGGGCCGTGCGAGGCGCAGGGGCCTGTGGCGGTGACAGCTGCTGTGGCTGGCACCGGCCTCAAACCGCCCCGGAAAGCGCAACCCCTGTGCTGCCGGTTGCTCCTCACGAGTCTACTTCTCCTCCTCCTCCGCTGTCGCTCCAGGACGCGGAGGCTTTGCTTTAGCTGGCTGCTCTGCTTTGAGCCACTGCTACTGTTGCTGTTTGCTTTGCTCGACCCGAATTGCTGAACTTCCGCGAATTCTCACTCGAACACCCCACCTGTTACCGCCACAATGGGCTGCGGCATGAGCACAGAAGAGTCCGAGGACAAGCGGCGCAACGATGAGATCGACACACGACTCAAGAACGACCGCCTCCGCAAACGCAGCGAGATCAAAGTGCTCCTTCTCGGCGCTGGCGAGTCCGGCAAGTCCACCATCATCAAGCAGATGAAGCTCATCCACCAGGGCGGCTACACCTCCGCCGAGCGCGCCGAGTTCCGCGAGATTGTATTTTCAAACACCGTGCAGTCCATGAAGGTCATCATAGAGGCCATGTCGGTGCTCGGTATGCCCCTGGCTGACCCCGCGCACAACACCCGAAACGCGCAATTGGTGTACGACCTCCCCATGCAGATATCCGGCGACCTGCCAGCCGGCGCGGGCGACGCCATCCGTGAGCTTTGGCGGGATGCGGGTGTGCAGAGCATGTTTACGCGTTCGCGCGAGTTTCAGCTGAACGACTCCGCCAAGTACTACTTTGACCGCATTGAGGCCATCGCGGACCCGCGGTACACGCCGTCCGACCAGGACGTGCTGCGGTCGCGGGTGAAGACGACCGGCATCTCGGAGACAACCTTCATCATAGGGGACTTAACCTACCGCATGTTCGACGTCGGCGGACAGCGCTCGGAGCGCAAGAAGTGGATCTACTGTTTCGAGGACGTTACGACCATTCTGTTTCTGGTCGCCATCTCGGAGTACGACCAGATGCTGTTCGAGGACGAGAGTGTAAACCGCATGAACGAGGCGCTCACGCTCTTCGAGTCCATCTGCAACTCGCGCTGGTTCCTCCGCACCTCCATCATCCTCTTCCTCAACAAAATCGACATCTTCCGCGACAAGGTCCTCGCGTCTCCGCTGCGCAACTACTTTCCTGACTACGACCGCCCCGACGACGACATCGAGGGCGCAAAGAACTACATTCTCGAGCGCTTTGTGCGCCTTAACCGCTGCGAGGGCAAACAGATCTACACTCACTTCACCTGCGCCACCGACACTATGCAGATCAAATTTGTCATGGCGGCGGTCAACGATATCATCATCCAGGAGAACCTGCGCGACAGCGGCCTCATGTAGCACCTCAGATCCTCACACCCCGCCCCCTGTATACTATCTATCAGCTTGCTCTACCGCTCTTCTTGCTGTGTTTTTTGGACGTCTGTTTGCGCATCTGTTTTGTACCAGATACAGATATAAGGAAATGTTTGATTTGCATAACTGTCAAAGTAAACCACCACGCGCGTCTGTGGCTAGGCTATAAGCAAACAAATTAGAGTACACGAGGCGACACGCGTCCTCCACCGCGGCCCGATCGGCGCGTCTAGTTCTTGAGGATCTGCGTAGACGCTTAGCAACGATTGCGCTGGAAGAACAACGGACGGGAGAACGTACGACATAGAGAGCGTGCAGGATACCGGGGAACCAGCCGAGGATCGTCAGGACGACGTTGATCAGCAGATCGCTGCCGCAGCCAGTCTCAAGGAACACGCCGAGAGGCGGCAAGATGAACGCTGCGCAATCAGTCAGCACGTATCGCGAGTGCAACACATCCAAAAAAAACCTACCAAGAATGATCTTGATGATATCGGACGCGGTGAATGCCATTGCGGATGATTGTTGTGGTGCGGCGGTGAGTGATGGTGGACGAGAGAAAAGTGGAACACGAGGGGCGGCTGCGTCAGTTTATAAACCGTGGTGCCGCTGCGCCGTCCGCTTCCGGCCGCTCGGCCTTTGGGGGGAGTTTAGTCCTGCGGTGGCGTGCGCCGCACACTCTTCTTCCACAAAAGAAGGCGCCGACGTCACCGGATCTACGCTGACGTCACCTGCGCATCTGGCTCATCTCCGTGCACATCCGTTGATCTGTTCTACGTCGACTATCGCCATATATACACTTCGTCTATATACACGCACACGCGTATCACGCGGAGTCCAGCATGAAGTAGCTATGGCACCGGTTCCAGCTTTCTATACTCGTCGGCTCCGTACTCGCGTTAACCACCAACTTCCCCCGCTGCTCTACGCCGCCCGCCGCCCGGTGCAGATACCACAGCATGATATTATCATACACGCTGCTTATCACGCCCTCACGAAAATGCACGCGGTCGGCGTACATGTTCTTGACCCCCATTAACCCGCGCACAATCCGCCCGAACGGCATCATCTCGACGTCCCGCTTGCGGCACGCGTAAGCAAGCGCTTGCTCTAGTTGGTGTATCCCCGCGTTCTCCACGCCGTCGTGCCGCTGCGTCAGCGAGCGGCATACGAGCGGCGTGTCGGGGAATTCTGTCATGACGTCGCTCAGGATCTTGTCCATCCGCCGGATATAGTACCGCAGCTCGCGGTAGTTGAGTGGCAGTGTATGGTCGACCGCCGCAGCTTTCATCGCATTCTTCTGGGCCTGCGTCTTCGCCTCCATGCCCTTTTGCGCGTGTCGTGCAAACATGAACATCAGATGATCCCACAAGCCGGACTGCACGACCACCATATCCGGCCGCACCCGCGCCGTGCCATGTCCCGCATAGTCGCCCTTGACTAGCGAGGGCATGTAAAACTCGCGCCACCGGTCCTCCCACGAAACCAACTTCATCTTCTGCACAATCCACCACTCAGGCCGCGTCTCGTACACGGACGCGACGTGCCATGTTATGATTGTGAAATTCAGAAACGGAATATTGCAGTGCGACGCCGAATGCATGCCTTCCGGCGCCATGTGCAGTTTCCCCCCCAAGCCCCATTGGCACATGTAAAACGACAAGAACCGGTCGGTCGAGTCCCCGATGAACAGTACCGTTCTGTTCCGCATCCATGCCACACGTTGCTCGAGTGCTATCCGCAGCCTGCGGTTCGTGTGCTGCTGATACTGCTGCCGCAGCGCGCGCAGGTCCGCGTACCAGTTATGTGGCGCGCTCGCGTAGGCCACGCTGCTCGGCCGCGGCACGGTATTCCCGCCAAAGTACCTGTGCCCTCCAATCACCTTATCTGGGTCCTCCTCCGCCGCGCCGTCGCGGTCGAGTGTGTAGAACGGAAAGTACTGCGCGGTCGCAAGGTCGTTTGGCGTCTGGAAATACAAAAATCCGTCCTGCGCGTACGGATTCTCGCAGTTATTCTCCCGTGCCGCGATGCGATATCTCGACACATCAACAGGCGCGACGACGTCCTGTGTGGCCCTCAAACCGGACACTACCATCGTGGCTGGCATCAACTCGGGCTGCAGGATGCTGTAGCACACAAACAGCGCTATGGAAGCGGCGACGCCGGTGAGAAACGTGAGCTTGATTCGTGGCATCTATTGCAGAGCTGCAAGGGGGCGGGAGGGAGGAGGACGGCGGCTTCGAGATGTCGCTGAAATGGGAGTTCGCTTCACGACCGCGCACAGCGGCGCACGGGAGCTCCCGCGCCATATGAAGCACGGTTGAGGATTCATCGCATATAGATCCTTCGCTTGATTGGCGCCAGAACTGGAAAATTACCAAGCATCTTCACATTCAACCAACCCCAAAGTAACCCTCCTAAACTGTTCGAGCATGAAATGGGGTGGCTTGCTTCGCTGTTCTCATGCCTTGGCAATTGCGAGTGCGCAGTCACTGCACGCTATGCTACTATTGTAACCCGTTTGTGATTTGGTTCACCCCCTGAAACTGGAATTAACGCGAGCCGCGCGTGCGGCTGCCGAGCCGCACGTTTCCGTTTCGGCCATCGCGAAGTATTTCGCAGACCGCGGGGCGAGAACCCTAGTGTCTACAAAGGACTAGCATGGTCGATAGAACCACGGCAGGCGGTATGGTTGCGAGCTTCCCACAAGGGGATTGTGGTGATACCTGAGACACGTACAAGTTTGTCCTCTGCCTGGGTTTGTTGTGCTCCCAAAGAACGCGAGTACCTGCTGGACCCTCGAAATCGTGCGGTGCATATGGCCAGTCTATCTGACCGTTGCGCGTACCGGATAATACCTGCAAACTT
The DNA here is from genome assembly GCF_038497785.1 of Limtongia smithiae. Classification (NCBI taxonomy): domain Eukaryota; kingdom Fungi; phylum Ascomycota; class Lipomycetes; order Lipomycetales; family Lipomycetaceae; genus Limtongia; species Limtongia smithiae. The sequence continues at coordinate 2,780,316 of NW_027117622.1, forward strand.
TCGCATTGTGCACACTCTGCAGAGAGACCAAAGACGCCCATTTTGCGTGGTTCTGTCTTGCATGGGATTTCAGCGAATTGTTCCGCAGAGCCAGAGCTGTTTCAGGTTACGACACTTACGCGGTTACCTGCTGCCACAGCGCGTGCTAGCTCTTAGACTTGCACTCACGTTCTGAGGAACTCCCCCCCCCCCCTCCTTCCGGGGGAGTAGCTTAAACGCTGTGGAACATTGAGCGGACTTAAGTCTGTTACGTCCACGCGAGCGGCATGCAGGCACGAGATCACCTAGAGTGGCTGCAATTGCATAATACGGATTATAGATTATCGTAACTTCCGTTGCCATAGACGCAGATTCAAGTATACAGTAGCACCAAACGCCGCGCCAGACAGACGGGCCGGTCGCGCTCGACAAAGCACAAAACAAACGCAAAAATGATGGACAGCGCTCAAAGCAGCCATCTAAAGAACTTGCCCATCTTGGTTGTTGGTGGGTTCGGATCAACATCAACCTCCGGGCCGGGCACGTTCGAAAACATGTCTATCTCTCCCGCCTTCGGGAACGCAGGACGACCGGTGTACAGCCAGTGGCCAAGGAAGAGAATTAAGACGATGGGGATGTTGATGTAGGCGATAAAGAAATCCGAGGTGCTCCAACCGCCCTTCATGAAAACCTGGTAGCCGTTGAAAAACACAACGATGCAGCACCAGAAAATCGCCCAGTATGCAGGCCAGGGCTGGTAGGGGTTGTAAAAATACTTCGACGCCTTACGATCGATGCCGTGGGCCTCAGAGCCGGCCTTGAAGCGCAGGAACGAGACACAGATGGTACCCCAGCAGATGAACGTGGCAATAGAGGTCAAGTTGGAGAGCCAGTTGAGCACGGTGTCGGCGCCGTCGGAGAGCGTCATGTAGGACAGCAGGATGAACAGATTCGACACGATCAGCGCGACAATCGGCAGGCCGTTCTTGAGTGTCTTGGAAAAGATCTTCGGAGCTTGGCCTCGCAGGGAGAGACCGTAGAGCATGCGCGAGGCTGAATACAGAATCGAGTCGGCGGCCGAGAACGCGGAGGTGAGAACGCCCGCGTTGATGACGGAAGGAAGACCCTTGATGCCAGCACGGTTGAACGCGATGACGAACGGCGAGGAGGACGCGTCGTCGCCGCTGCTGTTGAGAAGGTTGGAGTCGTTGTAGGGGACGAGCATGCCGATGATGAAGATGCCGCAGACGTAGAAGAACAGAATACGGTAAAACAGAAGACGGGCCGCCTTGCGCATGTTTGCGCGGGGATTCTGGACTTCAGCAGCGGTCATAGCGATGCCCTCGACACCGCCGAAGGAGAACGCGGCCTGGAGAAGAGTTGTGAACCAGCCGGTGAATTTGCCGACATTGCCAGCCACCGGATATGCTGCGAACGCGCCGGGATCCTTCCAGTATCTGAAGCCAATGCGGTCGTGATCCGGGGAGCCGCCGAGGTCAACGCAGAGACCGGCGATGATCAAGCCGAGGATGAGCAAGATCTTAATGATGGCGAAGAAGAACTCGGCCTCGCCGAACCACCGCGCGCCAAAGTAGTTGATCGCCGAGCACAGAATTGAGAGCGCGGTGAGATAGGCAATCATGTGGCTGCGCGGCACAGAGCCGGTGACGGGGTCGTTGTCCCAGAAGCCGATGATGACGCAGGCAGAGATGATTTCGATTGGAAGTGAGATGACGGCGGAGTACCACTGCATCCAGCCAAGCGTGAAGCCGGCCGACGGGTGTAGGAAGCGGGACGCGTAGAAGATGTAGCCGCCGGAGATGGGAGCGTGGCACAGCATCTCAGCCTGTCCATGTGTTAGATGCGCATTTTCATCGCGGGATCGGAAACACGTACTAGACTCTGAATCATGCCCCAGACGACCGTGCCAACGAGGATGTACGCAATGAGCGCACCCGCAGGACCAGCGTGGCGAATAGCCTTGCCCGAGCCAAGGAAAAGACCGGTACCCAGCGTGCCAGCGAGGGCGATCATCTGCACGTGGCGCTGGTGCATCTTGCGCTGGAGGCCATCGTGGAGCTTGCTGTCGACGTCGATCTTGGTGTCGATGGTGCCCTCGGCGACGTCAACCTCGTACGCGTCGTAGCCGGGGACGACCTTTTCGGCGTCGGCCACCTCGGTCACGGCAGCTGACTTCACCTCCGAGGCTTTGTCGGAGTCGGACATGTTGGCTCAATGGAGAGGCGTGACACTGGACACAGGACAGGAGACAATACAGGGACAGAAGCGATCAGGCAGACAGGAGGAGGGCGACTGGATATATATGCAGAGCGGTGTACTGCGCAGGACAGCAGACAAGCGCATGGCGATGGCGCTGTTAGTGCCGCAGCGGCGAGCAGCTCCGTTTCCAGTCTCAGCTTTTGCGTTGCGGCTGATTCGATCGGCATGAAGACCGCATCGCCTGGGATGCGCACAACGTATGCTATGGCCACCGCACAGGACGGCTTTGCTATCGGCGTACTATACCGCCTATCGTGTCACACACGGCCCGGCACTCGCGGCGGAGCACCGCGCGGACGGGGGGGCGACGGACCACGCCCGCGCGCTGTGCTTCACGTTCACGAGCGCGGGCGGCGTTTGCAGCGGGCAAGTCCGACGCGGTGCCGCGATCTCTCCCCAACGGGCGAAGCAGTCCCGGTCATTGTGCGCTGAGCCACATGCACGCGCTGAGCACGGCGGCGCCGCCCGTGCGCCTCTTGTTTAAGCCAAGGGGTCCCGTGCACCGCACTGGCGCACGCGACGGCGTCCGCGCGCCTTTGTCCCGGCTGCCCAGGCACCACCCAGCACTCGCGCACCGTCCGCGGTCCCAGACCCCCTCCAAGCGCCGCCCCGCCCAGCCCGCCTGCCGGGCCCTGCCTAGAAGCAGTGCACGCAAGCAGTGTGTAAGCAAAGCAGTGCGGTGCTTGGCTCTGGCGCCTGCAGTCTGGATATTCGTGCCTGCGCCCCGCCGCTGCGATGGCAACGTCGGTGGCGCTGATGCTGCCGGCGCCGTGGCCGCATGTCCGCCCGCATCGCCGGTGCCGTGCGCCCCGCTGCAACGGCCCGCGTTTCTCAACTCGCTCGAGTCTCGTGTCAGTGTGGTCGCCAGTGCGAGCCACGGCAAAATCTCTTCGCCTCTGCGCGCGCCGTCGCCTGGGCCTCGCGCGCTGTGACACCACCTCCAATCTCTCCAGCTCATGCCATGCCCCGGCTTGTGTTCGGCCAGCGTTTATGGATGCTATATACCCGTACAGTGTACTTCTCTTGTGATATCGTCTTCCCCGCTTTCAGCCCGCCGTCGCAAGTAACAAAACATGTGTATCCAAAGAGGTCAAAATGGCGAGCAACAGCTCATTCGTCGTCCATCGGCGGGTCGACCAGCTGCACGCCCTGAAACCTTTTGCCCAGCCCCTCCACCGTCGGCGACGACGGCTCGGACGCGCGCTCAGGGGGCGTCGCCCCGATTTGCACCGGGCTCATGCTGCGCGCCGGCTCCGTGCCACTCTCAACCGGCGCAAGATGCTGGTCCTCAACGTAGTGCACGTCCGCGATACTCGTGCTGTAGTTAGCTGCCTCTGCGGCCGTTTCTGGCGACGCGGAACGACTGCCCTGCTCAGATTGTATGATGATGCTTCCGTTCGACGCCGACCGCCGCTTCGATGACGGCGTCAACACGACCTTAAGCACCTGCCCGTTTGCCGCATCCTGCGCCGTTTGCTGCGCAGCAAGTGACCGGCCCTGCGCAATCTGCTGCTGATGGCGCTCCTGCTCGATCTGTTTCCGGCTCTTCTCCTCCGCTTTCCCGCTGCCACTGTTCGCCGTCTGCTGCGTGATCGCCTTGATGATGTCCTTGTAGAAGAAGAAAAAGTCCAAAAATATGAAGTACCCAGAGCTGTTGATAAACGTCTCGCGCGCCTGTAACGAAGCTTGCGGAGGTCGCAGTATTACTGTGTCATGTTAGCTGTGCCTACATAAACCACGCACGCACCAAGCACATACTGCCTGACAGCTCCCTGGCCAGCATCTTCAGCGGACCTGATGGCTTCGTCCACGTCCCGCATGCGTCGTTCTGGTCCTGCGGAAACAGGCGCAAGAAAAAGATCACCAGCGACCGCAATACCATCAAATGGTCCTCGCAGATCGACTTCAATATCTGCGCCAGCGGCGCCACAATCAGCTCTTCGTACTTCGCAAGCGTTTCCGCATCGCCTTTCAGCTGCTTATAGTGCAAGTCTAGCTTCTCTGCAAACCGGGGCTCGACCACGGACTCTGGCAGCTCGATCAAGTACAACTTCAACGCCCCAATAACAACAAGAAGATCGTATTTCGCAAACACTGAATCCGTATTGTACTTCCGCGTTGCCTCGGTCTTCTCGTCCTCTGCAATAAACGGATATCCGTTGTTGATCGCCGTCCGCAGAGCATGAACAGGCTTGAGACGCACGTCTTCTGTCCACAGCCCGACCACTACTTCAAATTTGGCGTGACTGTCTACAGCTGCCACGAACTCCTTGCTCTGCATGATCCGGTTTTGCAAATACTTTAGCGAGACGTTCATATACGACGGTATCCCCGCTGCCTTTGTGATATTTGCAGCCTGCATATAATGTCGCTCGTCCGTCATCCGCGTAAGCAGAGACACGCCAAACAACTGCTTCCCGCTATTACCAACACGCCCGTTGCTGTACGTGTATACCTTCGGCGCGTAAAATCCCGTCTTGCACGAGTTTTGGAAAATCCGAATATCTTCGCTAGTGTCAATCGCCTCGCTGGCTTCTGCCAACAGCGCAAGCACGTCCGCAACAGGCTGCAGTCCTGTAGCGTTCTGCGGTACCGAAAAATTCAATGCCAGCTTCGCCGTCGAGATGCGAGTTGTCTCCAGCCGCACCATGTATACCATCACGGCGTCGATATGATCTTCAAGAGCGCATCGGCGCTGGTCGAGGTAGTCGATTGCCTCGGAATAATCATCCTCCGCAGCCTTCTCGTCCGTCACTGCCTTAAGCAAAGTCGCTTCGTCCACCGGCGCGTTCGCCCTCTTGATCGTCTCCACCCTCCGTATGATACCGTCCAAGAGCCCGACCGGTGCCAGCCCTCTTTCCAGATTGCCGTTCAGCTTGAATGCCAGCCGCGTCCACTGGTAGTTCGCCTCGCCGCTGCATTCGAAGCCCGCCGGTCCACCGAACGCTCCCGTTGGTTGAATAAATCCACACTTTATGAGCTCCTGTCCGATTGCTCTGGCTCGTCCGATGTCTTTAATATTGAATCTTAACATGATCCAATTTGCAATTTCCTCGCCCCTGGATGTGTTCTCGTACTTGATTCCAAACAAGTTAATGTAGTCCGACCTGGGAATATTCACCAACATGTCCCCCAATATCTTAACCACGGTATCCTTTGAGTACGGGAGGCCGCCAATAATGAACTCTCCGGCTGACCTTGTGTCGTATTGCGTTCTTGGTCGCTCGAGTATGGCCGACGATGGGGCTGATTGCGAGGTCTGTATGATTTGCAACTCTTTCCTGAGCGTATTCACGTATTCACGCTGCGAATTGAAAAACTCTTCCGCGCCATGCTTTCGAATAAGAACGGCGTTGAATTCTTTAATCTCGTCCGTCAGTTCCTTCACATTCCTGCCGATTTCTTGCTTATGCTCCGCGGCGAACTCTTTGAAATCGTGAAGAGCACGAGCAAAATTCGAATTCGCAATCGTGATGAATGTCTGTCCTTGCTTTGTCAGTGCCTCCTTTGCGGTAAGAACAGCCGTGTTCAGGGTCGGCTTGGGCCCTCTGCCCGCGGTTCCTGGCAACGACAGATTCTTCACGCGCTGCAGTGTCTCGCCGTAGGCTGTCTCCGCGGCGACGATGGTCTCGAGCAGCTTGATGATCCTGTCGTTCTCACGGCATCCCTCGTACATCCCGTTCGCCAAGTGGTTAATGCCTGTGTGCAGTATCAGCACTACCCCAATCAACACCTGCCCGCGGTCGACGCACTCACCCCTCTCATAGTCCTCCGTCCAGCATGGAATCGCATTCGTTCTGCTAATCGCCATTGCTGAAGTCTCTCCGAGTTTCGATTCGATACAAGAGTGACCGAGGCGTCAAGGTCCAAAGATCGTGCAGGCGTGTGTGCTGGACGAAAGAGGTCGAGAACGCAAGCAGCATAGATGCGGACGCGTCCACCTTGCGCCGAGACGCACGTACGCTTTCGCTATTTCGGACGCGCTGTTACTAGCGGCTGTGCATGCGGGTGGCTGAGCGTAGAGTGTGGCTGTGGTCCCAGAATATTTCAGCCGTACGCCCAGCCAGATTCGCGATGCAAAAATTGCTCGCGTGAGCACGCCGGTGGACAGGAAACAGAGGATTATCATCCACCAACGACATCGTGCTTCTTGTCTCTGCCATATCGTAATTCTTCTTTTTTGTTTGATCTTGTTCACAGTCATTCCCCCTCCGCTTTGTTCTGATGCTGTCTAATAGCAATTGATCATACCCATATGCACCCTGAGCCTGCTTTACTATCACGCTGAATGCACAGAGACGGTGCCTGATAGTACTTCGTTCACATCCGATCGAGCATCAATAGATGCACAAGACAACGTGTGTTACAGCGCTCTTCCCAGTGGCATGACGTGCTTACTTGTCAGCAACACTTTTCGATGTTTCTGCTGTCCTTACTGTTTCATACGAGTCAGTAGCGGTAATACACCATGCATTGCTCAGAGCCATCTGCAATTCCACAAACACGTCGCGCAGACACTGCGCTTGTGCTATCCGGATGAATGATTCAGTGCTGTAGCGCCATCAGGCAGTCTGACCTACATGCAAACTCGAAGCATCTCGCAGACGGTACGGCGTTATCGTACTGCCGAGAGCACTAGAAGTTATATGCGGGCTGGACATCGAAGCGCTGTGTTTGAGCAGCCGCAAGCCCTGAGACGCGAGACTTGCCGGCCCGCGAGCGATCAGGTGGACTTTCGGAGTCCGGGGCGGCCGCCCTCATTAAGCGTCATCGCCAGATCGTAAGCAGCGCGTCCGTCCAAAGTGGCAACTCGCGCCCGTCGCTTAAAGCTCCTCGCTACATCCTTTCGCGCCATTTTCTTCCTTCTCCAATGTCTCTACACGCCCATGCAAGTGGGTATAGCTGGTCTCTACCCACATACAATGTAGAGATGCCGCTGAGTAGTGAAGACGGCTGGTCGATTTGTCTCGTTGCTCGCGCTCTGGAGACGAAATCGAATCAGCGGCCGGCACTCGTAGGGAAAAGATCACGAGGCAGCGTGTCTTTATGCCAAGACTGGACGATTGTCGCAGGATAGTTTTCAGACTAGCATGTGTTTGTGTCATGTTTTTCCTTCCCGAGTTTGCCATGGCGGCTTCGTCGTCATAGCGCACATTACAAGATGCGGTGCTGGGGACTTAGCTGGTCCCGGAGAGACTTCATTGGGTAGTTATATGTGCAGTCTAGCACCACACTTCTAATGTAATCCCGTTTTGTCTCTGCGACTTTAAGCCAAATGTCATTGATATCAGTCCATTATTGCATCATTGATAATTATTTCTCTACGGTTCACAAGGTAGAACGTGATGAGCGCATCCACTTGTTACTGTTCAATATCAGTAGACTCTCGTTACGAGGTGCAATTGCTACCATCAAAACAAAATGTCAAGTAAGTGACTTTGCGGGTATAGCCGGTGACGATGTTGACCGTCGCAGCGTCAAACAAATTAGTGATTGGGACGGTGAACGCAAACTCAATTACGTGGGAGTAGTTTCCAAGTTCCAAGCAGTGTTGTGTACTTTCCCTACACAACTTCCCGATACAAAGTGAAATGATTGGGCTTAGTAACGGTTTGTGAGCTACAGCAGAAAAATCCAGTAAGTTAGTACTAATGAAACTACATTGGCGAGCTGATTATCAGCGTTGTGACATGTGAATTCCGCGGAAGCCGAATTCATGTTAGACAGCACAGTGTACTAGGCGACCTGTAATAGCATTGGCCTGCAATAATTCGTACCTATGTTTGAGCTGAGGTTGCTTTAGCGAACGACAGGGCAGGGCAGAGTATATATGGATACACTTGGCATCGAAAACTTCACAACAGTCTTTGTTTGCGTTCCGGGAGCGAGGCCTCATTCACGCAGCGCATCTGCTGCCAAATCTGTCAATACCTGCATCGCAGCGTCTGTTGGCAAGCAATAGTCGTGTCAATCAGACTTCATGAGCGGACGAACAGTGTATTTGTGTGCGTGTCGTGCGATGCTGCGGCTTAGGCGACGTTCAGTGAGCATATATTCTGACCGCTGTCGCTTCACCTCTGTCGTGTGATAGCTCGTGGTGTAGCGCGTACTGTACGCTGTACGAATCGAGCATTTGGTGATGTTGTAGTCATGCCGTTGGCAAGTCGCGTACAAGACGCGTCGCGCGGTAAGCGTGTTGCAGAGATACGCGCCGCATGAAGCTTAATTCGCATCCCCTACGCTCGCGACGTCTCAGCTCGACCTAGACCTCATCGCGCCTCTCGAACCGCAGCGACACTCAGATCAGACGAAGGACTATTACATGCTTCTGAAGTAAACAGACCTCACACCGACGCCATGACGATCAGCAGAACGCATGCGCTCCAGTTCTGGACGGCCGACTACGAAACAGGTGAGCCAACCAATAGCCCCGAGCCCTGTTCTCCATTACGCCGTGCTAATGTGCTGCATATAGGAATTAGTGCGCTGAACGACCGTATGAGCCGCGGCATCGCGGAAGATTTTGAACTATCTGATGCGATCGCCGGTGCAATTGGCGCCGAGCGCGGGTACAGTGCCGCACTGCTGAAGCTGAATACCACAAGCAGCCGACGCGGCGCGCAGTCAGGCGGACAGACTGTGCTCAGGGCCTTCTCAGACATCAGAGAGCACTTTGCGACGCAGAGTGCGATCCATGCGCATAACGCGGACATCATGGAAACTGTGATTCTCGACAGCTTTGACACGAGCGCGACGAACCACAGGACGGTAGTCGCGGCGAAATACGGCCAGATTTTGGAGCTACTCAAGGCATACAGGAACGAAGTGAAGAAGCTTCAACGGGCAGACGACTATTTTGCACAGAAGCATGAGATGCTCAGGTACATCACTGAGACGCTGCCACCAGAGGCGGAGGTCCTGTACTCCATCGGCAGCCGCAATTACAATCTCGAGGGCATGGGCGAATTACTCTCCGACATGCTCAACAAGATTCCCCGGAAAGATGTGTCCGTTGTTGGCAAATCCCAGGACACATCGTCCGGGCTCGACATCGCCTCGTGGATCATGGGCCATTTCAATATCCGCTACATTGAACCGGCAATCAAAATAGGACAAGACTTTCTCCGATATGGTTTCATCAAGGCGGGATCTCTAGGAAGCCAGGAATTCGATAGTGATAGCCGGACGAGATACCAGTGGACACGAAAAGCGTTCGCGGTTGCTGGAGTTGTCGACGAGCGGATGCTTCCCGGAGTTATGAACGATTTTGTCAACGCCATGGTGAACAGGGTCGGAACGAACCGGGTCTCAGTGGTGGGCAGAGTCAACACTAGCAGTGGCGCAACACCCGACGAGACACCCAAACAACGAGCGATAATAGAAAAGCGAATCGCAGATCTAGTGTACGCGAAACTAGTCGTCAGTGTGGATAAGACGCGATGTGAGCTCGAAGACAGTATAGATCTGTACATTCGGGACATGCTTTACCTGGAAGAGGAGCGCACGAACAGAGTATCAGACACGCTGGTGCTACTGGTCGAAACTGCGCAGAATAGCGCTCACCTGATCTACGACTCGTTCAAGCCGCTTGTGGAGTCGTGCAGGAATATCAACACGGCGGAAGACCTGCAGTATTTCCAGAGAGCGTGCAGCACAGGCCCTTACTCACCACGAACGCGGGTGTACTCGAACCGCGACCTCGGCAACGGGGGTAAACAGACGTTCGGCGTTCCGCTTGAATCGCGGGTGATCGAGGAGCTCACGCTTGATATTCACAAAGAAGTGGATCGACGACTGCCGACGATCATGAGCGCGGTGTATTACTTCATGGAGGAGCAATACGCGAAGCAAGAGAAGCTTGGTATGCGACGGAGCAAGTTGATCGACATGTGGACGCAGGACGTGATGCTACAGAGCGTGCACGAGTTGCGCACTCAGATCAACAACGGCTTGCCGTTCCTGACGCCGGATATGGAGCACGGGTACCATGGCCCGCACAACAAGGTCGTCGTGTTTGACCGATATAGCGCCGCGATCGTGGCTGGTCTATTGAAGCTGTATATTATGGAACTTCCGCGACCTCTGGTCGAGACCACGGTGTTTGAATCACTGACACGCTATTACTCTAATTCGGAAGATGAAGACGGTGACGAACGTATGGAGGAATCCGTTGCTCCTCATGTCATTGTCGACATGAACCAGAGCAGCCAATGGGTCTTAACATCTCTAATCACGGCTACTATTCGGCTCGTATCGGATGAGTCCGGTACTCCAAGTGGGTCTGTTCGCGATATTATTCCCCAGCGTTTAGCGATGATTCTAGAGCGGGGGAACGATTACAGCATATACACTCTGAGCTCACTGGTTGCTCACCTGGTATTAATGGTTGGACCGAATAATATGATGGCGAACAAGGTATATGGTGAGGCGTTGGCATTGGAGCTGGCCACTAGTAAGTTTGCTTTTTATCTATTTCCACTCCAACCGCGAACACTAATAATTGCAGTAATCGTGCGCTCGGTCGACGATTCGAATCGCATTCTCGCGCAGGAGCCAGCACGAGTAGGCTACAGATTACTCATGGACATGTTCAAGCTTGGCGCAGTCCTGGCGAGACAGTACCAGCTCGACCACCGCGACAGCGTCGGCAGCAGTAACAACAACGAGCTCGGCGACACTGCCGCCACAGCAGCTAGTATCGTCGTCGTGGCTGACCCCGTAATGCTCGTACCGTCTAGTCGTGGCGCCACCCCCATCCCGAGCAACGGCAGTAGCACGAGCCTCACAAATGGCATCACAGGCGGCGCGAATATCAAACGCAACCGCCGCGTCAACCCGAGCGCAAACCCCAACAACAGCGCAAATACAAGCACCGCTATCACCGCAACGGCCGCATCCATCACCTCCAACACACCATCGCTAAGCCCGGGACGCCGCGCCCTCGCACGCACATCGCGGTCCCCGCCGTCGCCGCTGCGGCCACATCGCTCGCCGCCGCAGCAGCTGCGCAACGGCGCGAGGAACGAGTCGCTGTCTAGCAGTGTTCATGGCCACCTTCGCGGCGGCAGCTATGGCAGTAGTCAAGGTGGTAGTTTCGGCTGGAATGGGCACGGACATATTGGCGATCAGGGGGCAGGCAGTGAGTCAGACTATAGTGATGTGATCTGAGGGATGATAGAAAATAACGCTGAATGATACGAAACGGGATGGTACACGTGTATATAGGGATGGTATGTTTGGTTTATAAATGATTTCTTGAATTTGTCCTGTGAATATCCCGCTATGTACTATATTAATACTTTCTCACCTTTACTGCCGCACGCGAAACTTGACAAGTTCACATGTCAACGTATCCACATCCAACAAGACAATCTCCGCGGTCTCAGCAAACTTTGGTAGGGCAATCAGCCTTACAACCTGGTTTTCGCTGCCGTGGATCAGCATTGTCTGGAACGACGGCTGACTACCCGCGAAGTAGACATGGGGGGTCTCCTCGAGCAAGAACGGGTCGCGGTCGGCAAAGGGGTAAGTCCACAGGGTATCTGGCGCAGTTGGCGCGCAGTGCTGCCAGCGCAGCGTGTTTTCCATCATTTTTAACCGGTCGGTGTCCTCCACGTATTTGAAGATGTCGTCGATCATTTGTCCGCCAGTGCCTAGAATCCTACAAACCATGTCAATCGCCACACAAAGTCAGCTACACAGATCGAAAGACGTACTTGACATCGCCAAACTTCCACCAACACGGATTCGTGGTGGCCCGAAACGTCGACACGCCACGCGCGCGAGGTAGCAGCAACGGATGCAGCGGCTGCTGCGGTACGGTGGCGTTTGTGGGATCGTGTGCGCCAGGCATGAGGTCCACGGGCACCGAGAACGCAATTTCAGCGAGAATGCTGTCAAGAGTTTCGCCAGGCGCGGGGGTGTATGTTTGTGTGTGCTGTTTGCCGCTGCGTTTAGTGACGAGATCGGGGGTGCCGGCGGAGGTGGAGGTTGAGGCGAATGAGTTGCCGGCGAAAATTACGTGGACTATGTCCTTCGCATGACCGGTGTCCTGTGCGTATGTAAGTACTTCTATAAAACATGAACAGAAGGGGTGGCACTGACGGAGGAGCCTGTCAATTCACCGGTCAGGTACTCGACCAACATATCAGTCTCATACCGCTCATGCTCGTCCCCGCTCACGCTGACTCCGGACACCAACGCGATATACCTTTTTTTGCTATTGCTCTCACGCTGCTGGCCTGTCAAAAGTGGCCGCTGCAGCGACGTCTGCGGCGCCAGATCGGCCACCCGTATATCAACGACCTCAAACTCCCCGTCAGGCGTCTCGCTCCCGAGCACCGCGACCACGCACCCCGTGACCAACGACATATACTGCTGCACACCCGCGCCGCTACTCACACCACCGCTGAAAACAAGCTGAACGCGCCCACTCTCGTCCTCGAGCATCACAGTGTCGCGCGCGGGGTCCGCAAACTTGTCATCCGACACCGGCTTGGTGCTCCAGAACTCCGAGGTCACCTCGTCGAGGATATTTGGCTTCAGCGGCATATCCATGTATATCGTGCCCGTGATCCAGCACAGGTGACCTTGTTGCACGTCCAGAACGCGGGGCACATGGATCACCGTGTGATTCGAGATCTGCGGAGAGCCCGTCAGCACTGGCAAGGTAGACGAACAAATTATTTAACACAAAATGTACCTTCATGCCGTTCCATGCTTCCGCAGCAATTTTCTCTACCCTGGGCTTTAAAATCGCAAGACGCAGGAAGTACACATTTGCGTACTGCAGCTCATACGATTGAGCCGTCTTGTTCACAACGAACTCCTTGTTGTATTTCACAAGCAGCGTGCTATCGTCTGCGGTTTTTACGCGGTCATCGCCGTCGTCAGAGAGAAATGTGGCGATTGTTTGTCGTTGCAGCGGTTGATAATCGTCGTTCGTGGATGTGCTTCTTCAATCATCAGTAGTGAGGACCGGCGAACAGAGGATCAGGCGAACATACGTGAGTGGTTTCAGGAGGTCATTTGGAATAGTAGCTGCAGGAACCGGCGCCATATTTGACATAACTTGCGTCAAATGGACTCGTAACGTATATACAGGCGGGGCGCAGCGCGGGGGGAAGAGATCGAGAAGAAAGTGGCGAACTGCAGATTCGAGACACGAATCCGTCGGTCTACGACGCGTTCCTTCAACGCGGCGCTGTGATCGCGCGCCCAAGATTGTGCAGCTGTCAGCCCGATGCTTGTTGGTACTATTTTGGAAGTCTGTGAACTGAGTCCAGCTAACCTTCTGAGCCGCACCCTCCCGCAGATCTCCAGATTTATCGGACTGAACGTATTGCAGACATTCTACAACTCCGCCTCTGACCGCGGCTGTCGCGACCCCCACAATGCTCCGTCCCTCACCGCTCGTTTTAATTTCCTCACGCCTCACAATTTTCTTACCCATTCGTCGCCATTTCTTCTCCTTCCCGAGAATACCCTCCGCATCCCAATCCCCGCAGACCGTCTCGCTCGCACGCACGCTGCCGCACCCTCCACGTCTTCTCTACTCTGTCGTTTCAGATGTCGATAGTTATTCTGCATTTGTTCCATACTGCGTCACTTCTATTGTCACGCACCGGGATCCAGTGACACAACAACCAGCCAAGGCGACATTGCGGGTCGGATGGAAAGCGTTTGACGAGAGCTTTGAAAGTGTGCTTACTTGCGTCGAGGGCGCCAGCGTTATTGTCAGTGTTTTATTTACTTATTTTCTTGTAGTTGTTGCTAATACTCGCAGGCTGAATCGCACAAACACTCGCTCTTCAAAACCCTCTATACACGCTGGCAAATCTTCCCGCACCCACAACGCACCGACCGCGGCCGCGTTGTACTAGAACTAAAATTCGAGTTTGCGAACCCGCTATACAACGCAGTATCAGCTTCGTTCGCGCCCGCCGTCGCACAAATCATGATTGAAGCATTTGAGAAACGGATTGCCGACGTCGCGCTCGCCGAGGCTGACGCGACAACTTGGAAACAGATCAAGGCAAGGAGTCAAAAGTAGAGTCTGCATATAGACGGAGCATGTAAAAAAAACGCCGGTATTTTGGTCTATTATCCTGTACATAAACACAAGAACTTTTAAATATCTTACAAAAATACCTTATTCATTAGTACTCCTCGTCTTCAATCTTGACCAACACCTCGTCAATCTGCCGCAGCGTGAAATCAATCGCGTAGCTTTGCTCAAGTAATTCATTCATACGCGCTAGATGGCGCTCGCTGTATGGAACAAGCGCGTCGAGTGATTTTTTGATGCCGGACACCTTAACAAGTTGCTCCGGCGGGTACGCAACGAGGACGAGGTGCAGCAAACGTTGCGCAATTGACGCGGTGCGCGCACGTGTGTTCCAGTCGCGCACGCGGCGAAGAAGTGTACCGACCTGATCAAGCGAGAGTGAAGCTAGCACTGCGTCGACTTGGCGTAGTCCCATGATGGAGCCCGGCTCGGCGTTGTCGGTCGCGACGGTCTGAAATAGCGATAATAACCGACCGGGATGATCCAGCGCAAGTGCAAGCAAAATAGCCTCTTTCCACTGTTTCCGAAAGACGTAGTTATCGAGCTCCTGCTGCTTTTCTACGAGCTCGGCCTGCTGCTCAGCCTGCCGCATGAGCTCTTCCTCAGTCACGTCTTCCCACAATGTCACTATAGAATCGCCGCCGCCAGACGCAAAAACTTTATCGTCCTGTCGCTGCGCAAGCGACCAGACCTTGTCCTCGTGGTTATCAAGCGTGGCGTTGCACTCGCCAGTCTTGATATCCCACACTTTAACCAGCCCATCGCCGCCGGCGCTGAAGACTTGCGCACCGGCGGAGATGAAAATCGCCTTGAGCACAGAGTTTGTGTGTCCGTCGAAGGTCTTGACGCATGTATAGTCACGGATGCTCCAGACCTTGACGGTCTGGTCGCCAGAACCAGTCACCACGAGCTTGTCGTAAGCCGAAAACTTGACGCTCCACACGCCGCGCTTGTGGCCGCGCAAGATGCCAATGGTTTCGCCTTCTTCCGCATCCCAGATCTTCACGGTGCGGTCTTGCGACGCGGTGGCGAATAGCTCGTCGTTAGGGGACACATCGACAGAATTGATATCCTTGTCATGTGCCTTTTTCGTGTATAATGGTTTCACCACGTCAATTACAGATGAGGAAAACGACGGCGCAGAAACGCTCCACCGTTTGACAGTAAGATCCTGAGATCCGGAAATCAAAAATGTGGGATGGCCAGCCAACTCAATGAGCCGCGACATAGCCACACCACCAATCGACCCAACGTGACCCTTGAAGGTTGCGTAAAGCTGAAACCCGCCAACGCTCTCCTCGTCATACTCATCCACACTCCACCGCCACAGCCGCGCCATGTTATCTTTTCCGGCACTCGCAAGCCATAACCCGTCATGTGACGCGTCGATGCAGATAACGATGTCAGTGTGCCCTTCCAATATAGTCGAGCCTTGAGTTTCTGTGGATATGATTCTGATCTCTGGCGAATTTGTCGCCAGCGCAAGGTACTTTGACGCGCCGTCCTCTGCAACCGGGCCAACATATGCAAGATCGATGACCTCTCCGTTATTTCCGGACAACCGCCGTGTGATCGGAATATCTGTGGTCGCAAGCGAGTGCTCGATAAGCGTCTGGTCGGAGAGTACAGCGATGAGCTCGTTCCATGTCGAGTAGTATAAAATGTCGGTAATGCCGACTTCCTCGGTGGTGTTGACCTTACCGCGTTCGGGTGTTTCTTCTTCGCCTGAGTCGATGGACCAGAGCTTGACGATGCCTTTTTCGCCGCCGGTGTATATGAGCGGAGTGGCAGTCTCTGGAGCGAGTGTGCCTGGTGCGAGGAAGCCGACAGTTTCCAGTGCCTGGAAATGTTAGTGAGAACAAACACAAGAGAGAAGTTATGCGCACCTCAAACACGAGGATTGTCTTGACGAGTGCAAAAGTCTTTGTGTTCCACACGTTGACGACCTTGTCGCGACCACCGCTAATCAACAGTGTACCGTCGGCGCTGAAATCAAGCCCTCGCACAACGCTAACATGTCCCTCGTCGAACGACGCAACGCACTTTCGCTTGACGAGATCCCAGATTTTTACACTCGCATCATCCGCACCAGACGCGAGTATCCACCTCGTGTCCCCGCGCTGCCCGTAGATTCGCACTGCACTCACAACACCCGTATGCGCGTTGCGGAAAGTGTGTGTGTTGACGCCGCGTGCAAGGTCCCAGACTTTGACAGCACTGTCGGCGGCGCCGGTGGCGACAAGGGTCGAGGTTGCGTCAATATGAAGCACGATCACAGGGCCTTCGTGGCACTTGATGGAGCGCAGGAGGGTGCACTCCTCTCCCCCAAGAGTGTATATGCGCATCTGCAGTGAGCGCGAGCACACGACGAGATACTTGCTGTCTGGCGATATTCCAAGCGCAGTGACTTGCTCTGTGTCCTGTACGGACTATCAGCACATAACACCTGAGAAAGTGGACACACGGTGAACATACGCCGCGAACGGTGCTGATCCGCCGTCCGGTGGAGGGGTCGGTGAGCACGACATGTTCGCCGTACGCTGTCGCCAACACGCTGCGGTCCTGCCCGATGGCGGCGGGCCCACCGGTGAAAAAGGGCTCGATTGCAGAGTGCGCGAAAGTCGTCTTGGCCGCGGTCGGCGCGTCCATGGGCGCCATGGTCGGAGTCGTGGGGTTTCGTCAAGATTGCGATGGAGGGCCCCGTTAAGAAAAATGTTTCGAGATTGGGAGTTTCCCCGGCGGCGCTCACCGCTAGCAAGATCACCACATCCCACACGGTCACAATGCCATTGCTCGATCGCTCGCTCAAGGTTGCACTCGTGCAACTTGCTGCGGGGGCTGACAAGGTGCGCAATCTCACGCGCGCAAAGGAGCATGTCCTTGAAGCCGCGTCTAATGGCGCACAGCTCGTCGTCCTACCGGGTGCGTTCAGCGATCCCAACTTTCCTACGCACTCAGTATGATACTGACCTATACAGAATGCTTCAACTCACCATACTCTGTCGCTGCATTCCCCGAATATGCCGAGCCTATTCCCGGTCAGACAACCACGTTTCTGTCCGCCCTCGCTAAGGACAATTCTATCTACCTCATTGGCGGCTCCATACCCGAGCGCGATGAGTCAGACGGCCGCCTCTACAACACGAGCCTAAGCTTTTCGCCCACTGGCGAGCTCATTGCGAAGCACCGCAAGACGCACCTCTTCGATATTGACATCCCCGGCAAAATCAGGTTTAAGGAATCTGACGTGCTCACTGGCGGCAGCAAAGTCACCGTGTTCGATCTCCCGCCGTACGGCAAGGTCGGCCTCGCGATCTGCTACGACATCCGCTTCCCCGAGCTTGCGTCCATCGCGGCACGCAAGGACGGCGTGTTTGCAATGATTTACCCCGGCGCGTTCAACACGACCACCGGGCCGATGCACTGGGACCTGCTGGGGCGTGCGCGCGCGATTGATAACCAGATCTTCGTGCTGCTGTGCTCGCCCGCGCGGGACATGACCGCAGGTTATCACGCGTACGGACACTCAGTGGTGATCGATCCCAACGCAAGCATCCTTGCAGAAGCAGGCGAGGGCGAGGAGATCGTCTACGCCGAGCTCGAGGCCGGTAAGATCGAAGAGTTCCGCGCCGGCATCCCGGTCACGACGCAGCGTCGCCACGATGTCTACCCCGACCTGTCCGCCATGGTCGAGCCCAGCGCACTGTAGTAATAGTAGTGTAATAGTAGATACAATAATACAGTCGTATTAAATAGATAAAACGATAAAGTGCACCAGATTTTTTGTTCCCATAATACACAGTAGCGCGTCTATTTCTTCTTGCTGACACCGACAGTCTTTCCCTTTCTGCCGGTAGTCTTGGTGTGCTGACCACGGACTCGCAGGCTCCAGTGGTGTCGCATACCTCTGTGCGCGCGAATCTTCTTCAATCGCTCAATGTCGTCACGAAGCTTGCTCTCAAGCTGGTTAGCGAGGACCTGGGTATCCTTGCCATCGACAAAGTCGCGCTGACGGTTAAGGAACCATCCGGGGATCTTGTACTGGGTCGGGTTCTGGACAATGGTGACGATGCGTTCGAGCTCTTCGACGGTGAGCTCACCGGCGCGCTTGTTCAAGTCGACATCAGCCTTCTTGCAGACCAGATTGGAGTAGCGGCGACCGACACCCTGTGCTGTGTGAGACCGATCACACGATAACTATGCCAAATAAAATACACACCTTGATCAAGGTCAGGGCGTACATGATTTTGATTCTGCCATCAACGTTGGTGTTGAGGAGACTGGTGTAGCGTTAGTAAGACTAGTCGAGTGAGGGTGTCGAGAAAGTATACGCACCGAAGGATATGCTGGAAGTTGCCGGCTTCGTTGACGAAAGACTAGAACAATGTAAGCAGGATGACCTCGTAGACATACATTCACGAACGGTAGACATACCATGATGAGAGATGAGGTATGCGACGATGACGGTGCTGAAGCGAAACGGACGACCAGACCAACTTTGCAGCGATTCACGAGACCGCCGGCGTGGATGCGGCGGGTGTGTGGTCCCGCTAGCATAGCCCTATCTTAGGGTCCAGAGCGCAGTCACGATCAACCCTAGCCCTGTAGTGTATGTCACGTGTGTGGGCTAGGGCCAGCCCAAGCCATGGCCGCACCGGCCGGGCCAAAGCGTACTCGTCCGCGCATCTCCACTTCATCACCCCAAAAGCCCGCGCTCCCCCACTCCCCACCCTCACCCCGCCGCCATGCAGACCGTCTGCAGTGCGCACCCGCAGGATCACGCGGACTCCGTGCTTGACGAGAAGGCCGCTCTGCTTGAGGCAGACCGCGCCGCGGCAGCGGCAGCAGCGACCGCCGCCGCCGTGGCCGCTGCCGCTGCTGCTGCCGCGGCAGCCGCAGTCGCGGAGGTCAGCGCGGACACAGCGCCAGAGACCACGGCGACCGCGGCTAGTGCAGATACCACTGTCCGCACCCCGTCAACGACGACGACCACCGTCGGTCCGCAGCCGATGAACACCGACTCTGCCGCCGTCTCCCCTTCACCTGTGCCTCCAGTCCCAGCTGTCGTCATCACACTTCCCGCCACCACAGCCCCCTTCACCGCGCCCTCGCTCATCAACGCCTACCAGCGCCCATACTACCCCGACACCCCGGTTTCCCGCAGTACGCCGCAGCCCACGCGCGCACAGGTCGCCTTGCAGCGCCGGCTCGCGCTCGCGAACCTGCCGCCGATCACCCCCGTCACCACACGCTCGAAAGACCGACGTGCGTCCACCTCCGACGCCGACACCTACTACACCGTGCACGCCGACTCCGACTCCTGTGCTGCGGCTGCTGCTATCGACGACGCTGGCGCGCTCTCTCCCTCCGACGTCACAGACGGACCACTCCCCGCGGTCAACATCGATCTTAACACAAACACAGACTACATCGCGCTGTGCTCGACGCTGGAGCTACTCGCCTGCCAGCGCGAGACCGCGTCCGAAGATATCGCAACTCTGCAGCGGCTTAAGTTCTCTGCGCTCGACGACCCGCACGGGTTCGTGGAGATGCTGAAGAAGGACGGCCGCGTCGATGGCGCGCCGCGCATGCAGGCCATCGTGCGCGCGCCCGTCGTACGGTGGAGTAAATACGGTATCTCGAACCCCTCGCTCGAGAAGGAAATCGAGAAAGGGGTCGTTAACAGGGATCAACGAATCGGCGCGGTCCGCGTATTCGGCGAACCACAAGGCCATCGCAAGGCTAGCGCCTAAGCACATACACAGACTGACATACGATCACATAACTATATGAACTCGCGCATGACATTGTTAAAAAATCTACTAATGGGAGGAGTTTTGTCGGCATTTGTTTGTTTCTCTACTATCTCGCTCTTTCAATTTACTTGTACATAGTTCTCCGGTTCAGGTGTAAAATGTTCATCGTTTTTATTTTATTTGATACTCTGTAGTCCGTCCCGCGCGAGTCATTATGGGCCTTGCACGACCTGCACTTTGTTCTTCTTCTGTAGCCTTGTTAGCATCCGTATCCTAACGCCCCGCCATGTGTCTTCAAGTAGGCACGTACCTGCCAACTGGCCATGTCCTCCTCGGTCTTCTTATACTCTCCCACAAGCTGCTGCAGCACCGTCCGTACGCCGGTTGCGTTCGCCTCGAGTGCGGGTATCACGTCGCCGACAGTGCGCTCGACGAGTACGCCGCCGACCATGCGAAAGCATTTTCGCGTCGTAGGCAAAGGCCGGAGCGTTTCAAGCACAAGCTTATGCTCGTCACCTTCGCTTTCTAGCTCGCCGATTTTCTGCGCGAGCTGTTGCAAGGTGGATTTGTATGTGTTGTACTGAGCTTGCAGGTCTGTTGGGCGCGCGTTCGTTTCATTAGCCAGTTGTCGCGTGATCACCGCGATTGACTCAACGACGAAACTTGTACATACCGGCTTGCTTCTTTGTCGCGGCAATGTTCACCGTAGCCCCAGTTGCTTCAGACATTGTGGCTCTCGTTTGTTGCCTTCTATTCTGCGCGACGTCAATGGCGATGCGAAGAGCATCAAGCCTTGTCACGTGCGCTACGCCAGCGTTGTCCCAACCACATCGCTTCTCGGATGAGCTCGACGACGACGACGTATACGACAACACGTCCATAACACCGCCCCGCTCAAGGTCCAGTAAGTTCCATCTCTGCAGCTACATTTAATATGTGTACTTGCTGATCGTCCCTTTAGCAATCATGCACCCCAACCTCGACGACCCCAACTATATCGACTGCAGTGACCTCATCGCTGCCCTGCACGAGTGTCACACCACGCTCGGCGCGTGGAAATCCCAGTTCGGGTGCAACAATATCAAAGACGACTTAAATCGGTGCCTGCACAACGCGCGCTTGCAGCGCCGACACCAGAACAATGACGAAGGCCGACGGCGCGGCGAGGCGCTGCGCAGGTTCAACGATCGCTCCCTCGACGACATCTATGGACCCCATCTCGCGGAAATGAAGCGGCGGCAGATGTTGCAGCTCGACCGGGATATCACCGACGTGACGGCTGCGAATACGGTGCCCCCATCATCATCCACTGCAACGCCGGCGTCACGGTAATCATTATATCTATTTTTGTTGTGTACATATACAAAACCATCATTACATCTCCCCTACCGTCTGAATAAATGCTTCTTCGCGAGCTCTTTCTCCACCCGCGCCCGATTCTCGGGCGTGTCGTTGTACTTATCTTTCCAGATCCACATATCCCCGACCTCGCTCTTACCCTGTTCGACCGCTTGGCGATAGTACTGTGCGGCCTGGAACTTATTCTTCTGGCACCCGAACCCTTCGAGATAGCACCAAGCTGTGATTGTTAGCTTCATTCGTTCCATATCAAACGCAGATAACATACCCAACTCCCGCAACGCATCAAGATCTCCTAAATTCGCCGCGTTCTCATAATAACTTTTTGCTGCAAACGAATCAACCTCAACACCCCATCCATACCGGAAGCAATTAGCGAGCTCGAACAAGGCAAGTGAGAGCTCGCCCTTCATGCCGCCGGCACCGGACTTCCACGTGCGCTTCGTAACCTTTACATTTGCGCGCAACGCAGCGTCCTCGACCGCTGCAGAAGTCATCAGAGCGTATCGTAGGTACTGGATCGCCCGCTCCGGATTCGCGGGGACGCCCCAGCCGTGACGTAGGGACAGACCGTAGAGTAATTGGGCAATAGGAGATTGTGGTCCATTCGAGTCTGCGATTTTCCCGAATATCGCGGTAGCTTCCGCCAGCTTGTTTTGCTCGTGCAGTTCAATCGCCTTCTGCAGCAACTCCTCCTCCTTCTCTGCCATTCTCTCTTCGTCGACCTCGGACGTAGCAGTAGGCGATGGCAGGGGCAATGGTAACGATGCAGTACTTCTCGGTGCGCTGATCTGCAATTGAGCCATTTCGTTCGTGGCAAGCTTCACCGCGCGCTCTTCCCACTCTCCGCCGTGCTCAATCCGCCGCTGTGTGTTCGCGCGGCCCATCAGTACGCTATTCTTCGCCACCGGCAGATCCTGCGGTACATGCACGCTCGTAAGTTGCTGTGCTGCCGACGGGCTTCGTCGCCTTCCGGAGGCGACGCCATGTGGTGCGGTTAAACTGTTTTCGGACGACATAATCGGGTAGGGTGAATCCGCTGCGGAAATAGCGGGGGAGGAAGGCGAGCGCGAGCGGAAGGTTTCTTTCAGCACTGCTGAGAAACGGGAGCCGCGTGAAGATGAGGTTATGCTACTTGGGCTGGCGACACTCGTGTTGAAGGAAGATACTGCGGGGGATACGCCAGGGGATCCACTGCGGAATGAGGAGAGGCTGTCGCTTTTCTCGTCACCGTCACTGTCGGAGTCAAAGTTTCGCACTGGGGTGACGCGCAAGATGGCATTAAAGTTGGTTCGCGAAGCAGCTGGCGCGGTATCATAAGCGTCGTCATCGCCGTAGAATGAGCGCGTAATTACCGGCGGCGGTGCTAGCGCCAGCGCAGCAGGTGTAGGTGTTGGCGGCGGTGCCATTGCCGGCGGTGGCGGCGGCGGTAGTGGTACAGGTGTAGGCTCAAGTGATGGAAACGACTCTGTTCCCGTCGTGTCCACCTGCAGAATTCGTGGATCATCGCTACCCACCGCTTGCCCCTTCTCACCAGACGCCAATGTCGGCGTCGACACATGCACCGTCTCCGCCGTAGGAAACGAATCCGTCCGCGGTGTAACCAACCGCAAAGTACGTCGCGGCTCTTCATCGCTGTCATCCAGCCCACCCGTCGTCGCAACCACCATTAGCCTCCTCTGTGCGCGCGGCACAGTCTTCTCCTCAAGCGAGCCATTCGAATCCAGCGTGAACGAGCGGTCATACACCGCATGCACCGGCACCGGCGAGTCTGAGTAATCCGAATACGCGTAAAACCCACCGTCGGCGGGAGGCGGGTCGGAGTAACCTGCAGGGCTGTAGTCGTCGTTGTCGCCGGGGACGAGCATGATGGTGGAATCGCGCGGCATGAAGGCTGTGACAGGGGTTGTTTCCTCATCGCAGGGAGAAGGAGTCGGTGCGGACGGCGGCGGAAGGGGAGGCGGACTAGTTGCTGAAGCGGGGACATCCTCTTCATCCTCGCTGTCAGTGAACACGTAGCGATTCTGCGTGCGCGGTTGCGGGGTATGATCTTCCTCGTCCTCATCAAACGAGTCACTGTTGTACGCACCGTCTTGCAATGTGACGCTATTTCCAGTCGGCGCGTTATCCGACACTTCCTCCCGTTGCGAGTGCGTAGCTTCATGACGGGTATCGGCCAAAGAGAACGGATGTAGATATCGATGCTGCGTAGTCAAGGCATCGTCGTCCTGGCGCGCGTTGATAGGCGGCAAAGGGACCCGTGTCATAGCAGATGATACGCACGCTGGCGCCGGAAACTGCTGTTGCTGCGGTTGCACAGTCGGCACCGGCACCTTCGTCACAGGTCGTGGACTCATACCCGACACAGGACTCTGACTTCGCGACGTTCGAGAATGATCCTGGCGACCTGGATTCAGACGCGGCGGCGCGGTAGTTTTATAGTACGGCGAGAGTGGGTGCTGCGGCGAACACTGCAATGGCTGCGGACTAATGCGTTGAGAATTCTCTTGGTTACCACTTGGGGAGAGTGAACGCCCACTACCGCCAAGGGAGGTGCGTATGTCTGCAGTATACGCATTCACCGACAATGTGCTGCTGGATTGCGGCTGATACTGCTGCGGGGGCAGGATATCTTCACGCACGACCTTGTTGGCACTGAGGACTCTAAACGACGGCGAGAGTGCTGCCGACGAGGTATCCGATTTCGCACTGTTCTTGTTGAAGATCGGCATGGCAACAGCAGTGAGTAACTAAGCAGTATTGAGCCGTAGAAAACACAACTAAACACGAATATTATCCCACAGCCGGGCGGATAAGGGGTGTGGACCCAGAGGCCGGCTGGAGCCTGGGGAAAGAGTTGGCGGAGGCGGAGGTGGAGGCTACACATAGTCGAATGAGGCGCGCGGCCGTGGAGAGAGCGTACGCGCGGACGCGTGGCTGACGTGGCGCAGTAGCATTCAGCGCCTGAGTCCACACGCTATGTCAACAGTCAACAAAACAAGATTATGCCCTAAAAGTACAGTTCTATATTTGATTATTTTTGTTTTTGTGGTTGCGCGTACACGCGCGCGGGGCGCGCCAGACGTTGTCCGGCTCGGGAAGGAGCGCCGTCGTTTATCATGGAATGTTCATGCTTAGCCAAAGCGACGGAGCTGCTGTCATTAGTAAAGGCAGAGCCCAGTAAAGAGCAAAAACATACATCATCTAAGAGGTCCTGAAGCTGCTGATCTGTGCGCTTCTTTGCGAGACTAGGAGGTCAGCATATACACTATAGTCGAGGATGGCAGTAGTACCTTGGAATGAGTGTCTTCGCTTCTTCAGCGTCCTCGCATGAGAGGGATCCTAATAAGTCAGTACGTCGTCTGCACGCGATAGTGTGAGCACATACCCAGCTGTGCGATCTCGAACGGATGCAGGTCTGCGTTCTCGGGACTCTTGAGAATGCGCTCGACGGCGCTGACGGTCTCTTCGTCGCGGAAGAGCGCAAACACGGTCAGATACTCCTGTGTCTTGCGCACAATGCTAGCAGATGGTAAGCATTGGTATCACACAACAACAACAATAGCAGCAGGAAAGAACGCACGGGTCGGAGGAGAGATCATCCTCAAAGTCGTCGTCCTGGTTCGACTCATCGACAGACGGTCCTGCAGATACCGCGGCAGTCGCTGCACCGGTGTTGCGCTCGCGGCGCTGGGCCATGAATGCTTTCATGAGCAGACGCGCCTCCGAGAGGTTGAGCGCGATGAGCTGCTCCTCGACGCCGTCGTTGTTGATCTGGCTAACGGCAAACTCAGGCCCCAGCTTGAGGGTCGACGCGTCGACGTCCTCAGTAACACCGTTGATGACGCGGCGAGGACGAGGGCGGGTCGCCATGTCGGGAAGTGGTGGGAGAGTGTGTAGGTGTATGTGTTGTTGGATCTATTCTAATTGCCGGCGACGACGGCACAGCGCGCGGGAGGGTCGCGGCGGGCGTGGCGTGTATGGACTATACCAGACGCGGCACAGATGCGAATGAGTGTAGACACGAGGCGAAGAGGGTATATGTAATGGAGGGTACACAGTGAGACGGGTGGGTGGTCGTGCGCTGCAGTTTTTGAGCGGCGCCGAATCGCGAAGGCGGAGCGCTCAGCAAATGTTCACGTGCTTCAATCACGTGACCGTACAATGCTAGTGGCAATGCAAGCTTTGCCCACGGGAATCGCGCCCAGGCAGGACAGCCAGCTATCACCGCCGCTGCCTCGAAATCGAGACCTAGTACCTAGTACATTTCACAGTTGCACTGCCTCTGCCTCCACCGCTGCCTTGCCAATCAAAACCGCCGTCGCGGCGCTCTGCGTCCTGACAGGGCGACCGCGAGGCGAGCCGGAAGCCAGTGGCGCCGCACGTGGCCGGCAACAGCGATAGTGTGGTGCGCACGGTCCCAGGAGAGCACATACATGCAGTACAGCGTGAGTTGCACAGTCCCGGGGCGAAGTACACGGGGCCCTGCAGTAGCGCGTCGCTTGGACGATCCCAGCGACGGTGGCGGGCGCAGTATCGAGTCCAAGTCCACGGTGACCACGGCAGCAGCACCGCGCCCGGGCGAGAAGAAGCTCTGGAAGCGGAGCAGAGTAGAATAACTGAGGTAGAAGGCAGACCATAAACATGCAGAAGCAGCAGCGGCAGCGCGGCCCGCTGCGCTATCAGCAACCTCCGCGCCGCACCCGCGCCAGCCGCGGTGCTCCGCTGCTCCCGTCCTTGTCCTCCTCCCCGGCCACGTTGCCTGGGACCTTTCCTCTTCTCTCCTCTCTTCTCCACTCTCCTCTTCTCTTCTCTACTCCCCCCACTCCGCCGTCTCCTTTGTCCTGTATCCTTACCCGTTTCAATGGTCCAGCTCCCTTTCGCCCACCCATACCCCGCGCCGCCCGGCAGTGGCTTCTGGGGTCCACGGTACGCTGTCCTGGCCCGTTCCTAAATCGCAGTCGCCTCCGCGAGCCCGCTGGGGATCGCCCTCCTCCCCGCCATCGCTCGCTCGCGGTGTGTGCCTCCCTACCGCCTCTAGGTACTAACGCATCTGCAGGACCTCCACCATCGACTGGTGCGAAGAGAACTACGTTGTCACGCCCTACGTCGCCGAGGCTATCAACACCGTTACAAATGGCGCCTTCGGTATGCTCACTCTCTCCCTCCTTCCCCCCTCCCCCTCCCTGCCTCCTGCTTACATCGGCAGTCGCCCTCGCCGTCTATGCGATCGTCAACGCGGTGCAGCAAAAGCACGAGCGCCGCTTCATCCTCACCGCTTTTGGCTTCGCCCTCGTCGGCGTGGGCTCCTGGCTCTTCCACATGACCCTGCAGTATGAGTACCAGCTCCTCGACGAGCTGCCCATGATCTACGCCACCTGCATCGCGACCTGGTCTGTGTTCTCCTACGCCCGCGCCAAAAAGGACGCCATCCTCCTCGCCATCTACATCTTCCTCGGCGCGGCCATCCTCACCGCCGTCTATCTCTATTTCAAGGATCCCACCATCCATCAGGCGGGTTACGCTGTCCTCACCGGCGCCGTCCTCTTCCGCTCCATGTACCTCACCATCACCAAGATTGACGATCCTGCCGCTCGCCGTAACATGTGGAAGACTGTCATCATCGGCGTCTCGACCTTCCTTTCAGGCTACGGCCTCTGGATGATTGACATTCACTTCTGCTCCTCCCTCCGTGCTGCGCGCCGTGTCGTTGGCATGCCCTACGGCTTCATCCTCGAGGGCCATGGCTGGTGGCACATCCTCACCGGCCTCGGTGTCTACTACTACCTCGTCTTCCTCGAGTACCTCCGCGTCTGCCTCATCGGCAAGGCCGACGATTACGTCTACGTATGGGAGAGAGGCATCTTCCCCCACGTCGATCTCAAGTCCTCCGTCGAGCGCTCAAAGAATGCAAAGAAAAACAATTAGTACCGTCCTTTCCGTGTTTGTCTGTTTTCATCTCCATTTCTTGAGAGATCGTACTTGTTTCCTGTTTGGTTCTCTTCGTTCACGAGTTGACGCCGCCTATACGCCGATGACGATCACATAACGACTCTAGTTTTGCCAGTTTTTTGTCTTTTTGCTGCGTTTTCAGCCCAGGGTCTGATAGAGATCGACGCCGTGTCTTTGATAGATTTGCCTCCTCTCCCTCCTCCTCGCGTCCACTTCTCCATCTCGCCTCACGCTTGTTTGATGAATCACACCCTCCGACCGCGCCCCGCCCGCCTCGCCCGCCGCAGCGTACCAGTCGGTACAACCCCCTGCACCGCACTCACCTTTTGTCACTGCCCTAACCGCCGCAATATTCCCTCCTTTCTTGCGGTTTCTCTTTTGCTTCCACGTCTCTTCTCCTATTGCAGACTATCATGCTTGGTCTTTTTATTGGACGGCAGTATGATACGAATGAGCGTGCCGAAATGCAATACCAGGCTCGTGCATGCGCTGCGCTAGCCGATGCCATCGCCACATTGTCCGTGCTATCTCATTTGTCATTTTTGGCATATATCGATTTTAAGGTTTCATCACCGCGCGGAACTTCCCACGGCTTGTTTGCGCCTACTCCCTAGCCTCAACAACTCTACTCTTTTCCCATAGAGGATGTGCTGGAGGTATTTTTGTGATTTTGTGTTTTCTTGCGCGAGGCTATTTCTTGTTCCATTGTTACTTTCGTGCGCCGAGGGTGTCTCACAAAAGTTGACTACAGTACATAGTTCATCTCCTCTCTGTCTCTTCCGCGTTTCCCTTCCTACAGCTATGAAGAGTCGCTTACAACTATGATGAGCCTTACCTCATTTTTAGTACCGTAGACCGTCTCTCCACCTTTGTTTTGTGATTCATCGTTCGTCGTCGAACAAACAAATAAATCGTTTCACCAAAGCATCTCATTATCTCAATCCTTTTTGCTTGCTATGCTAAATCACACGGTCTCTGAAAATAAGTGATGTGAAGAATAATGACATAAGTAAATAAGTGAAAATAGAAAAGCCAGGGATATCGCCGGAATGTAAAAATCAAACGAAAAAGAAGGAACTCATACAAGAGTAGTGGTTCAAAACAAACATATTCAAAAGTGCTGCTTTCCTTCTCAACTCGTCTTGTAGTGAATTATTCCTTCTTCTTCTCGAGGTATCAGTTGGTTTAAAGCTGCAGTTACCGCACGCATTAAATAAAAGTCATCGTCATAATCGTTGTGACATAGTGGAATACTAAACATGAAAAAATCGTATATACAAAACATCATATAGATGTGCGAGCTGATCACACCCTACGCTCGCGGTCGCGCTCGTGCGAGGGCACATATGAGTCCGTGCTAATGTCGCCACTGCTGGCAGAGTGGTAGTGGCCGCCAGCCGGACCACGTCGGTCTCCGCGATAGTGGTCGCCGCGCTGATCTCCACCGCGATGATCGCCTCGTCTTTGACCGCCATTGCGGCCGACATGGCCGGGGTGAGAGTGGTGATTGTGGCTCTGCATAGCCTGCGGCAGCTGCTGCGGCGGCTGTCCACTACCTGGCACACCCATGCCATGTTCGAGATATCGCACGACCTCGAGAATCTCCTTCTTGGCCGGCTCTAGGTTCTCCTTATTCTTCGACGGGCACCGAACCACCACGTTGTCCACCATTGTGGCGACGCTGCCGCCGCCGTTCGCGACAACAACATCCGTAGCCTGCTCGTAGGCATTCGAGAACTTTACAAACACATTGTACTTCCGCATCAGCGCTTGGATTTGCTGTCCACTGGGTCCGATGATATTGCGGTGGTACACCTCGGGGATATAAAACGAGATCTCTGCTGGCAGTTCTTCCTCGAGCAGTTGCATGCCGTAGAGCGCGGCAGCGTAGTTGGACGCGACGAGGTCCACGAAAAAGTTATATTCCGTGAATGGCTCGAATTTGATCCACACATGGGCGGTGCTCATGATCCGGTTAAGTTTACCATTCTTCTTGCCAGCGATGAACTCGCGTTGGTCTACCGAAAGCTCGAGCCTGAAGCGCACCTGGTGGTGTTCCGACTGCACCAGTTAGCACTCTGTCAGTACAGTAAGAAAGAAAGAACCTACCGGCCAGAATGGCAATCCTCGGATCTGCGAGACCGCTGACTTTGTCGCCTCCGTGTCACCAAGCACATCGAAAGTGCCGCGCAAAAACGACACATCCGTGCCGCTCGTCGACGCAATGCGCTCGAGACTCGTGCGCATCTCCGCAGTTGGTGGCAATGTTTTCGGCTGAATCAGGAACCCGTCATTGTCGGCGCGGCCCTCGTGTATCCAGTACCCGGCCGAGTATATGTCGCAGATCAGCTTCGCAACGGCGCGGATTGTGTTCTCCACAAATATGTGTGACGAGCACTGCACGCGAACAATCGAGCGCGCCGCGCCGAGGTAGGGGAACTGGATGAACGCGCCATTGCGGCGAGAGAAATCTTCGAGCTTGTCTAACGCGTGCAGAAGCAAGTAGTCAATCTTTGCAAACGGCACAACAAAGTCCTTGCTATACACCGGAACCTTCCGCTTCTGCAAACTGTCAGCTGCAATCGACTGCCTACCCGCATCGAACCCACTCACCAACTCCTCGATCGCGTCGCGTGCACGGTCAACATCGGCTTCCAGCCCGGCAATGTAGATCTCGTCGTAGTCCCTGCGGGCGTGGTTCTCGTCGAGCGAAGAGTGCACGCAGGGAAACAGCGTCGGCGTGTACAGCTTTGTGTTTGTGTCCTGCGTGACCTTCTGGAAGCTTATCTGGTCGCGGCCGGCCAGCAACGTATGCAGCGAGAGCGGGACGAGCATGCGGTCAATATGCAGGCCATTCTAGACACATAAGCCACAGTCGCCTCATGGCGGCAACAGAGCATCAAACATACCAGATCGTCAATCAGCAAAGCAAGCCGTGTCTTGGCGAAAGCGATGCTGTCCAGATCACCGTAGGCAAGAATGTGATACGGCTTCCAGATGTCCTCGAGTTCGATCGGACCCGGGTTCTGCGGCCGCAGCGCGGGGTCGAGGACTTTCGTCACAAAGATCGTCACGGAGGTGTACTCCGCGATGGCATCGAGCTGCGCGGCAATGGGAGCGAGCAACTCACCGTGCGCATCGAGAAGCTGGAAGGTGTCGATGCCAACATGATCCACGCCCTAGGAAGAGGTTAGCACTTGATGCGAGGGGTAGACTGGGTGGACGTACGATCTCGTAGTACTGACGGAGCACGCGGCTACGGTCGGTAAGTACCGCGGAGGAGGTTCCGCTGAGGGTGACTGTGATCGCGCGCGCCGTGCGGGGCTCAACTGTCGCCGTGGCAGTGACAAACCCTTCGGTCGCGATCTCGGCGATCGTGCGCTGAATCGCACCGATGTTATCGAATGAACGCGGCGCGGTGAGACCTTGTTGCTGTTGTGTGGTGGGATCGTTCCAAAGCGCGCACGCGTTTTTCGAGCGGAAGACCACGTCCGCGGCGTCGGGCTCAACGAGCACCATGTACGGCAGCGAGAATGCGGTGGTCATGGTGTCGTATGCCGCAAGCTGCTCCACGGGCACGGCGGTGGCTGCGGGCAGCTGCGTGGTGGTCGCCATGGCGGCGGTCGCGGCGGGGGCAGGGGGTGGTGGAGGCGGCGGCGGGAGCGGTAGCATTGCGGAGGAAGAGAAGGAGGAAGAGCGCAAGTGATTGCCGCCGCCGCCGCCCGGGAGGAGGCTGTCGCCGTCGTCCGACTTGAGCTTGACCGGCGCCAGAGTGCGAGCCGGGAGTAGGATGGGTTGAGGGAGGAGGCAGAAGGAGGGGTGAAGATGGAGAGGAAGGGAGAAAGGAGGGCGGCGTGGAGAATATATCGGCGGCGGAGGAATAGAACGCTAGGAACTTCCGGAACCCAGACGCGCCGAGCAGGACGGCCATCGAGGAGGATTCGCTCATTCTAAAAAGGCCGTCCACGCAGCGTCGCCGCCCGCGCCGGCCGCAGTCACCGTGGGCGGTGTCAGCACACGCGGGTCAGCCGGTCGCGTAAGCTGCCGCTGCGGAGCGGAGACGCCGCGATGCTGACGACCGCGGACAACGAGCGATTACTATTCAGCGCCTACGGCATCGCAAGTTGCAAACTAGAACACCATTGCACAGTCGTAAGCGCAGTATGCATCACGCCAATGCAAAAGGATGAAGAATATACACGCCATGCAGACACAACTACATCTCAAAAGCCATAAACCTCGTCTGATCACCTCTGTGGGCTGACCAACCCAAGGGGCTCGTGGCCCGTACGCGTTGACCTTCTCACGACGGATCGCGACAGCCTCATCACAAACCAACCCCGACACCGCTATTGCTTCCATGGCCTGCATCCTCACCACCATTATTTCCGCTGCACAGTCTAGCAAGCTCGTCGCCGCGGCGTCGCTGCTCTGCCTTGCCGTCGGCGCCTTCAAGACCGCCGCTTTTGCGCTCAGTCTGGTGCGGTTCTTCGTGGAGACGTTCGTGCAGTCCGGCATCAGCGTATGTTTGTTCTCTGTCCGGATGCAATTGATCTTGTGTACTCATACCCCGTCCGCAGCTCCGCAAGTATGGCTCAGCCAAGGGCTCCTGGGCCATCGTAACCGGCGCGTCCGACGGCATTGGCAAAGAATACTCTCTCCAGCTCGCACGTGCCGGCTTCAACGTATTCCTTGTCTCGCGCACCGAGTCGAAGCTCGTCGCTCTAGCAACCGAGATCAAGGCCACATACCGCGGTGTCACCACCAAGCAGCTCGCCCTCGACTTCTCCTCCGCCGGTGACGCCGACTATGCTGCATTCGCTGCCGTCGTTGACGAGCTCGGCGTCGACATAGGCGTCCTCGTCAACAACGTAGGGCAGTCGCACTCCATACCCGTTCCTTTCGCCGAAGTCGACATCAAGGAACTCACAGACATCATCACTATCAACGACCTCGCAACCCTCAAGATTACCCGCATCGTCGTGCCCAAACTTCTCCTCCGCAAGAAGGAACGCAAGCTCAAGTCCCTCATCCTCACCATGGGCTCATTTGGCGGCTACTTCCCCACCCCGTATCTCTCCGTCTACTCCGGCTCCAAGGCCTTTCTCCAGCACTGGAGTTCTGCCCTCGCCACCGAGCTCGCCCCCGCTGGTGTCGACGTCGAGCTCGTGCTCTCCTACCTCGTCACCTCAGCCATGTCAAAGATCCGCAAGACCTCCATGCTCATCCCCAACCCCCGCCAATTTGTTCGCGCAACCCTCTCTAGTATCGGCCTTGCCCGCGGCGCCCAGGGCATGACCGCCACTTCCACCCCCTACTGGTCCCACGCCCTCTTTCAGTACGTCGTCTCCTCCACCATCGGCGTATACTCCTCCATTGTCGCTTCTTCAAACCTTAGCATGCACGTCTCCATCCGCAAGCGCGCCCTCCGCAAGGCCGAGCGCGAACAAAAGTCTCAGTAGACACTCTTCGCTTTGCTCCTCCTCCTTCTCCTAGTCCTCACACAGTAATGCGGTGATATAAATACTTTTGATTCGAGCGTCTTGTATAAAAAAATCATATCCTCCTTCAAATCTGCACACAGATGCTGCTATACCAAAACACCAGCAGCCTCGCAACCTCAACTTGTGCTCTTTTTATACATCCCTCCCAGCCTGCTGAGCAATGCTACCCGTCCTTTTACTTTCCATTAGTCGTCCGCTTCGTCTTCGGAACAACAGACCACTCTTCTTCGCCCACGTTGACAATCTCCTGAATTGCCTCCTCCGCTGATGTCGCCTTCTCGCCAATCTCGGCCTCCATCGCCGCCGGCGCAACAACCACACCACTGTCAACAACGGTGCCGGGCTCATCGTCGTCTATATCCGGAATGAAGTCGTCGCCCGCCTCAGTCGTGCGTAGAAGTGAAAACTGCTTCGCCAGCGGTGCGGCAGCCTCCTCCTTCTTCTCCTCCTCAGCCTTGCCGTTGGCCCCGGCCGGCCGCGCTAAGCGCTCACGCGGCTGTCGCGCCTCAGGCATACGTGTACCACGCAGAGCACCACGCACCGGCACAGGTCGCTCCGCAATACGAGTGCGCTCGCCCTCACGCTCATGTCTGCGAGTGGTCTCCCGCAAGACGCGCTTCTGCTCGAGCTCCAGTAGCTTCTTCGCCGTGTCGACGGGGGCGGCACCACCGAAAGGGCTCGCCTTAGTCGACGCCGGTGCTGCAGCAGGAGCAGCGGGTGCAGCACCCTCCACTGGCTGTGTTCGCTTCTGAAGGTTCAGGCGTCTTCGCTCCATAGGTCGCGGCGGCTCGGGTGTCGAGGAACCCTCACGTGAGCGGCTTGGGCCGTCTCTCCGAATAGTGTCAAATGAGCTGCCAGATCTCCAGTTATCGAACGACCGCGTATTCTCAGTCGCGTCCTCACGGCCTTCGCGATCTCCCCCCTCCTTCCACGAACTGAAGGTCGAGCTTCGCTGCTGTCGTCGCTCCTCATTGTGCACAGGCGGCAGCGGGCCGCGACGTTCCCACGAATCAAAGTCGCGGACCTTTCCATCGGATACCGTACGGCGCTCAAGCACCGGCAGAGGCTTTCCCGCACGCCACTCGCCCTGTGTTCTGTCCTCCTTGGGCTCTGCGCGTGCAGAGGCAACGCTCACGCGAACAGGCCGGCCCCGTACTTCTGTCTGTGACTTGTCCAGCGCGCGCTCGAGGCCCTCGCGTTCCTTGAATTCGACATATGCAAAGGGACGCGCCTGTTCAAACCCTCCGCGCTCCTTGATTAGACGAATGCTCTCAATGTCGATTCCGCTGAACAGGTCCTCGATATCGCCTTCTGTGATTTCGGTGGCGAGATTGCCGAGATGCGCGGTATACGGCGGCGCGTCGGGAATAGGCAGCGGCTCACGATACTCACGCTCGCGGTACTCGCTGCTGCGGTACTCGCCACTGCGGTAATCATCGCCGCGCTCGGCCCGGGGCTCGTCGCGAGAGTGGCTTCGCTGGGGATCATATCGCCGCGAAGGCGGCTCCTGTGGCTCCTTGAACAGACTTCCCCGAGTAGATGAGTCGAACACTAAAAGAGGCGTTAGAACCTGTGCAGCACCCCAGCGTCAAGACTAAACTTGCCACGTTCTGGACGCTCCGGGGCTGGTGCACGTTCGCGGTCGCCGTAGCGATCACCACTTCGATCGCCATAGCGGTCACCGCCTCGATCGGAGCGATCAAAAGAAGATCCGGCAAAGGACGACCGATCAGCTAAATAAAGTGTTAGCACGCGTGGACAATGATGAGAGAGAGCTGAGGTGAGAGCGTGGGATTCCTACAGGACACGGCTAGATACGATAGTTAATAAGTGCTACTGAATGTCCAGACTGTGAAATAACATACGAGGAGGAGGAAGGTCTTCCATGTCGTCGGCCCAAGAAGAGGCAAAGTCTGTGAGCATTGTATCAGCCAGGGTCTCTTGACGAAGCGAGCTTAGGAGAATTCGCAATGCAATTACCGCTGGTTTCAATAAAGTCTGTGAGGGACATCTTAGTTCCTTTCTTCGGACCTGAACAGAAAGACGCGTGTTAGAAAAGCATCACACACCCCTGCAATGCGCGTAGTCGCGTGAGCGAGGGAGGGGGGCAGCGAGCAACCCTAGACACAGCAGCTTACCCATGATGCCTAGTAATGCGTCCGGAGGACGGGTGGAACAATTAAGTGGTTCTGTACACCCAGAAGTCAGTGGCCGAGTAGCGGGCAGCGAAAGTAGAGGTCAACGAACTAAGAGGGAAGGGGATTGCAGCGGGAGAGAAGCGCTGACGGACGGCGGACGAAGGCAGGACGCGGACGAGAAAAAAAAGAGAAGTGGCA
Source organism: Limtongia smithiae (assembly GCF_038497785.1). Lineage (NCBI taxonomy): Eukaryota > Fungi > Ascomycota > Lipomycetes > Lipomycetales > Lipomycetaceae > Limtongia > Limtongia smithiae. Next base: position 2,815,549 of record NW_027117622.1, read on the forward strand.
GGGACTGCATAATCGCCCCGCCGCTGCGAACTTCGCACCACAGCCGCGCAAAGTTTGGTGCTTCTGTCTGCCGTACACGGAGAGCTCTATGTTCCAATATGTCTACAGGATTTCTCTACTCCTCGTACTTCACAAGGCCCAGATCTGGTGCCTGGCCCTTGCCAAACAGTCGGATGTACTTATCACACCGCGGGATTTCGTCCGCGACGTGGCCTATCGCTATCACCGTGCCACCCCAGTCGTCCACAAACTGCTTGCAAAGCAAGATGCTGCGGTCATTCATGCCTGAGAACGCCTCGTCCAGAACGAGGATCTCCGGGTTCTTGACAATCGCGCGCATGAAAAGAACCAGCTTCTGGTCGTTCAGAGACAGGTCAGCAAACACAGTCTCGCCCTTGACGCTAAAATAGTCAAGGAACTGCTGCACGCGCGCTTCCCGCTGCTCCTTCGTCAGAGTGCCCGCAATGTGTGCAGATCCCGATGGCGGCAGGAACGAGCCGATGGTGAAGCCCGTAGCGACAGCCTGCCTTGCCGTCAGCGTCTTAGGGAAGATAGCGTGGATCTCTGGCGATGCGTGGCCGATGACGCGGTTGATGGAGAAGTAGTTCTGCTTGCCGACCTTGCGCGGCTCATCAAAGATCTTGACCTTTGAGTTCCACGACTGCGGATGGTCTGCGGTCAGCATCGACAGCAGTGTGCTCTTGCCGGACCCATTGTTGCCCTGCAGGTGCCACTTCTCGCCCCGGCGCACAACCCACTTCAGGTCCTGGATAACTAGCCGGTCTTGATACTGAATGTTGACGTGGTCCATGTCGATAATCGAAGTTACACCCTTCCGTTCTGGCGGTATCATGCCAGCAGCCTTAAAGTTGAATTTGTTTCGGATGTAGATGGAATTGCGCTTCTCCGTCAGCGCCTTTAGCGTTTCTGCAACCTCCGCCTTGGTTCCAGAGTCCACAAGTCCGGTCTCATCCACAACCGCAACGTGTGTAATCCACTCCGGCATAGGCTCGTGAGCACGCAAGCCGAGAATAACATGGGGGTTCGGTGCAAGCTCGTTCAGCATATCTGACAGCGTCGCCGTCGCCGTGGGGTCGAGTCCGACTGCGCACATGTTAGCCAAACCCACGCACTTGTCAACAAAACAGAAAGCATACGAAATGGTTCGTCTGCAAGCAGCAGTCGTGGGCTCTTGAGCAATCCGCGCGCTATACGCGCACGGCGGTTCTGACCATTGCTGAGCGTAACGACCCACTGTTTTAGCATCCCCTCGAGCCCTAGACGCGTCACGACCGTCTCAAACACTTTCTCCTGACGCGCAACAGCCTCGACGTCGGTCGGACTCGCGTGAAATGCTCGACGCAAGAAAGATTCGAGGTCTGCGTCCTCGACCTCCCGGAAGGACTCGTATCGCGCCGCCAGATACGCGGGCTTAATGTTAGTGTCGAACGCGACAAGCGATGTCACCGTCGCCGGCCACACGCTCTGTTCTAGGAATGGGTACGTCCGTGAGGCGGCCGGCACGGCGGTGAACTGGCCAGCGAGTACCTGCAGCATCACGCTCTTGTGCGTTCCGGTAATGGCCCATTTCTGCGTCGGTAGTAGAGTCAGCGAGAGCGGAGAAGTGAAGATGTCCTTTGCGAAGTGCTGCGGCCGCAGAATCGCTTCCTTGAGAACGACTGTTGGCTTCGCTGCTCCCATGGTGCCACCCTCCTGTTAGTAACACTGTTATTGACGCTGCGATTTTTTTTGACAGCCTCGAACTCGCTGTCGTCGAGCCGCTCCGAGTTCGCGGGGAAAAGGAGCCCCTGTTTGGATCTGCGCTTCTATCACCCACCATCTCACACTTCATGATGTTCTCCACCTTCCAGCGGCATCGTCCGGTGCGCCTTATACTTTCATACTCTTGCGTGTTCATTTTTAATATCGTCTAGACAATACCTGAGGCACAGCAGCGAAGTCCCGCCGTCGTTCACCCGGTCTTCTTGGGTCGCTCGCTCGTCCGGACTCCGCACACCGCAATCCAATGTAACAACGATCCGCGCATTACACACCCAGCATCATGGGGATACCAGCGCGCGTGTGATGTGAAGATCACAGCAGAATGCAGCGTCGACAGCAGCTCCTCCAGCTCTAGTGGTGCCGGAAAGTGCGCGCACTGTCGCAGTCGTTTATAGTATCACAGTGCACCGCGAGGTGAAAGTGAACTGGCCACGGCAAATCATAGCTATCATGACATTCTTGGTATTCTTTGTTATTCATCAGTATTTTCTTTGGCGTTGGGCAGTTGGGGTCTTCAGTGTACTACGATGTATATATGACAGTTCAGCAATAGTTACGATCTTGTGCCATTTCTGAGCTGATCCTTCCAGGATATATGCGTGAATATCTGAGAAGGTGGATTGAGAGTGTTCTAACATCCTCTAAAAGTGCTAATGAAGATCAGGCTAGCAAATTATGATCCAAACACAAGTAAGGCGATAACGGGCAGATCCAACGAGATTGTTTTGAAGCGGCAGGGACAACGAGATATATATCAGAAGTGCGTGGCTAGACTTCACATGCCACAACACAAAGAAGACTCTCGGGACCAGGAAGGTCCCCCAGCACCGCTTCGTGTACGGCGCGCCGTTGACGGCGAAGTCGGCATGGACAAACTCGGGAACGTGAACAATACGACATAAACGCATGCTATTCTAGCAATGAACACAAGAGCATTGCTCAGTGAAGGCACAAAGGCAGGTTGCCTCGCGCGATCCCGTCCCCAGATCGTCGGCCGCTGCTTCACCTCGCCTCCAGAGCGCAAGCAACAGGATAGTCAAAGGCCAGATGCCCTCATTATTTAGCGGCATCATACCTTGCGCATGGGTGGAGATGAACCATGTACTCGCGCGAGCATGCAATGGAGGCCGGGAAGGTAAGAGAAGGAGAAGGGTGGCGACGGTGGGGAGGGCGGTAGTGCATCAACAACTGCAGCGGTGGTAAACGTGGATGTGCGGCCAGATCCTGAAGAGCTACTCGCTTCTGTTTATCTGGGCCCAGCGCTCATTCTCGCGTCGCAGTTCCAGGAAACTCCGACGCGTCGCGTCCAGTTCGTTTTCACATTAGGTTATCAGCAGCACGATGGCGCCCGTCAAACTTGTCACGCCCATCCATCGCGTCTGTGTTCAGACTTGCCTGTGGTTCTGTAGATATATATTGCCGCAGGCGTGTATAGCACGAGCGCAGCGAGCGCGAGGCGCGCGAGTTTAGAGAACCACTCAAGCAGTGAATGTTGTGTTCAAATAATAAAAATGAGAAATTTGACAATAGCAAGACCGAACAGAAAGCAGAGAAGATATAAAACACGTCAATGCCGCGTACAAAGGCGTTGACTTGTGAAGTTAATTGGTGCTTAGCATAGACCAGCATATCCAGAGTCGATTGTTCGGCCACATCGCATGCCCGTCTTCCTTCTCCTCTCTTCCACACGCTTGTGTCTCTGTGCTTTTCTACCTATCGTTTCCGACCTTGTTTCTGTCTCATGCACTTGTCCACGCGTCCGCTGTCCTCTCACAGATCTCAGCCCTGTGATGAACCCCACAGACCAAGCGACAGCAGTAGCTAACACGTCGCCGAGCAGCTCAACGCGTTCTTCAACGGTGAGATTCGTGACCGTTATCTTGCCTTGGCATGAACATACTAACAAGGTTTCGCATGGGCATATCGACAATGGTGAAATCGCGTCAACATACCACGTATGGTATGCGATGTTTATGTGATATCTTCATGCACTAATTGTATCTCACGAACACTTCCATTGACCACGACACATATCATTTCATTCTATTTTGTCTCGCCGTCGCACCGAAGTTGTGTGAGAACGATCCGACCATTGTCTCTTGATGCCGATACGAGATCACTTCTCTTGGTGACGATACGAACTTTTGGATTTTCGTCACGATATGGAGCTCTCTTTGAGGACGATGGAAATTTTGGCCTGTTAGGTGACGATGCGAAACTTGGTTTAGTTGGTAACATCGCGAAGATTTGATGTCGAAGCGAAATTGTTGGAGTGCTTTCGGCGGCGAGTTGACAACTAGTAAGATGATTTCCCGCTTTGGTGGACATGGACTAGTCCTAACGGTTGATTTGTATTATATCATAGCAGAGACAAGAAACAGGACAATCAATGTAAACGAGAACAAGGTATTCAATGATATATGCAAAGAGAATCCACAATCACGCCCACTGATGACCCAGCCACACGAACATCAAAACCACGCAACGTAGCGACACGGTCTCCTTCATCGCATGTCTAATACGCACACTACCAGGAAGCCAAAGAAGTCTCTACAGCAGTTCGCAGCATGGCCGCATGACGGAGTTGAAATAGGAGTGCTAGATCAGAAGTTTCAAGTCAATCGACATGTATCAGAGAAAAAAGCGAATGAAGAAAACCAGAAAGCTGCAAAACAGGTGCAAGTCAATATCAGCTTGCCGAACTGCGGAAGAGACGCACAAAAGAATACCGCCTTACTAGTTCGGCATTTCAGAAAATGCGGCGAGGCACGTGACGCTGAGAACTTCGATGAGGTTTACAAGGCGGTGAGCACGAAGCTGGGAGGCGAAGATGCGCACAAAATTCGTTCCTGAGGACTCCAGTTTTTTTGTAAGACTGTGACCAGGTGATTCTCTTTGAATGTGATATCTCGGCACACTCTTGTCAGATTGCTCTAGCAAGGCTGAGGGCAATCACAGCGAGACAAACAACAGAAGACGACTAAGAGCTTTTGCCGCTCAAAATCTCACGTCGACTAAACACCTGTTCCCTACCTCATCATAAAACTAATGCAAGAATCACCAGACCCCTTCACATTCCATTGTGCAACTAATGTAACAAAAATTAACTCGCGTAAACAATACTCTAACACAAATATCTATCGTTCTACACACCAAATGATGGTTTCCCATCAACATTGGACCACTCCCTCAGACTATCTTGAAGACAGCTGAAATGAAGCTTACTACTTTGTTCTGCGAGTCCAGGTGATGGAGCTGGGCTCACCGGGGAGGGTCACCATACTCTGTTCCGAAGTTAGTGGTCGTACATAAATGACGATGATATATGTGTATACATACCGAGTAGTCAGGAGTAGGAACCTTGGCTCCGCCGTAGATGGTCCACTTGAATTCGCGAATGAACAGCGACATAATGGTTCCAAGCTGGACGTATGCGAACTGCTCTCCAATGCATCTATGTCGTCCAGCGCCAAAGGGCAAGTAGGGTGACCGCGCACCCTTGGAAATAGTGGCCGCATCGCTGGAGTCCGCCAAGTTAATCATGTTCTTAGCCTCAAGCCATCTCTCTGGGTTGAAGGTCCGCGGTTCCTTGAAGTACTGGTTATCGATCATGGGAACGCCGGGAGCCGCAAGAACGTAGTCGCCGCGGGGAACAATATATCGGGTCCCGGCAACCGAGAGGTCGGACATGACCTTGCGCATGAGGGAGTGCAATGGCGGGTGCATGCGTAGCGTCTCGCGGATGACGTTGTTCAGGAGCGACATCTGCTGCAAATCATCATATTGCACATCGCGCAGCTCAGGTCCACAGACATCGATCTGCTCCTGAAGAAGTCGCTCCTGCAGCTCCGGTTCAGCGCCTAGATGCAGAATAGCCCAAGTCGAGGTTGCAGCAGAGGTGTGCTGGCCGCCCATAAGGATACCGATCATAAGGTTCGCAATCTCGCGGTCAGTCATGCGTACGCCATCCTTGTAAACAGCATCGCGCAGGCAGGTGTTCAAGATATCGAGCTCAGACAGATCACCGGTGCGGCGACGTTCATTGATGACCTCCATGTACGTGTCCGAGACCTTCTTCTGAGCAGCATTGCGCTTGAAAGTCGAAGAGATGGGAATGTTCGGGAATACAAAGTGGATAGGCGTGAATCCCCGATCCAGGTCATGATACAGGTCAGCAAAGGATTCGTCAAATTTAGCACGAACGTCCTTCCCCTGGAGAGTGCGGGAGGCAGTGAAGATCGTCATCTCAGGCATGGCCTTCATGAGGCGAGTAGTACCCTTCTGACGGCTAATATCGCCCTCAAAAAACTCAGGGCTCTTAAGCCAGTACTTGCGCACTTCGGCTGCGATAAGCGGAACATATGATCGGAACGCAGGAACAGTGAGAGCGCTCTTCGCAAACTTCTTCTGCTCCATGAGGCGAGCGTTGGGGCAGTCGTAGATAACACCGCGGCCAAAGACAGGCGTCGTAAGGTGTGCATAAGCCTCCTCGGCGGAGACATCGCTGAGCTTCCCGTTCAGAATAAAGTCGTTGCCCTTGGGACCGAGCGCGACGGTCATACGGCGACCGAGCAGCACGAAAGTGAAGACGTCGCCGAACTTCTTCCTGTTATCTTCAAAAAACTTGTAGGGATCCATGCCATAGGATACAGCAGAGCCAAACCATGGCAAGAAGTGGAAGACGACGGGCGGCTGGTTGGGGTTGCGGAACAGGACTTGCTGGAGCACATTGAAGACGACTGAGAGGACGACGAAGACGAGCGTGCCGCCGGCGAGTACATACGACAGTGGCAAACTACCAAACGCGCTGGGAATGACCAGAGGCGCCAGGACAGCCATTGTGGAGGACAAAGAGGAGGAAGGAGAAGGAGAAGGAGAAGCAAAGAAGTCGGAGGAGAGGAGGACGCGGAGATGGTCCGACTTCGTGAGATGTTCGCGTTTGCGGAGGGTGATGGACCCGCCGCAAGCCATTCCCGAGCCGAGCCCCTGCCCTGCACAGATCCGAGCTACGCGAGCGCCACGCCGCACAAATACATGTCGCAGCCGAGAAATCCGAGACCGTGTTCGTCCGTCCTGACGCGCAACCCGAGACGCGCAGTCCAATCATTTCCGCGCCAAAGCATCAGGTCATAAGCAAGATTCCAATTTCCAGCTTCGCAGAAACGCGCCATAATTCATTTCCCATCGTTCATTTTCCTTCGGTCATAATTTACAAATGCATGCTTTTGTCATGGTTCTATGTTGTACTCCGGGTGGACATACAGTATCCTATATCCTGCTGTGCTCACTAGATACCGACCATTCCCCTGGGGCCGCAGAATCAGCGACTCCGAAAATCCACACAGGTTCTTTTTCACGTCATTTCCAATCCGCACCTTGCCCGAGGTTGTCAGCGCGATACTCGGCATGCCGTTGGCCCCGAGTGCGGTTAGCGGATGGCAGTCGAAGCCTGTCACCTCGTGCGCTGTCATCGGCATCTGCGAATATAGTTCTGCGTAGGCGGCACCGCCGACGACCGGATTTCCGTTATAGACTATAGGTGCCGACGGCTCGAACATACTCGCGATATTGTTCCGCCGCGTGTCCAGCGTCCGGTAATATAGCCCTATAAATCTCTCTGCGTTCTGTGCGACACTGTCGAGGATCTGGGTGATGTCCTGGTACGCGTTAAAACTTAGCAGGACTGGAAGTCAAAGAGTGCACGTACCGACATCGTGATTTCTGCCGCTTGTACACAACTAGATCAATCGAAATGACCTGCCGTAAAGGTGTAACAACAGCGGAACTCGTCATGAACTGGGCTTCTTCGCGGCAGCGTCGTTCGTGTGCTGGCGGAATCGGCCACGGTCTGCTAAATGATTTATTAGTTCCACGACAAGCAAACAGACGAATCGCTCGCCGAAAAGTCAAGAAAACTCGGCGAAACAGCGCCGAGCTAGATCAGCTACGTACCGTATTTCCTATCCTGCGTCCGCTTCACGACTCACGAACGAAATTGTTGACAACTAACTAACGTTCACAAAAAATTGAAACTGTTGCGGAGCGGGTTAGGTTTTCAAGCAGTCTCCTGCTGCTCAGGGGCCACGCGATCTGGTGTTCCGATTCTCCGCACTTTACAGAATGCTCCGTCTAGACGGCAAGGTGGCGATCATCGTCGGTCTGGGCCAGAGCCAGCCTGGGGGATGGGGCATTGGTGCGGCGATTGCCGTGCTGCTTGCTCGACAAGGCGCAGTCATTTTCGGCGGCAATCGCACGGTCGCCTCGGCCGCGGAAACGAAGGCGACGATTGAGAAAGAAGGTGGGATATGCGACGTCCTCGCCACGGACGCCACGTCCTCCGAGAGCATGGAGAAACTTGTGAACTCGTGTATGGATAAATACGGCAAAATAGATATTTTGGTCAATAATGTCGGGCGATCAGAACCCGGAGATCCGGCGACTATGGACGAGACCACATGGGATGCACAGGTCGATATCAATCTCAAGAGTGTGTACCTGGCGTGCCATCTCGTTTTGCCTATCATGGCACGTCAGGAAACTGGCGGCGCGGTCGTAAATATTTCGAGCGTTGCGGGATTGCGCTATATTGGCAAACCGCAAGTTGCATACAGCGCAACCAAGGCCGCAGTGATCCAATTCACAAAGGCCACAGCAATCGTGTACGCCGAAAAAAAAGTGCGTCTGAACACTGTTGTACCCGGACTGATGCATACTCCATACACAGATATGATGGCGCAGCGATATGGCAACGGCAGGAGTCTTGAGGACTTTCTGGAGATGCGCAACAAACAGGTGCCAATGGGCAAGATGGGCGACGCATGGGATGTTGCCAATGCGGTATTGTTTCTCGCGTCAAGCGAGGCAAAATATATCACGGGACAGAAGATAGTAGTAGATGGCGGGATCACATCATCAACAGGAAAGGCATAGAAGGTCGTGTGAGGAGGTCAGATCATAATAATGCTTGACGCAGCTCCGATCTTTAACCAGTTTAATAAAATACAAAAATGTAATATACACGGCAATTACCAACAAATTAATTCTGGAGTCCGATACACCGAATACATTAAAAGCAGTCCGAGCCGATTGATTGTAAATTACCCAAGTCCGCCCCACGCTCCTCGTATCCGCCGCGCCAGTTGTATGTCTTTCTGCATAATTGTAACCCGCTTAGCGTGAATGGCACATAGATTTGTGTCTTCAAACAAGTGCACAAGATAAGCTTCGGCGGCTTCTTGTAGTGCCAATATAGCTACCGACTGAAACCGAAACGCACTCTGTCCAGTATCATCACCATACCAGTACTCTGATGCAACTTCACGCACAACGCGCGCAAACGGCAGTTTTCGAATGAGCAGCTCTGTGCCTCGCTGATATTTTCTGATTTCTCGGAGCGCAATTGTCCCAGGCTTATAGCGAATTTTCTTTCTAATCGGAGTGGGATCGCCGGCTGCGTAGAAGGTAAATTAGCAACACAACTAAGCGGACTTGCTAAACAATAAAAGTACTAACGCTGTACATCACTTTCACGTGTACGCGGAAGTGTCTTGGACGATCGCGCAGTGGCCGGTGTGGCAACTGTCTTCTTACTTCGTGGTGGCATGCTGAACTGTGGTAAAGAGGCTGTGATGTCGATGTATGCACTTATGTATTCGCAATGGTCATCCAGTTGTAATCAGACTGCTAACAACCATTCATGGGTATATGTTGCTGTATGGGCCTCGTGAATGGTAAGGTGGTATGCTGTCGTGCTTCCGGGAGGACTTTGGGAATGTAAGACGAGCCGTTGACTTTCGCTGCAGCAGCGAAACACAGTGCCTGATAGCAACGCGCGCCACCTTGTTGCACGAAGCAGCAGGTTACGGTGTCGATAAATGTCGACGCCGATGGGGCTTGCGGGGAAGAAGGAACACGCTAATGAGGTCTTCTCTTCGTGCGAACGACGCGAACTCCCGTGTAAGTTGTTGGTGTTGTGTTGCCGCAGCAACGGAGAGAGGGCAGGGGTTTTACCAGCCGCGCCATTAACGCCAATTAGGTTACCGTTCGGGGTGATGTGCGTACTCTCGACTTCCTCATCATCTTCGATTAAGAGATAAGGCTCAAATCAGAAGATCAGGCGCTATGCCTGCATCATCTCTAGATTGGCGCCGTAAGGTTAATATACGGCGATGTAGAAGTGTAAATCTACTGCAGCTCTCCAGTGCTCTCATGGGTTTAACACAGAACGGCACAGGCACGCAGCTGATACACTGAACCCGTCTTAATGAAGGTAGTAGAGTGTAGAGCAAATGGAGGACTGATTAGCTGATATTCTTCTGAGTAGTTTGGCTAATTTTTAATTTTAAAGGTCTGTAAGCATATTCTTACAGAGATCATACTCCTGTCCACGACGCGACGAATTAGGTTGATGGCGTAGATTTGGCGGCCCACGCATAGACGCAATGTAACAGATTGCTGATGCTCGTTCTAGACTCAGGACCACTTGATATCTGCAACGGCATCGATGCCATTAACATTGCCTTCGGTGCGCTGTCGCAGCTTCCTCCTGCGTAGCAACAGAAATCCGTTTCGCCATCTCGATTCTTCTACTCATTTCTCGGCAATGATGCATGTCGCGTCGCTCACAATAGAAGCCTTCTCATGTTTCGTGTTGCAGAGCGACTTCTTCATTACTGTACGGGGTCTGTTCCATTACAGTCCCTTCTTTCTTCCTCATCGACGCATTCACTGTCCAATCGGTCTCGAGGCTCGCCGATGTCTCCTGTGTCAACGCGTCGTTGACTTCATGTCGCGACTCTAGCTCGCACGTGTTCGACGAATCTATTGCGAGATTCCCCTTGACTGCGGGCGCTTGTGCAAGATTACCTTATATAACTAACCCGCAGTTCGCAAACTTGCTCCCGATGCCTGTGCAACGGAATTATCTTCAAAGATTGGCCTCTATCTTCGTCGAAGAGCTATTCAAAACGATCTATCTTCGGCAACTGAAGACAGACCAGGCAGCAAGTAGCGTCGACACGGCGATATAGATAAGCGAGCACCGGCCGCGTGCACAATGTGCACACTCTGTAGGAGCGGGCCGAGCTGCGGCACGGACTGGGGGCGTGCGCTTAGTGAAGGCGGCCCCGAGCGCAGGGGAAGCTCCGCCGCGCCACAGCACCGCCACGCGCACGCGCCTCGTTTATCTTCGCACTTATCATGACGCCTTAATTGTCCCGGTGGGTTTCTCACTTCCAGGCACTTCCATCTCTGTCTCGACCCCTCAAGTGCACCCGCCTAAGCCTCTATCACCATGCCGCCTCGTGTCCAGAGAGGCGCAAATGGGGCTGCCGTCCTTCCGGGCGGCTCGCTTTTTAGCTGGGTCAAATCCATCGTCACCATGCTCGGTACCCAGTACGCCGTTAGTAAGTTTTTCCTGGGCCACTGCCTCCCCCGCGTCTTTGTTTGCTAACTGCCACTCTTCAGGTACCGTCACGTCAAAAGTCGGAGAGAAGGTGACTGGTGCATTCTCCTCAAACTCAACAAGTAATGCAACCGCGTCGGTCGATATCGAGGGCGCCTCCGCCACTGTCTCCACCATCCTGGCGGAGCCCACGGAGGAAGTGTACATCGACCCGCGCAACCTGGCGCCCACCGCTCTCCTACCATTGTGGCCACTTGGCACGCAGTACGATTTTAGGCTTTTCATCAATGACATGCGGCACTTCGACGACTACGAGGCTGAACCATTCATCCAGGTTTACAATCTCACGCTGGGAGACAAGACATCCCGTGTCACAAAGTCGGGCGAAATAGAAGTGACAGATGTGAGTGGTGTGGTGAACTGATCTTTGGTGAGATGTTCTAACCTTTGGCCAGAATATTCGCGCCGACGGAGCCGTCTACGCTCATGCATATTTGTCTTGGGCGAACTATACGTTCATTCCAACTTCACCGGACTACAACACCACAACTGCGTACAGTCTTCACTTCTGTATGTATCCGCATTGATGCCGTCTTGCTGCCATATTAATAACTGATGCAGTGTTGAACTCGTACGAGCGAAAGCGCTGGGAACCGACGAAGAAACTACTCTTGGACAAGTCCTCCGAAACTGATGATGACGCTCCACCATCGCCAGAAAATTGGCCGGCCGCTTCGTACTGGCATCCCAACATCACTCTTGGTGTGACAGAGTCGGAATCTCTTGATATTTTTAAGATCCCGCCGGCTTTGAGACAGTGGCTGATGGCGGATCCGACGAATGCGCGAGATGCGGAGAACAATGCTTTTTACTGTATGTTTTCCCTAAGCAGCGGATTAGAACAAAGCACTGACTATAGGCAGATCCGGTGTTGTACTACGATCAATTCTGGCAGTTGCGATCCGATATGACCGAAATCAATGCCAAGACTGAGTAAGCCTGACTATGTTTTGTCGTACAAGCTATCTTTCTAACACCGTCTTAGGGTTCTTCCTATCACAGTCGACGTCGTTCCTGTTCCTTACTGGAAATTCAACACGCTAATGAATGTCGACTACAGCCTGCGACAGCAGGCCATGACTAACGGTCCTGGCGCATTCGAGTCGGAGGAAGTCAAGCGCGCTCTCCTGACTAACAGCTACTTCGTTCTTGCGCTCCTCGCTCTTGTTGTGGTCTTGAACAACGTTTACGAAATGTCTGCTTTTAAAAATACCGACGAATACTGGAAGTCCAAGAAGGAAAAGCCCGCGTTGTCGATCTTCTGGGTACTCGGAAATGTTGTTATGAAAGCTGTCACATTTGCATACGTGATTGGAAGTTTTTCGTCTACTAGTTTCATGCTCATGATGGCCCAGTTATCTGGAGTTCTTGTTGAGTCGTGGAAGATTTTTAGAATTGTTGGCTACAAGATCGAGCGCCGCGGCAGTTGGATTCCATTCGCGATCAGATACGTTGACAAGCGGAATCTCTCGGACGAGGATAAACAAACGCTGGCGTACAGCGGCCTTGCATTCAAGAGTCTTATCTCGTACGCTTCCCCGTTGATTGCCGCGCACGCTACCTATCTGCTTCTTTACGTGCCGCAGGTGTCATGGCGGTACTTTGTGATCACAGTGCTTGCAGAATTTGTGTACGTGTACAAGTTCTTCGTCTTAGCATTCCCGGTTTATGAAAACTACATGCTGAAGACCGTTCCATACATGCCCGGCAACACCTTGATCTTCAAGTTTCTCAATGCCCTGCTTGACGACATTCTCGCATTCTTGTTCCGAACCCCGCCGCTCTTCAGACTCTCTTCGCTACAGGATGATGCCCTTTTCGTTGTGCTTTTGATCCAGATGGCAATGTACCCGGTCGACATGTTCCGCAAAAACGAATACTTTCAGGTCGGGGTGCAATCGGTCAAAGAGAAGCCGGCGGGTGTGGTGTTCACCGAACAACTTGTCGTAGTGGAAAAGATTGAAGGCGTGGATGGCGAGGAGGAGGCGTTGGTTGCGGAAGTCACAGTCGTGGACGAGACTGTGGAAGATTCCGAACCTGTAACGAGCGATGAGTGAAGTTACGCTGTCTGTACATTGTGATATATGCATTGTGGTGCATGCATTTTGTACATGCATTTTTGAAAGTATCTTTTGAAATTCACTGTAATTAGTTATTACACAATCTACTGAGTTTAATGACCTGTGATAGGTGAGTTCGGCCCTGTAGGCCGAAGCCGTAAGATATTGGCAGTGCTGCGCATCAGAACCACAGCCAAGTAGTTTGTTGGCAGTTTGACAAGTCTGCGAGCAGGCGCTGCTAATTTGCCAAGTGTGGATATCCTCAGAAGCAGTAGATGGCGCTCGCTGCTACAAATCACGCCCATTGCTATAGCTCACTCCATGTAACCTGCTACATCGTTACATGACAGCAGCTTATAGACATCAACATTCTTATATGCTTATCGCTTACGCGGGGCGTCGGACCCTCTTTCACACTGAGGAACAACATGCTGTCATAATCTACATTAGCGCGCTTGCTAGGTCTCTGTGATCAAAACTTGATCCAGACGCACGCCAGGCTTTGCCTCGCCTTATGAGGCAACACGAGGTGTTATATTCACAGAAGGTTAATTTAATACAGACTCGGTCTATATAGATCGTCAATCCGCCTAACAGACTGATAGTTACACGTACATAGTTATCTGTAAGAGGGGAGGTGCCCGAAGGAATGGAGATGGATCATTGTTCTACTTTGCCCCTATCTATGCTATCATTCAGTTTCTGCAATTGAAGATCTAAGGCATCAATTTTCCCATCAAGAATGGATGTCCCGCTACATCCGATAGTGTGAGGGCCGCCCTCCATGAAGAGCATTATTGACTGTCAATGTATGTTTAAACAGAAATGTAAGGCAAATGGCCACCTGGACTGCTACAAAGCATAACAGTTGCGCAATGACCCAGAGTTGACTTTGATGCAAACTGCTCTCCTGTGGAATTGGCCGAGATCTGATCTTCAAGTGTCAGGAGCAGGCTCAGGGCAACTGTGAAATTTTGAATCTCAAAAATACAAATTCAGCTCTAGCAAAAGAAGGTGTATCATTTTGGAGCCCTCAGCAACCATGTGTGCTGGCTCCCAGATGTGGGTTGAGTGTGGACCTGTGGTAAACACACCATGCTGACTTGAGAGAGTATTGGCAGCTCTCAACACAGAAGCTCGGTTGAGGGATGTGCAGCTGCCTCACTATCCTCTGTTTGTTGGGACTGCATTCAAGTGGCCTTGATACTGTATGAACATTGAAAACAGGGCCTTATAAATAAATGTGTGAGTGGCACTTTAGCAAGCAACTTCACACTGCTACTGTTATATTAGCAAGTGAAGTTTATTATCTTACCCTCAATGTGATGGGTCACATTACCAACTGGTTGATTCCTACCTCATGATTTCATTCACCATCCTGATACCACACTTGGTGCAGTCATTATTGACCAGAGCTTACATTCCCCTCTACACTGCTGCTGACCCTTGACCATCTGCATAGGAATGCCAGCAGCTTAAGGATGAGTCACCACCAATATATTAAAACCATGTCTATGCTTTGCTATCAGATATTGATGTTTCTGATTCACATTGGTTGGCATCTGCCTCCTGTGAGTCCACCTGCCTAATCATGGAGCTGCATGCCACATTGCATAACAACTTCGATGAATGATGGAACACTGCATGCAGTTGCTCAATCCTTACTTCAAGGAGATGAGCCAGTACTCCTTCATCCAAGGCTTAAGTTGTGTTGTAAGGTCACCACCTTCTGGGTAGCCAGGGTGAGGGAGTCCATTGCAAGAGAGCACTGAGATTCACTAGAGAAAGAAGCCAGGACAGAGGG